>NC_089268.1:33385469-33706901 GCF_963930625.1 Muntiacus reevesi
AGCAGATCTTACGTGTTCTAACACATGAAACGTGGTAATGAGGTGACAGAGGTAATAAGCTAACCTTATTGTGGTAACCATTAGGCATGCATGCATGCAATGAAATCACCATGGTGTGTACTTTAAACTTATGTAAAATTACACATCAGTTATATCTCAAAGCTAGAAAAAAATGTGCAATCCAAGGGAGAAGCATTTCTGCTCTGGGTCTAAGTGTAGTGCTAGGTTTGGGATAGGGGAGGGTGTGTAAGTGGTACATTTTGTTCATACTTTTGCTCTGTACTAGCATTGAAAGTGCTTCATATATGTTCATTTAATAAATGCATATGTTTTGTAAGCGATCTCTGTTTAATGATGTGACAGAAATGCCCTACTTGCAATATGAAGAAAGCCTTGTACAGTTCCTTCCTTTCTTCTCTTAAGTCTGTATTCATTGCTTCCCAGAATGTGTCACCATGTGAGACATAGAGGGGAGGTGTTGTCCTTAGGAGGTTAACAATGTGACTGGGGAGGCAACATACACCTACGAAAGGTAGCTAGCAGAACTCCATCCTCTTTTTTTTTAAGATTTATTTGTTTGATTTTTGGCTGTACTGTGTCTTCGTTGCTGTGTGTGGGCTTTCTCTAGTTGCGGCGAGTTGGGGCTCCTCTCTAGTTGCGGTGTGTGGGCTTCTCATTGCGGTGGCTTCTCTTATTGTGGAGCATGGGCTCTAGGCATGGGGACTTCGGTAGTTGTGGTGCTTCGGCTCAGTAGTTGTAGCTCTTGAGCTCTAGAGTGCTGGCTCGGTAGTTATGGCGCACAGACTTAGTTGCACCACAGCATGTGGGATCTTCCTGGACCAGGGATCAAACCTTTGCCCCCTGCGTTAGCAGGAGGATTCTTTACCACTGAGCCACCAGGGAAGTCCCAGAATGTCATTCTTATGTGAGTATGTGTATGTGTGTGTTTGCATGCGCACATATATTTAAAAAGGTCTGGAATATACCAGAGCGTTAATAATTAAATGTTATTTAGTGATCAGGTCTAGCTTATGGATAACTTAGTTTTTTTCTGTCTCCTTGTCTGTGTACAACAGATATTCATAGCAGTAGTAGTAGGAGCAGTTCCCTGACACAGTGTCCCACATGCTCTGGGCCTTGCCTAAATTCTCAACTTCCTTTACTGCCTGTATCCCCGTTGCTTGACCGATGTCAGCCCATACTGGCCTGCTTTTTGTTCCTCAGACTCAATACACTGAGTACATCCATGCCCTGGTCTTTGCATGTGCTGTTTCCACTGCCTGAAGTGCTATTACCCCTGCCCTCTGCACAGTGGCCAATTTCTCTTCTATGTCTGTCTGTATTCTATGACTCCGATGCCATCTTCACTAACTGCCCTGTCTAATACCCGCCTCCTCACCCCAGCCACTCTCTATCCCATGATCCTATTTTACTTTCTTCCTAGGTCATCACTGTTTGAAATAAACTTATTTATTATTTGCATCTTTCACTAGAATGACTACTCCATGAGAGCAAGGAACTGCTTTATCCTGTTCATCATTATATTTTCCGTGCCTTGAACTATTTTGGCTTATAGTAGGTGCTCAATAAATATTGAACAAATGAATGAATGAGCAAATGAACAAACTGTGAGCTAGGCATCACGATTCCATTTCACAGAGGAGAAAACAAACTTAAAGAATTTAAGTGGTGGAGTTGCGTTTTGACCCTAAGTCTTAACTGACTCCAACATCCAGGCCCTTGACGCTGCACACCCCCAGGGTGTAACAAACGTGCTTTACATTTATAATCCACCCATATAGCAAAGCCATTTCCATGTTAGAAGAGCATTTAGCAATACAAGAATTACAGTGCTCTTAAAATATACATTCATGCAAGGTACATGCCACCCTGTGTATTCAGCTAGGTCCACATGAATTGCCATAAACAAGGAGAGGCTTCAGTGTCTTTGGCTAGTTCAGGAACATTTTCCTAGTAACCAAATGAAATTTGCAAACTAAAGCCACTAATGACAAAGAGTTTTGGTCTACATCTGAGTGTCAGCTGTCAATTTTTATCTCCTGAAAGATTTCTTTACTAGAGCTTTTGTTTTTCTGTGATTTCTGAACAGAGGAGACTCTAATCCAAAACCTGTCATTCCAGAGGAATGGAAAGCCCAGTTCATTAAAACAGAAAGGAAGAAACTCCTGAACTACAAGGCTCGGCTGGTGAAGGACCTACAACCCCGAATTTATTGCCCCTTTGCTGGGTATTTTGTGGAAGCCCACCCATCAGACAAGTATGGCTGGACATTTTGTATAACATAATCACACACAAGTTAATGTATTCTGGGATGGATGATTTAGTTCTAAATGCAACATGGAATGAGAGAGAGTAATTGGTAGGAGTCTGGAGTTTATTTAACAAGCTGCCTGAGAATGGAGAGCATGAATGAAAGCAGTGGTTGGCAGCTAGAGTTAATCCAGATAGATTTTTGTCCAGAAGGATCCTGGAAAGGATAAAGGCAAGTTATATGTATTCAGTATTCACTAGAAATTGAACTGGGGCATTTAATCAAGTCATTTAGTCTTCCCAATGACACTGTAAGGTAGGTATCATTATGCCTGTTCAAGTTGGTTGAAACTCAGAGGTTAAGAGATTTGCCCAAATCACTCTGCTGGAAACACTGGAGTTAAGAAATGAATCCTGGTATGCTTAGCTCTGGAGCTCTTTTCTCTACACCACACTATATCTCAGAATAGAGACTGTATCATTATCAAGTTATATTCTCATTTTTGAGTGTCTGAAAGGATTTCTCTTGCAGCAGCATAACTTCTAGATCTTGTTTTTCAAGTGTATTTTTTGGAGGCCAGTGAGAATTTCTTTGAGAATGTTTGAAGGTTTTCATTTTAATGTTCACATGAAGTTTGGAGGAGTAGAGTCTCCAAACCTGATCCAGCGTTACCTGGTACCTGTTCTGATTGCTTGGTGTCATGAGAGAGGGCCAGGAGATCCAGGAGAGGGTCAGATGACTGGGACAGCAAAAAGGACAGTCAGAGAGGTAGCTCTGAATCAAATGGCACTGAACCATTTCAGTATTTTAGCAACTATTATGCGTTCTGACTGAACATCAGTTCTGTCCTTGAAACTATGGAAAAAGAAACAGAGAAAAAGATTTTGCTGCCATTCACAGCTTTCACACATCACATTATATGGAAATACCCAAGAACTGAGGGGCTGGACTGTGGTGATATTTCGCACGCCACACTGTCTTGGACAGTGATGAGCCTCTGTTAAAGGATATAAAGAGAAAGCATGTCCAAGATCAATCTGAGAGAGTCTGCTGGAGAAGGTGAAACAGTATGTTGTTCTATTACTTTCATGTTCTTAGTTATGGGTCACTCAAGGGAAAAGTACAAAATTGATAGAAATATTTACCCCATGACACTGGAGAATATTAAAGTTAGGTCAGTGAGGAAGTATTTCTGAGCTTGAATTAAAAAAAAACAAGACCCAGAGGGTTTCCTTATTTGGCTTCATGTTAAGTGTTTCATGTCAAACCTTATAGTCTGAAGGCAGATAAGTTAAGCATCCTTAGGGATGATCTTTTAGTCTAAGGTTTGACCAGAGAAGAGGAATTAGATAAAATAATAGACCTTTGAAGTGTTTTAATCTATTACCTAAAGTGTGAGAAGGAAATAACTGTTTTGCAGGGGACCCATAAAAGGGATCTCTGCCTGAAAGGTTAAGAATGGAGCAGGTGGCTTAGAGAGGTAGAGAGACAGTCTGTATCTGTGGAAAAACAGAAATACGGGAAGAGAAAAAGAATGCCTTGTATTCATGGAAGAATTCAAGTAACTGGATTTCTAGTCATCAACTATGGAGACCATCAGGTAGTAAAATAGTATTTTTGAAGTGGTTAAGGAAAAAAACGGTCAACACAGATTCTATTTCCAGTGAAAATATCCTTCAAGAATGAAGGTAAGATAAAAACATTCCCAGATGAAAGGAAAACTAAGACAATTTGTTACAAGAAGAGCTTCTTGAAGACCAATGGCAAAGAAAGTTATACAGATAAAAGGAAAATAACTCTAGAGGGACACTTGTGGAGGAACCGCACTACCCAATTGTAAGACTCACCGTAAAACTACAGAAATCAAGACAGCATGATATTGATGAAGGGATAAACACATAAGTCAGTGAAATAGAATCTAAAACTAGATCCACCTACATATAGCCATTTGATTTTTGACAAAGGTACAAAAACAGTTCAATGGGGAAAGGATAGTCTTTTCAAAGAATGTTATTTGAGCAATTGGACATTCATATGCAAAAAATGAACCTCAGTGTACACCCCACACTGTATCCCCAGAAATTAGTCTAAATGAGTCATAAATAAAAATGTAAATATAAAACTATGAAACTTTCAGAGGAAGATATAGGAGAAAATCTTCATGAGCTTGGGTTATGCAAAGGCTTCTTAGATATGACGTCAAAAGCACAATCAGTTAAGTGAAAATTTTAATACACTGGGCTTTATCAAAACTAAAATGTTTGCTCTGTGAAAGATACTGCTAAGGAAGTAAAATGACAAACTGCAGACTGTGAGAAAATGTTTGCAAGTCATATATCTGATTAACAATTTGTGTCTAAAATATATAATTAACTTTCAAAATTCAGTGTAAGGAAGCAAAGAACTCAGTAATAAATGGGTAAAATATTTGAACAGATACTTCACCAAAGAAGATATATTGATGCAAATAGGCATAAGAAATGATGTGCCTATATCATTAGCCATTAGAGAATGCAGATTAAAACCGCAATGAAATAAGAATTAAAAGTAATAAGTTATTTAAATTAATAAAATTTTAATAGAATTAAAATTAATAAATAAAATAAGATTTAAAATTAATAAAATTTAATAAAAGATTAGCGCTGTCCAATTATGACAAAGATACAGAACAATAAGACTTCTCAGACATTGCTGTTGAGAATTCAAAATGATATAGCTATCTGGAAAACAGTTTGACTGTTTCTTTAAATACACATTTATCATACAATCCAGAAGTTCCACTCATGGGTAATTACCCTAGAGAAACTAAACTTTTATTGGACACAAAAACTACACACAAATACTAATAGTAATTCTATTCATAATTATCAGATCAACTCAAATATTCTTCAACAGGTAAATGGATAAACAAGCCATAGTATATCCACACTATAAATGCAATAAAGAACAGATAGCTGTTGATATACACAACAACATAGATGAATCTCAAAGGCATCACGCTAAGCGAAAGAAGTCGGCCTCAAAAGATTACAAATTGTGTAATTCCACTTATATGACATTCAAGACAAGGCAAAACTCCTGAATGGAGAGCAGATTGGTGGTTGCCAAGGGCTGGGCTGAGGGGAGAGTTTGACTGACTGGCCAGCACGAGGGAGTTTTGAGAGAACAGTTTATAAAGCAGGGAGAACTGCTCCGTATCCTGACTGCAGTGGTAGTTGCACAAATCTACACATATGTTAAAGTTCATAGAGCTGATCACCCCAAACAGTCCAAAAATTGGATCTAAGTAATCTTAAAAATTAAAAAACCTAAACAGTTATTCTTAACACCTCAGCCATATTAATTAAAGCTACATGTTTATTTAGATGATATTTGTAAGGCAGTGCATATCTTAATATATGCACATTTTGTATGAGTCACAACCCTTTGAAAGAAACAAAATATACAGTTTATTCATTTAGTAAATCTTGAAGCATAGCTTTATTATTTTAAATGTTAAAATCTTATAGATGTTGTAATTTTTTTACAAGATTCTGTCAGTTACATAGAGCATCTATTTCATCACACAGTTACTCAGCTGTTAACGATAAGTGTCTTTATGAGCAAACACCAGTGCCATCTGCTTCATGAAGATCCCCTTTATGATCAATAACTAGAGCATTTTGTGTACAAAGGGCAGGGACTTCCCATAAGCAGACAGGGAAAGCATGTGTCATTCTACTCAGAGTACATTTATGTGTAAATTTGTTGGGTAGTAAAGAAATAGTCCTTGAGATTCATTTTTATGGCAAAATCCTATAAGTGCTGACCATAATTTCCCATCAACTGAGGCTTCAGAGTACAATAGGAGAAGTAGTGTACATGGAATTTAGGCTCTTCCCTACTACCACTTATTAGGACCAATTTTTTTTTTTTTTCTCACTTTTCTGGGCTTCATGTGTCTCATCATTAAAACCTGACTGCTTCCAGTTTGAAGTTCTATGTTGTTGGGTGACATATCTACGTGTGTCTTGTCAATTAATATGTCCTATGTTCCCTTCATTACTTCTTGTTGATATTATGTAGCTGTCTCACATCTTCCAAATATTTTCAGGTAGACTGGTCTAAGGCTAAATAACAATTTCTTTTGATCAATACTGTTCATCATTCATTCATTCATCTATTGAGCAGCATGTTCTTGGTGCTGGAGAACCAGGGATGAAATGATTGTCTTCAGAGTTGGAAGAGAAAAAGAATGATAATGTAGAATGATAAATGGTGTGGCACATGCATGTTCTGAAGGCAGTGGGATACAGGTGGGAGTCAGAAAATGACTACTGGAAACTATGAATGGGACGATTGAAACAAAGTTTTGAAGTATCAGTAAACCCTGATCTATCTTGTTAGAAAGAAAGATGCTGAGATGAGAGACTGCTGTTCAGTGTTGGGGACAGAGGCAGGTGTTTGAGGAGGCGGGGAGGGGAGAGCGGAGGGACCAGACAGTGAACACCACTGTGTGCCACTCCACATGACTTAGATTTATCCTTAAGGGTGAGGAGCCCAGGAAAGGGGTCCAATGAGCAGAGACATGATCAGATGGGCACCAGGGAGGTTAGGTCGTATGTGTGGTGGGAAGGGAGATAGGAATATCGATCCTGGAGACCAGTTTGAAAATCATTACAACAATCTCAAAAGGACTGATGAAAAACATTGGAGACTGAGGAGAGAATTCAGATCCTAGAAATATCAAGGAGGTCGCATTGTGAGAACTTGGAGAAGAACTGGATGTGATGGCTTCTTACCGATGGGACACTTGACCACTTAACATGATGCTGGCATTTAAAGTGATTACAAAGCTATTCTTCTGTGTATTAGTGGATGGCAGATGTTACCCTTGGTACTCACAATACCCCTCAGAGGGTAGCATCTGGATGTGTATCAATTTTATTATTATTTTAGAGATAGAGACAAAGAAGTTAAAGAATTTTGTGAACGCCACACATTGTGTTTTAGGAAGAGTAATGTGATAGCGTCATGTTTCTCAGGAGGCAAGGAAACCAGTTAGTGAGTCATTTTGAGAAGAGAGGTAGGAAGATGAGAACAAGAGGTGAGACTGCTTCAAATTGAGGGCTGTACCGGTGGAAGGACATTCACATGTGCAAGAAGGAAGTGGTTAGACATCTTTGGGTGGACAGACATCTTTACTCATGTCTGCAAAATTGATCCCAAGATCATAAAAAATGTAAGTCACCTTGGAGCTATGAAATTGCAATGCTTACACATGTTTGTATATCTGGCTGAAAATATCTATCCAGTCTAGGTAGCCAAGCTGTAGCACAGGAAAGTAAAATTCCCTTTAACAAAAATGCTTGGGTCACCCATGTCTGATGAAGTACAGTGACAAAGCCGGTTTCTCTGAATCTCTCTTTTTTGACTCCAGCACCACCACAATTACCTTCCCAAATAACATTGAAATTGATGACTCAGAACTTTTCCAGAAAGACGGTGGTTTGTAATTAAATTTGGGAGATACTCAGCTCTGATCAATAACACAATGAGAAACTAGATCTCAGGAGGGGCTATGACCGAGGATTTGTGTGTGCTCTTTTCTAACCAGTGGATTTTAATGGTTTTGAATGGAAAGACTTTTTTGGGAGGAGGCATATAAAACACAGAAATTTATTTCTCACACATCTGAAGACTGGAAAGTCTAAGATCAAGGTGCTGGCAGACTTAGTGTCTAGTGAGGGCCTGCTACCTGGTTCATAGATGCCTATCTTTTTTAATATAACCTTACATGGTGGAAGGGGTTGGACAGATTTATCAGACTTTACTCCTAAAGTTGGGGAGAGGCTCCTCATTGTGGCCTCCTGGGAAGATCAAGCCCTGCTCTGGCGATAGAGAGCTGGATCAACACTGCTGATCTGGGACAAGTCACCTGGCTCCTCTGATCCTTAGTCTCTTTCTGTATAAAATGAGAGTGATAATGGCAGGTATCTTATTTGTGGGTTGTAAAGATAAAAACAATTAGTTCATGCTATTTGCTTAGCATTTACATACCAGATAATATTTAATCATCTATATATTTAATTAAAGGGCTTTCCTCATAGCTCAGTTGGTAAAGAATCTGCCTGCATTGTAGGAGACCCAGGTTCAGTTCCTGAGTTGGGAAGATCCCCTGGAGAAGGAAATGGCACCCCACTCCAGTATTCTTGCCTGGAGAATCCCGTGGAGAGAGGAGCCTGGCAGGCTACAGTCCATGAGGTGGCAAGAGTCGGATACAGCTTAGCGACTAAACTGCCACCACCACCATATTTAATTAATATTAAATATGATAAGACAAACCAATATTCTATACACCTGAAACTAACACACTATTGTAAATAACTATACTTCAATTTAAAAAAAAAATCTGGGAAAAATAAAATATGAGTGTGCTATTCCCACCTCTTTATAATAGTCTCCCTCTATCTAACTTCAGTTCCAATCACTATGTGATTATTACTTAAAAACAAGTTATAAATGCAACCTTCTTTGGCTAATAGCTCTTCCCTAATTAGGAACATTAGCCCAGATATAATCTTTATTTTTCCTGAGGTAAGTAGAGGGGGATTGGGAAGTATGAATGCAGAGGAAACAAAAATTCTGTCATTGTTCTAATCAGAATTTCAACTGAGAATAAGCTTTCTGACATGGGAATGTCCTTATTTCTCAGGTATATTAAGGAAACAAACATCAAAAATGACCCAGATGAACTCAACAATCTTATCAAGAAAAATTCTGATGTGTTAACATGGACGCCGCGACCTGGAGCCACTCTTGATCTGGGAAGGATGCTAAAGGATCCCACAGACAGGTTTGGCTTAAATACTTAATAGAGAATAAAAATGATTCAGGGATTTTTTTTCCAGTTTTATGAGAAAATAAAGGACGTACTTATGGCCCCTTGGTAGGTCCCTATTCATAGGAATATTAAGGTTTTGGTTTTTTTTTTTTTTGAGTAGCATCCTAAACTTATCATGAATTAATATCCATACATCACTTTTTTAAACAGAAGTCTTACCATTCAAATAAAAACTATTAAATAAATATCTTTCAAATCTAGGGGATGAAAGATTGAATTTTTTTCTCAGTCCTATAAATAATTTTCTCATCCTGTATAATAGTTACCCAAGTGTTTTCCTCATCTCAGAAGCTTCCTTGGAGATAAAGAGTAAGGAAATTTTTTCTTTGAAGGATAATTGATACAGCTCAAAGTGAAAAACACAGGTACACCTGTGGCGGATTCATGTCAATGTATGGCAAAACCACTATAATATTGTAGAGTAATTAGCCTCCAGTTAAAATAAATAAATTTATATTTTAAAAAAAAGAAAGAAAAACAATGAGCCTGAGAGTTAGTTTTCATAGGAGCATAAACATTACCCAACTACCAATTCCACAGACAGTACATTTGAACAATAAACAGTGCACTGGGCATGCCATTCAGGAAAAGTCAACCTTGATGTCACAGGTCTAGATTTTTCAAATACTTGCATATGTGCTCAGTCACTCCGTCATGCCTAACTCTTTGCAGCCCCATGGACTGTAGCCTGCCAGGGTCCTCTGTCTATGGAATTTTCCAGGCCAGAATACTGAAGTGGGTTGCTAGTTCCTTCTCCAGGGGATCTTCCCAACCCAAGGAATGTTTTACCACTGTGCCACTAGGAAGCCCCTTACAAATACTTGTTTTGAGCCAAATGAAACTGTTAGTTCCTTACCCTTATGAAGAAATGGACTAAATGTGTTGGGAAACTGGACACACCAAAACACACCCCTCCCTTGGCCTTACCTTTGCAAAGTTGGCATGAATGGTGCAGCCAGCTGATTATGACCTTTTGCTAACCTCCCATACCCAACTGGTTGCCACATCTAGTCAATTCTGCTTCATAAATCTCTCACAAATCCATCACTCTAGTTCTTCCATTGTGACTTTTAATTTAGCCTCTCATAATTTTTCACCTAGATTCCCTGAGCCTCTCCTCTGATCCATCCTTCAGCACATCCTGATCCTGTGCTGGTCACAATCCACTGCTGGGTTGTAAATATCAATGGCATTGACCACAACCAGCATTTTAGAAAAATGTAATAGAGTAAAATTGAATAGACCTGACTACATCGTCCAAGTAATATAACAAGGGATAGTATTATTTCAGGCAACTTTTGTCTCACAAGTGCCCTTGGTATGTGGGAGTCCTGATGTAAAATAGAATCCTTACTGGGATCACAGGCAAGGAGTTTGAAAGCCCCTACTCTGCCTTGCTGCCAAAGATACCTTTTTTAAATGCAAAACTCTGTCCCCTTCCCAGCTTAAAATTCCTTAGAATCTCCCTAGTATCTCAAGGGTAAAAGCAGTTTGTATTCTCTAGATCAGGGGTGAGAAAAGTTTTTAATTATTTCAGGTTTTAGCAGGGCATTCAAGAGTCTGGCGTTTGGCATTTGCAGAATTCTCCATCCTCTCTCTCCAGTTCCCCAGATGTATCCTATGGTAATAATTTTCAAATTTAAAAGCGTATCAGAATAACTCCAGTCACTTGGATAACTGTAGCTCCTTGGGTTCCACCCTCTAAGATTCTGATTGGGTAGATAGGAGGCAGAGCCCGGGAATCTGCATTTGTATCATCAAGTCACACCAAAGCGTTCAGGGTAACAAGAAGTTTGGTTGTTGTTGGATTCTCAAATGTAAGACACAGAGTAAGGGATATAGGGAGACTAAGTGCTTAACTCTGCCTTCTTGTGAGGGGAGGAGGGGGTAGGAGAGAACAGTAAATGTGTCCAGGAAAGCATTTGTGCCTTAGAAATCAAGAGGAGGTTTCAGAGAGTAATTAAGAGAGCGCAAGATCGAGATTCTGGCACGTGCTGGAGAAGGGAGGTGCAAATAATGTCATGAGTCTGGTGAATGCAAATACTTCTTTTTGTTTGTTTGTTTTCTAAAAAAAAAAAGTTTCTATTGAAATATAGTAGATTTACAATGTTGCGTTAGTAAATATATTTACTTTGAGTAAGTAAATAGTATGCCATTCATTCAGAAAGAACTTACTCAGCTCCTTCTGCAAACTTGGCATCATAGTGGGTACAGGCAAACAGCTGTGAAGAGGTCCTTCCCTCATGAAGTGAAATCCACCCCAGTGTAGGGGCAGTAAGTGAAGGGCGAGGGAAAGGGTGAGACAGAAATACCATGTCCGGCCAGGGCTGGAAAGAATTTGCAGAACAGTCCAAGGAACTCGCCTGTGAGTAAGGAGAGCTTGAGAAAGTTATAAAGTGAGGAAGGAACATTACTGCGTTGTGTTGTTGTTGTTTTTTTTTAAACCCATTTCAGTTTGCAGAAGAGCATGTAGAAGAGGCCACAGTGGGAAGAACTGGAGTCAGGAAGGCTGGGAGGCTGAGGCTCTATCCAGCAAGAGATTAGTGAGGCTATAAACTGAGATGAGGCAAGGAGTTGAGAAAACAGATTTGAGATTCATTTAAAAGTTAGAAACTTTAGGATTTGACAAGTAATTTATTACCAAAACCAGTGCATCTCTAGCTTTGGTCAAACAATGGACTAAAAGTGTTGTTTTGAGAAGCGCCAGAGTTGCCAAATCTCTACTAGCTAGGTGCCCATTTCCTCATCCCGATCACATTCTGTTCTATTGCCAGGATTCAAGTTTCCATGTCCCATGCAATGATCCATGCTCACACTGGATGGACAGCTTTAGGAATGTCAGAGAACTGTCATCCATATTGCTGACTGGGTTTCCAGGTAGAGTTGCCCATCTGTCTGTCAGCTTTGATTAGTACAGAAAGATGACCATATATTAAAGACACAAAACTCTGGGTATATCTCGAGGACAGGCTAAAGTCATTCCTAGGTTTAGCAAATGTTCATGGGGCCCCTTCTATGGCTGGGCTTCCTGGTGGCTCAAACAGTAAAGAATCTGCGTGCAAAGCAGGAGACCAGGGTTCGATCCCTGGGTCAGGAAGATCCCCTGGAGAAGGGAATGGCAACCTACTCCAGTGTTCTTGCCTGGGATTTCCCATGGACAGAGGAGCCTGGCAGGCTACAGTCCATGGAGTAGCAAAGAGGTGGACATGACTAACACTTTCTGTGTGCCAATCATGGTTGCTGTTCTCATCAAACTTATATTCTAGTGGAGGTGGTGGGGCAGGGCAGGTGTGAGCAGGCTTCTACAAAATCAACATGACCATATTATATTCAACATTCCCATAATTTAGTGATTTGAGCTGAAAGGGTCCACATCAGTGGCTTTCCAACGTTTTTTTTCCAGATAAGGACTTTTATCTTTAAATGTATTGACTTCGAGAGCTGTCACAATAGACAATTAACAGGAGCTATTGGTAGCTCAGACGGTAAAGCGTCTGCCTACAATGCAGGAGACCCGGGTTCGATCCCTGGGTCGGGAAGATCCCCTGGAGAAGGAAATGGCAACCCACTCCAGTATTCTTGCCTGGAAAAGCCCATGGACTGAGGATCCTGGTAGGTTACAGTCCATGGGGTCACAAAGAGTTGGACATGACTGACCGACTTTACTTTATTCTGGTTAAGGCTGGGGAAGGGCCCTACCGGTTAGTATCCCCCAGGGCACCTCTGTGGGACCCCTGGGTACCACCTGAATGATGGAAAAGCTGTTCCTCTGATTGACTGTTGAAATTGAAGTGTTAGCTTTTGCCTTCCTTCCTTTATTTATTGCTATCTTCTTTCCTTGTTCTCTCACCTTTTTGTCTTTAAGCAAAGGCATCATTGAGCCTCCGGAGGGGACTAAAATTTACAAGGATTCCTGGGACTTTGGACCATATTTGAAAATCTTGAATGCTGCTGTAGGAGATGAAATATTTCGTCACTCATCCTGGATAAAAGAATACTTCACTTGGGCTGGATTTAAGGATTATAACCTGGTGGTCAGGGTATGCTTATGAAATACTATTTGTCTTTGCTTTCCTGTATTATGGAAGCATATGAAAACCCCTTCATATTCCAATTTGTTTCTCAATAAGCATTTTTTAAGTCCTACCATTTGCCTCACAGAGAATCGATGGGACAATGTGCTAAAGCAATCCTGTTTGGAAAATGTTTTCATAGGAAGCATTCTGAGATCCAGCTCAGTTTCTCTTTGGGAGCACTTCTTTTCTTCCTATCACCATGTGTTAGCTGTTTTTGTTTTGTCAGTATTTTGCTGTGCTGTGTTTGTATGGCAGAAGAAGCTATTTAAACTGTGAAACTGGCAGGTGGACTCCACCAGAGAGGTGGTTTCCTGTAGCAGCAGGGAAGTGGGTAATTCTTATCTGCAGCTGTGGTAAGCAACCAACCCCATGGTCAGCCTGGAATTTAAATTAGCCCTGACATATACACACAGAGCTTACAGGCTCAGGTGGTTCATGCTGTAAGCTGGTCACCAGAAAACTGAGGCTGTATCCCAAAGCAAAATATGTACCAAAAAGCAGGGGGTGAAAGAGAAAGAGGAGGTCTGAAATGGGCTGGAAATCCCTGCAGTGAGGGATTATCTGTATATTTTATCTGTATATTTTATCCCACTTATATTTAGTGCCTGAATTTGTGCATGGGGAGCAAAGTTTAGGGAACACATCAGGAAATGGATGACATTATACCCTTGGAAACAAAGATTGGTTATCCTTAGGGTGAGGATTAGTTTCAAGTTTACCTTTCAACCCCTGAACATTAATATTTGGTAGCAGATAATACTTAGTATTCTCAAAATCAGTAAGTCCTAAAAAGCTACCCAGGGGTCAGTGCCAGGCTGTGACAAAGCTTTTGCTAGTCAGTAATGAAAGGAGGATGCATGTGAGTATGGTTACAAAGATGTCAACTCTTTTCTTGGGATGAATTGTCATTATTCCAAGATTGTTGTTGTTCAGTTGCTAAATTGTGTCCAACTCTTTGCGACCCTGTAGACTGCAGCATGCCAGGCTTCCAAAATTAGTCCTTTCTATTTTTGAGGCATGAAAGCATTCTTCCTTTAATGAAATAAAAGGATAGTAGATGTAAGTGTTTTTTTTTAAGTCCTCACTTAGCAAAATGAAATATTGATGCCTCTATTAGCTCCCAAATATTTTTTTAGAAAATTGTCTTTGAAACCCAAAGACCTGAGGAACTTTGGTCTAAATGAGATTTTCACTTGAGTGATTAATGTGAAAAAGAGAAAATATTTGGAATTCTCAATGATACTTTTTATGTTTGGCTGCTAGATGATGGTGAGACACATTCCATGTTTTATTTTTCTTTTAGCTTGCAAACTACAGTGGTATTTGATAGCTCATTACCAATTATACTTACTAATTACTAAGTATACTAATTATACATATATCTAAGACAATGATAACCTTCTCTGTAAATTTGAATGCAGTTAGTGATATGAAGCAGTTTGGCTAGTGTAGAAGAGTAGGATTAGAATTCAATTCAGGAAAGAGAAGAGAGAGTTAGAGAGCCACGTAGAGTGATAGGGAGAGTAGGAGAGAAGAGAGAGGCAAGCCTCTTTTTATATTTATTCCACTTCATTGCTATCATTTGCTTGCACATTCTAGAATTTTTTGAGGATCTTGACCACCAGATTGATATGCTTCTCCCCTTTACCATATTGTCATTTGCACAGATGATTGAGACAGATGAGGACTTCAGCCCTTTTCCTGGAGGATATGACTATTTGGTTGACTTTCTAGATTTATCCTTTCCAAAAGAAAGACCAAGCCGGGAACATCCATATGAGGAAGTAAGCAGCAACACCATTGGAAATGCTCCTTCCTTCCTTCTTCCCTTCCTTCCTAAATAAATAAATTTTTAAATTTACTCCAAAAAAAAATTGGAGTCACTTTAGATTTACAGTAAAGTCACAAGGATAGTACAGAGAATGTTAACATACTACTTTAACATGCTACATTTGTTGCAACTAAAATGCCAATATTGAAAGAATATGTTTAACTAAACTCCATACTTGCTTCTTTTTGAGTCATTTGCAAAGACTGGCTTTTCTACCTGCTTCCTTCCAAACAGCTGACCTGCCTGTGCTGTTAGCAGACCTGCAAGCATTGATCTTTATCTGCCCCTTTACCTTTTCTCCAGCAATGCCTCCTTCCACAAACAAATCCTACTGGTGGCTTTCTACAGAAAATTGTCAACATAAACCAACGCATATTTTGTTGAGTTCCAACTTTTAGCAGATCCCTAGCCCAAGTCAGGCATGCTGTTAAGAGCTGGGGCTTTGGACACAACGTCAAGACTGGTATGGGTTCCCTATGCCTGCTGATTAGGATTACTGACTATGAGCCTTTGAATCCCTGTTCAAGTCTTTTTTTTTTTCTCCCCCTTCCATGGGGCTTCTTCTTACTTTATAATTTTTTTATGATCATCAAATGACATAATATATATGAGCATGGATTGTAATTTTAAGTTCTATGTTCATGTAAGAATCACTAAATAGATTAGGAGGGTGTATAGTCTGCCCTTAAGCATATTAAACATGTGCCATATGCCTTAATTATACAGGTTTAAATGTACCTTTATATAATAGACCTGTTCTTAAACTACATCTTAATAATTGGATTTGTATTTTTATGTTTAGTACTTGCTGTTGAAGAGAATCCTATGCTGAGACTTTAGTAAAACCAATAATCTACTGCCTTTTTTGGGGGTTTTAAAAAACTGAGTTTTCACATGTAGGAAAATGCTACATGAAACACCCATTTTAAGCAAAATGAAGCTGATATTTTATTGCTTTTTTTACCAAACACATACATAACCCAGCTTCATAAATATTAAGTCATTTAATATAAAAACCACGATAGGAATTGATTTTACTATACTCCCCTACAGATGAGGAAAATGCCATGCTGAGAGGTTCAATAATCTGCCCAAGGTCATTCAGTTTGTAAATCATGCTGAAGGCTTTAACAGTAAGGGGTCTAACTGCAGAGTCTGTATATTTAGCCACTGCATTTTCTTAAATCTGAATTTACGAAACTTATAAATTAAGGTATCTGTTAACCATAAGGGAGATTTTTCCTTGGAATTTTTAAAATCACAAGTTCATTTAAAATATGTCATTTTAAAAAAAAGGCTTGTTTTTACAGCTTTTCACATTGCTTCTGTTGAATAAAGCTAGCAACAGCTCTCTTCAATACAAATGAGCAGACTTACCACACCATGGGGCAAATCATCATGCCTGCCGCATACATGGTTGTCCCTATTTTGACTCTCAGTGCTTTTATATCTCAGGATTTTAGTGAGGTTTATGTATGTTGAGGTTTGTTTAAAGAGGTTATCCTTGGAAGAACTCCATCTCTTGACACTTGGAGCCTTTTCATATTGCCTTTTTTGGAGGGGAGGCATTCACTGCCTTTCAAACACGTAAATATATTTTCTATCATGCCAACTCTCCATCTTTCCTAGATGTCCGGCTCCTAGAGCTCTCAGGAGCTCCTGCTCCGGTCTGGATGGGCTCCTCTCTAGGTCTGCCGCCAATCTGTCACCCAGTGACCTCCCTCAGCCTCTTCTAGACCCCACCCATGTCTTCACTTCTTTGCTTTCCTCCTTTGTGGTATTTTCTGCTTAGGTATCTGCTGAAGAAAGCTGACACAGGAGCTACCCTTTAAGTACTTTCCTGCCTGATCTTGCACAACAGCTTTGCTGAACACCTAATGCCGGGTGGCAGTCACTTTCCACGGACACCTGAAGGCATTGCTCCTTTGGCCTCTAGTTGCGTGTAATGTTGCTTATCCCAGGCTGACCTTCCTTCCACTGTAGGTGACTTTTAAGAATTAAGGGATTGATCTACATTTACAAAAAAAAAAAAAAAGACCTTTTCAAGCTGACTCAGGGCTCTCTGTATATGGGTAAGACTTATTATCCAGCAGGCTTTACTTGAAGGTGGGGTTTACATGCTTAAATGCTCACAGATGGACCCCAGGCAGATCTTTAAGCAGGTGGACTGAGTGGGAACTGAGTCAAGTGGAAAGCGTGGGAGGGGAGGTGCCCCCACTGAGCTCCAGCTGATCCTCTGAATTTTCCAGAAAACTTGGATATCTGGATTTTCATGTGAAACATCTATATTTATAAATGTGGAAGGCTAATTCCGTTTTTTAAAAGGGAGTAGGCTATGAACTATAACCTAGATTGTATGTGGACAAGGGAGCACTCAAATGAGTTTATGAAGGTGAGGACCCAGCGATTAGGCTTGGGGGACTCCTAAATACCAAAATGTGGAGGTCCTTGTATTTGTGATGAGGCATCACAAATACACTCCCTGCCTTCAGTCTTCCTGTAAAATTGATTCCATTTAGTCAGAGAACTGTCTGAAGGTATTTGGCCCCGGAACCATGTGTAAGCATAGGGAAGTGGGTGTTCACTGTTTCATGTACATAATTCTGTGTTCTGTGCCCCTGCTGTTATCCATAGTACCTACCTCTTCTCTTTCCAAATCTGAATATCCTTTCTCATACTCTCCTGGATTCTGCCACCTCTGCCCTGTTCTTTAATGCCACTCACCTACCTGCTTTCCACGTTCACATTCATTAGTTGAAATCTTCTGCCAACGACTCACTTCACTTCCTCTTCATTGTGGCGGCTCATGCTTGTACAGTTGCTTTGTTAGCAACTTCAGTTGCATCCAGAAATGGGTGGAAGGCAGGTTATGCATGGGATCTGTCCATCATTTTGAACTAGAAGTCCTTTCTCAGCTCCAGTGCACTAGGCCTCCTAACTTCTCTTCTTCTGTATACTTTTGGGGTCTCTTTCTCCAGCCACCACTTACATCTCCTGTTTTCCATCAGGGTTCTGTGCTCAACCCACTCATCTTCTCAAGCCTGTATCTGGGTGAACACATTTGCTATCACCACTTCTCTGCTAATGGCTCCAAAAATCCAGAATTTGCCCAGCTCCCACCAACACTGTCCAGCTTTGGATTCATTAGAGTTAATTGCCTACTAGATAATATCACCTGGATTTCCAAATCCTTGTACCTCATTGTTCAACATTCAACACATCGTTGTTCTCTTAAAACTGCTCTTTTCTGTCTGATCATTGGCAATCTTAGTGCCTCCTTCCCCTCTCCCCAACCCACCAGTAACTCCAGCTAGAAGCAGAGCTTTTCACCTTTTTCCTTTTCCCTCATCCCCAGATCTAATCAAACCACAAAGACCTTTCCATTTTTTAGTCCAAACATTTCTCAAAGCCTGCCTGATTCTTCCACATGCTTGTCTCTAGTTTGAAAGATAATGAAAGACCTTCTCTCCTCCACTGCGAGGAATTCAATCTTGATCCTGAACCTTAGCTGGGCTTTCCTCAACTTGACAAGCTGTGCAGTCATGTTTCTGAGTCTCTGTTGGCAAAATAAGAGATCCTTTGACCTGTGTTCACCTTCTCAGTTCACAATGGATGTCATTGTTTTTTCAAAAAGGTGTGGGAAAGAGAAATAAATCCGAACGCCAGTCTTCTAATCATTCTGTCATTTATGATAAAGTTGCCTCTACTGGTATTAGCATACTTATCAGGAGAAAAAATGTGATGTCGGATACTGAAAAAGGATGCCAGTGAAGTGTTAA
The DNA here is from genome assembly GCF_963930625.1 of Muntiacus reevesi. Lineage (NCBI taxonomy): Eukaryota > Metazoa > Chordata > Mammalia > Artiodactyla > Cervidae > Muntiacus > Muntiacus reevesi. The sequence goes on from NC_089268.1 coordinate 33,404,311, forward strand.
AACCATGTCCAACCTTAGTTAACTTCCCTTCACACTACTTTGTGCTTTTTTTTCCCCTTTTATTTCATAAATATCTCTTTTTTTCTCACAACAGTAACACAGGAGACCAAGGCTTAGCAAGGTTAAGGTCACATGATTAGTAAGTGCTGAGCTGAGACTCAAAACCATCTATGCTTGTCTCCTAACCCTGGGCACCTTTGACTAGTCAACAGATCCTGTGTCAGGAGTTGGGATTCTTGAAAGGTAAGGGCCTTGGCCACTGAATTAATGTGCTCTTGCTCAGTGGCAGGCCTTGTTTTACACATTTTATGTACATTGACTCAGTGAATCTTCACCACGGTCCCTTGAGGGACTGTCTATTACCTCTATTTTATAGATGAGGAAACTGAGGCACGGAATGGTGGCCAGGATCACACAGCTAGACCGTGGATTTGAGCCCAGCAGTCTGATTCTGTCTGTGCTGTCTGTCACTCTGCTCCCCCAGCTCCGGATACACTTCCTGTTTTCTTTCCCTCTGTTTCTGCTTCAGTCAGATGTCCCCTCCCCACCTCCGCCTGTGATGTCTACTTCAGTAGACTTTTCTCCTTGACTTCTCAGACCCCTGCCTTATAGACAGCTGCCTCTTTCAGGGATACCAGGGGTTGACACCGATGCTCTGTGCTGTCTGGGGCGCCCCTGCTAGTTGTTCCGTTATCTGTTTCAGATTCGGAGCCGGGTTGACGTCATCAGACACGTGGTGAAGAATGGTCTGCTCTGGGACGAACTGTATATAGGATTCCAAACCAGGCTCCAGCGGGATCCTGACATATACCACCATCTGTAAGTCTGAACATGCCTGCCGTGCCCTAAGCCACTGCAGAGGATGCTGTGGGTGTATAAGCCGAGTCAGTGGCTGACTCTGCCCCCGAATTTTGATGGATGTGGGCAATTCCACCATCAGCGCTTTATTTCTTTGCTAATCTGTTGAAAAGCAAATCTGGTTAGGAAAATAACATTTTAAAGAGTCGTTGTTTCTACGTTCATGCAAATATGTTTCAGTCTCTTTTGAAAGTAGTTCATGGTACAGGAAAGGGAAGGGCATTATAAGAGAGAAAGGGTGTGCCTGGCCGAGACAGGAACAAGGAGGGGCTGTTTGTGTGCAAAGACTTGATCACTGAAGACAATCATTTCCTATGTCACACATTTTTGTCAGTGTCCAGCTCTGAGCATGACTTTGGTGAGGTATTTGGTTAAGGGGAATGGCCCTCTGAATCTCTACCTGCTTACACGTTCAAACTGTGCAAGTTTCTCATTGCAAACCTGTATATGTCTTTGAGACGATCATTGGACTAGCTGAGTTAAGGGTCAGGAAGGCCCACTTGCTTTCTTCATGTTTACAAAATAATCAGCAAGAGGGAGAATACTTTCTTATCATTACCACTGACCTTCTGAAAAGTTCAGGAATTTAATTTTAAACAAGCAAAGCCTACTATCTAGTTTCTGCCTTGAGCTCGAAAGCACAGGCATGTCTTGAATGTTCTTTTTTATTTCTTTTTGAATGTTTTGAAATGATTTTTAAAACATTTAAAGAATGTAGAAGTATATAAAATAAAAAGAAATAAACCTCCCCCACCCACACCTCCCAGAAAACTGTATCTGTTTTCTGCTGTTCCCTCCACCCACTCTCCCAGGTAACACTTGATCAGGCTACAATGTGTATCATTCCAGGCCTATTTCTGAGTGCATGAGCACTTCAGTAACTTTATTTGTTCTCAATAAAATGTCCCATATAGTTGGGGAGGGGAGGCTATTGTTGTTTTTTAATGTCATCCTATTACATATATAATTTGCATTGTTACTCATTAATTTATCTTTGGGGTCCCTAGTGTTGGGACACATAGATGAACCTCAAACATTTTACCTGCTAAAAAACATTCCAAGTTTTGTTCATTTTCAGCAGGACTTATATTTCCTGTTCTGGAAAAAAAGGAAATGTAGCAACTTTGGGGGAGATTTGAAGGTTACTTTTCTTTAAAAAAATAATGCCATCTTGGGTTGGGAAGATCCCCTAGAGAAGGGAAAGGCTACCCACTCCAGTATTCTGGCCTAGAGAATTCCATGGACTATACAGTCCATGGGGTCACAAAGAGTCAGACACAACTGAGAGTCTTTCACTTTCACTTGGAGGCTTCTGGGATACTGATGCTGAAGACTATTTTGTTATATTGTTTTGATAAAATAGGTCATAAATGTAAGAGCAGTGTAAGTTAAGAATTCCATAATAAATCTTGGAAAGCAGTCATAGCCCAATTTATCTTTGTTGTTCTCAAAATGGGATTTATGAGTTTATTAAATATTTTTCTGGTCATAAAACCAATACATATCTACTGCAGGAAATTTTTTTAAAAATATTTTTTAAATTAAAAAAAAAAAAACCCTCCAAAACAAAAAACAGTTAAAACAACAAATGACCCCACCATCCAGAGAGGCAATTTGTATTTTGGTATCTAGTTCCTTTTGGAAAAGGAAATGGCAAACCACTCTAGTATTCTCGCCTGGAGAATTCCATGGACAGAGGAGCCTGGCAGGCTATGGTCCATGGAGTCACAAACAGTCAGACATGACTGAACGACTAACACACACACATCTAGTTAATTTTTTGTCACAGGCACTTGTTTTTTTTAACAAAAATGGGACAGCACTATGTATACTTTTGTACCTACATGTTTACTGAACAATCTTTGATGCACCCTGTAAGTTTCTAACTTTTCACTATTTGAAATGACGTTTTGGCAAATAAACTTGTTGATGTGTCATGCATACTTTCATGGTGGTTTCTTAGGATAAATTCCTAGGAGTGGAGCTGCTAGTATCCAACAGACACGCAGCGTGTAGACTTTTGATGCATCTGCCAGATTGCTCTGAGGAAGCCAGCTCACCTTTCCAGAAATATTGTAGCAGCCCACTTACCGGCACCCTCACCAATACTGGGTCCTAATGCTTTTGTGCATAGAATACCAATCTATATTTTACATATGAGAATTCCTTAAAGCAAGGCCTATCATGGACAAATAAAAATAAGACACGTTGTCACATTTTAAGGGACTGCATTTAACGTACTAGAAATGTGAAAATACATGGATATCTGAAACAGTACAAGAAATGCTGTCTCAGGGAGAGCGGAGAACCAGGTACCAGACAGATCTTGGCAAAACAACGGGCATGGACATTTCCAAAACACATTTTTCTGCTTTATCTCTTTTACAGGTTTTGGAACCACTTTCAAATAAAACTCCCCCTAACACCACCTGACTGGACGTCCTTCCTGATGTACCATGGGTAGAGAGGACCTGAGATCTCCCAGGTAAAGCAGCTTGTGGATCTGGGAGACACATTTATATCCATCCCAATTTTTTTTTTTTTTTTTTTTGTATTTGAAGGTTGGGGAATATTTTTAATAAGCTGAAATGGAGGGAGAGATTATAGAATAATCCAGACAGAAGGAGTGAGTGAAGTTAAAAGGTAGGAAAATACAAGACGAGTTAGAGCAATGGCAGGTCCTCCTGGTGTGGCAGAGAAGGAAGGGAAGGCAGGAGTGAGGCATGAATGGCCCTGGGAAAACAAAGAGTCAGGAGGTTCAATGGGGATGCTGAGGAGGGTCTATAGTTGTGAAGAAGTGGGAGGCATTGAAGGTAAGGAGGCAGCTGAATGAGGGATCGCCAAGTCCAAGGTCTTGCAGATGGAGCAGATCTGAATAAAGATAGGTGAAAGGACATCAAGGGAGCGGAGATGAAGATCTCACTTGTTGGGAGGTCGATGTGTGCATTTCCAAGTTGCCTTATCAAGGAAGCAGTTGTATGGCGGTCAACATTTCAGACGTGGAAACTGACCTCTTGAGTTAAAATCTTGGTTCTGTCACCTACTTTGTGACCTTTGGGGAATCTGTGTCTCAGATTTTCATCTATGAAGTGAATATAATAATAGCACCTACCTCATGGGGTTATGTCAATATGCTTCAGACCCTTCTAGAAGAGTGAGTGACACGTGGTCAGTGTACAATAAATGTTGACTATAATAACCTTACGAAAGAAACAGGAGAATCCTGGGACCTATAACCACTCATAGGGTGAATCTATACAAAGTTGGAAGGGAGAGTCATTTCAGTTTACAGCACAGCTATAGAGTCTCACTTACCTTAAAGCATCATAGACTATATAACCTGAACTAAAGACTAAAAATAAAAATTCACCTCAGTGCAATAAAAAATGAAAACATATTGAAAAGAGTTTCATACTGCTGTTCATTAGTAATATCTTTAAATTCACAGGGATACTAAGCTACATGAAAAATTCAAGTATTCATTGATGCTGTATCTTGAACATGAAGCTTATACCAAAGAGACTATGCCTTATTGACATCAGCAATGGATAATCAAATGTTGTGTTTGTGAAATGTTCACATATGTTTTTGGATCACTACATAGCCAGATTATTAATATTTTAATTATACTGTCCATAACTTTCTGTAAAAGAACCCATGAATGCAATAGGAACAAATTCTCTATGGAAAACAAAGACAACAGGAGATGTAAATCCAAGCACAGAAGAAGTAGAACAGGAGGAGAAAAGATTTCTTAGAAGACAAGGAAAAGAAAAGGGGTGGGGGGAGCAGACGCTGGGTTAGAAGAAGAGAAGAAAGGAGAGAAATAGATAAATGAGGGGCTATAAGAATAAAATAAGAAAGAGAAAAAGTTAAAATGGTAATTAAAAAGAATGTAAACATAGACATTTTGTTCCTTAATAGATTGATTCCCCAGATAGAGTCCATGAATATAATCGAGCAAGAAGCATTCATGAGCTGTTTTCACTTTTAGAAAAAGTTTTGTTGAAATCATATATTTACCAAAACAAGGCTGCAGAGGCTAATCAAGATGTAAAATTTCATTGGGACTGAAATAATTTTGGTTCAGTGACAAAATTTATTACTTAATGTAGATTATAAATTCTAACAAATAGTGGTATCTTTGAATAAGAAATATGAACACTAGCTAATGATAAAGTGAGTCCTATAGACAAAAATCTTTCTAGGTCAATAGAATAATCAACACTCAAGACCTACATCTTGAAAAAATTAAGAAGTCCTCTCCTGAACACTTGAAAACACTGCTGCAATTGTTGAAACCCACAACTAATTTATCTGTTTCTGTTAACGTCTGTAGTTTTTGATGATTTTCCTGTGATTATCACACTATCTCTAGGAATGTGATTATTGACTATGTTTCTATTTTACATATTGATGTTTCTGGTACACACAAACCTCTCATTGATCTGAATATCAAATCTGATTTCCTAATTATGTATACTACCTCTTTAATTCTGAAGATTAAGATTTAAGATTCTCCTTAAATCTCATAATTATCTACTTCTTACAAAGATAATAATATGATATTTGATGTCTCTGATTCACTTCATACATTCCACCTATGTTTTGTGATTTATACTATATAGTAAATTATTCAATTATTACTGACAAATTAATGTATATCAGTATATGAATATGATAAAATGTGTATGATGAGCAAATAAAAAGATTATTTTTAAATATGGATGTTTTCTTACCACCAAGCCTATCTTTATTTTCGTGCTGTCTCTCTAGTTATCATCTTATGGTACCCTGACTCCAGCAATTCTTTGATATTACCAAGACCTTTAGTCCATTGACCCTGCATGTCCTCACTTATCTTCTTAGTCATCTTCAATTCTTTTCTACCTGTGTCCACATCACCCCCTTTTGTCATTTTTCTACCCTACCTGCCCTCTTTCCCTCTCTCATATCTCAGATCTCATTTCCATGACTTCCAAACTATGAAATCATTCTTTATACTTTGCCCTAACATCCACTGCATCAGCAGATCCCATCACCTTTACTTTCAAAATATACCCAGAGTATAACCACTTTCCACCATCTCCACTGCTATCAACATCAGGAGAAAATGGAAACCCACAGAGGTAATCTTGGCATTAGGGGCTGGTTTTCTTTATGCTGTGGAGAGGGCAGGAGGGGAAGGGAACAACAGAGGATGAGATGGTTGGATGGCATCACCGACTCAATGGACATGGGTTTGGGTGGACTCCAGGAGTTGGTGATGGACAGGGAGGCCTGGCATGCTGCAGTTCATGGGATCCCAAAGAGTCAAGACACGACTGAGCAACTGAACTGAACTGAACTGAATGGATAGGTATCTGTTCCTGCCAAGAAAGGCTAACAAGCCTTGAAACAATGCCTTGAAACAAGCTCAGAACCATTCAAGGGGATGCTGGGAAAGCCGTCTTTACGGAGGTGACTTGCAGACTGCACAATCCTAAAGACACTTTACAGGGTACCAGGGTAGCAGCTAGCAGCTGGGAGCTGTTGCTCATCTCATATTTCAGGTGGTGAATCAGATCACTAGCCCAGGTGGGATGCATGAGACGAGTGCTCGGGCCTGGTGCACTGGGAGGACCCAGAGGAGTCGGGTGGAGAGGGAGGTGGGAGGGGGGATCGGGATGGGGAATACGTGTAACTCAATGGCTGATTCGTGTCAATGTATGACAAAACCCACTGAAATGTTGTGAAGTAATTGGCCTCCAACTAATAAAATAAAATTAAAAAAAAAAAAAAAAAAGAAACCAATTCCTCCTCTAGTGCTCCTCTAGTGCCCTCTACAGACAAAGCTTAACTTCATACTAGCTGTCGTTTCGTTGCTAAGTTGCGTCCAGACTTTTGTGACCCAATGGACTGTATAGCCTGCCAGGTTCCTCTGTCCATGGGAATTTCCAGGCAAGAATATTGGAGAGGGTTGCCATTTCCTTCTCTAGAGTATCTTCCCGACCCAGGGATAGAACCCGCATATCCTGCACTAGCAGGTGATTCTTTACCATTGAGCCACCAGGGAAGCTTAGCAAAGGAGAAATAATTCTTTTTTGCATAGCTGGCAATAAAGAGTGGACTTGAAGTTGAGAGCCAATAAATTAATAACTGACACGCACTTGATAAGAAGACATTTTGTAATCTCTGGGGTAATTAGGGTAATCACTTAAGGAACTATAAAAGAATGCGTAACCACAAATGTCATAAAGGAAAAATGAAATCATTTAAAAAATTACCTGTGAAAGAAATCAATTAAAGAAAAAATAACATAAATGGGACAATCAAAAGCAAAAATCAAGATAGTAGATTATATCAATAATTGCATTAAATGTAAATGAATTAAATGCTGTCATTAAAAGACAGATTGACAGATTGGATTCGAAAAAACACTGCTAACAAGACATATACTTAAAAGACAAGTATATTAAAAGCTTGAAAGAAAAAAACAGAGGAAATACATACCATAAAAATTCTCATAAAAAAGGTAGCGTAAGTTTCTTAACATCAGACAAGAATGACTACCTCATAATGTTACAAGTTTTAGTGAATCAGGAAGCTATAAAAATTTGTATATGCACATAATAAAAGCCTCAACATGTATAAAAGAATGACATAACTAAAAGAATAAATACATAAATTCAACTCAAAGATAATTGAAAACAGCCTTCTCAGTAAGTAAACACTAAGCCAGAAAAACACATTCAGGCCTATTCTTGTACATCTTCTCTTCAGAATTTTAAGATCAGTTTATCATACTCCAATTTGCTTTTGAAAAAATTTACTATCGACAACTTAATTTCAACATCTGTTAAGGATCTGAGACATTCTAGTGAGGGAATGCTGAGACCTGGCCTGATGCAGGTGGAGGTGCAGAAGAAAGGATACAGCAGACGTGGCAGAGACATCCTGTCCTGAAGACGTCACAGTTTAAACACATAAAGATTTTGAAGGACCATTAAGTAACTAGACTTATTTTCCTTGATGATCCAGCTGCACGAGGCTGGATATCCACCTGGCCTCCTTGTTTACTGCCAGGTAATAAGTAACTTGCCAAAGAATGGATGTGTGTTAAGATATGAAAAAAACCTGTTAATTGATGTACCTTGTTTACAAGTAAATTGTAGGCGAATAATTATACTTCTTTGAGTCATTTGACAGATCATTATAGCTTTAAGAAATTGCTGTGATTTCAACTGGAGCTGGGAACTATATTATTTTAAAATGATTTCAGTTCTATAAATAGCCATTGAAAATGTCTTCCTTATGTAATATAAATTCCAACAAGAAGTGAATAAGATCTAAAGAAAACAGTAATATTTTGTCAAGGGATATAAAAGAAAACTAGAACAAATGGGGAAGTGTAGTATTCTCAGGATGGAAATATTTTATGTTGTACAAATCTCTAAATTCAGTTAAATCCCAATAAAAATCTAAAATTCATAAAGAACCCCGACAAATAAATTATTAAAATGTAAACAATGAAAGAGAAAAACTTGCAGGAAATATGAATAGGAAATTTTCTCAGTATATACAAGTGGCCAATGAATGAATTAGAAGAAGTTTAAATTCATTAATAAGGTATATCAGGATAAGTTTACAAGAGGGCATATTTGCAAAATTATTTAACATTTTAAAAATGAGAAGAAACAAGTATCTATCAATTGTGACATAATTAAATGTATCAGAGTAAATCATACTAATAGTGGTTAAAAACAATGAGGTAAAGATATATTATTGATTCAGAAAGACAGGATACAGATTTTAAAAAGAATCAACTTGCAAAGAATACAATATTATGAGTTTTATGTTAAAATAGCACTAGAGGGAATTCCCTGGTTGTCTAGGGGTTAGAACTCCGTGCTTCACTGCAGGGGGTACGGGTTTGATCCCTGGTCAGGGATTAAAGATCCCACAAGTCACGTGGCCAAAAAAAAATTTCTAAAAAAAAATCCCACTACATATAGTAATGTGTACATGAATACGTGTGTGTGTGTGTGTGTGTGTGTGTGTGTGTGTGTGTGTGTGTGTGACTCTAACGAAGATTTGGAGAGCTTTACATCAGTCTATTACAGAGAGCAGACAAGCTAGGAGAAGGCAGGTAACAGGATCCTTCATTTCTTGATTATATACTTTTGTGTAGTTTAAATGTATTAACAAGAAACCATCCCTGTATTTATCATGTAATTAGGAAAACAAGCATTAGTGTACATAGTATGGTAGACTCTAAATCCACCCTCTAACTCAGTTCTACTATTTTAAATATTTCTTCCAGTTTTATTCAATATTTCTATTTTCTTGGGTATACATTTTTTATTTTGCTATGTGTTAAAATAATTTTAATGTCTGCAATAGTCCATATTCTGAATGAACAAGAACTAACTCTTCTCTTGCTGAACATTATCTAATCTTATGAAGACTCTCATCCATTTTACTTTTTTCACATTTTTGGATTCTTTTCTTGGGGCAGAATTCTTGAAGTTGGATTACTGACTTGAAGGATATGAACAGTTTGGCTTTTGATAGCACCTCATCAATCTGCCAGCTAAGGAACAGAACCCTACAACACATGGACAATCTCTCATGCTATGCTTGCACTAGTTCGTTCCCCACGGAGCTCTCTAACGTTAATTCTGCACACATTACACACTTTCTTGCTTGCAAGTATTATTATACTATTTCTCTAACATCCCTTCATTTTTTCTGAAAAAACAGCAACAACAAAGAACACGTAATACACATATGTATTCTAAAGCATTAACCTAATTGTAAGAAAGAAGATGAAACTCTGCCTACCTCTTACCCCTATATATGATTATTTTGGTAGCTGAAAATCAGAGTTAATTTACCCAGTACCATAGACCATCTAGATTTTAAGAATATGTATTTCCTCCTTGAGGACTCAATACTGCTAAGTCACTTCAGTCGTGTCCGACTCAGTCGTGTCCGACTCTGTGCGACCCCATCCCTGGGATCCTCCAGACAAGAACACTGGAGTGGGTTGCCATTTCCTTCTCCAATGCATAAAAGTGAAAGTGAAGTCGCTCAGTCATGTCTGACTCTTCGCGACCCCATGGACTGCAGCCTACCAGGCTCCTCCGTCCATGGGATTTTCCAGGCAAGAGTACTGGAGGGGGTGCCATTAAATCTATATTAATCCGAAGGCAGAAAAATGTGCCTTGAATGGTTCCAGTTTTCCTAGCTTGGTCCTCATCCTGCATCGGTCCTCTTCATAGGGGAGTCGAGGTTAGCTTTGGAAACTGCAATGAGCCGCGGTCACCGATAGGTGGCGGAAGAGGAGCGCGTCCAAAGCCCGCGGCGCGCGAGACCGCTCTCTGCGGCCGGTTTCGGGATGCGGCCTGAGTCGCGGGCTCCGAGGGGGCTTCAGAGTACCTCAAGCTGTCACTCTTTCAAGAATCCTCTTCCGCTGGTGTTTGTGGGAAGAGAGGGGTTCGGCCGTCCCTCGGCAGCTCGCCCTCGACGTCCCCGGCTCCCCCGCTGGGCACCGGGCACCTGTCGCCCGGCCCCCGCGCCACCGGCTGGCGGACTGAAGGTTCGACCCCAGCGCTGGCTGAAGTCCGGGAACGGCGGAGCCGGAGGCAACGTTGTGCGGGAAACATGGCGTCGCCCTGTGTCGTGGGAAAACACCTGAGGCATCAGATCCTTACAGGAAGGCCCCTGGGCGGTGGGGGGACACAATTCCAGGCTTCTGTTTAGGGGGGAGACGGGTTAAACCCCCTGCATCCTTCACCCACCAGCGAGGGGACCCTTTTCCACCGCAGAAACTGACCGAGGACCACGCCTCCTGTTTCCTCGGGTCTGAAATATTCACTCAGTTATTCCTCAAGGGCATCGAGGTGCAGTCAGCCCCGGCCTTCACCGCTGCGGGACCTGCAGACCTGCTGGCTGCGCCGATGGGCCGCCCCGCGCCGTGTCCGGGGCAGGGTGGGCCCTCTTAGCCAGCCCTCTTAGACCATGGTCCCCAACCCCCGGGCCGTGGACCCACACAGGTCCCTGTCCTGTCGGGAAGGGACAGCAGAAGGCGCGCGGTGGGCCAGGGAGGGAAGCTTCGTCGGTATTTACAGCCGCTCCCCATTGCCTCCAGGTGGGACTCTAGTCGCAGGAAGACAAACGCAGGGCGCCCACTTATTCTGCATTATGGTGAGTTGTAATTATCATTATATATCACAATATAATAATAATAGAAATAATGTGCACGATAAATGTAATGAGCTTAAATCTTCCCCGGAACCATCAACCCCACCCCCACCCCGCCTCAGCCCTAGTCTGTGGAAGAATCATTTTCCATGAAACCAGTCCCTGGTGCCCAAAGTTTGGGGACCGCTGCTCTTAGATCTTGGATCAAACCCACCGTGTATTAAGGGTTGTTGCTGTTTAGTGGCTAAATCGTGTCTGACTCTTGCCACCCCTTGGACTGTAGCCCGCCAGGCTCCTCTGTTCATGGGATTTCCCAGGCAAGAATGCTGGAGTGGGTTACCCTTTCCTTCTGCCGGGGATCTTCCCAACCCAGAGATCAAACCTGTGTTTCCTGCCTTACAGGTGGATTCTTTACCACTGAACCGCCAGGGAAGCCCTGTTCATCAAGGGACAAATGTTTATTTTTGGAAAAAGTGGTCTCAAGTTTTAAGAAGGAAAGCATAGTGTCCTAACTTGCCAACAGTAAAGTTCAAACTTTGCTTTATTGGTTAATAGAGTGTCTCTTCTTGTCCGTTATCGTCGTCCCCCGCCCATTCCTGTCCAGCCCTTCTTTTCAAATTCTGCATCTTTGGGCCAAGCAAGCACAAGAAAGAACTTTGTGGCTGAGCCATTTCCTCCTTAATGGGCACACCCAAGAGTAGATTCTTTTAACTTTGCAATCTCATCTTGTAAGGATTAGATTCTTAGTGTCCTCCTCAGCCTCAGTCTTTGGGAGGATGTTTTAATCTTCCATTTACAAAATTAAACACCAAGATGGGAGGATTGTACTGTTTTGTGTCATCACAACTATCACACAACTGAAACACTGTCCTGCTGAAAGGGCGTCATGTGTAACTGATAATCTGATAAAGAATGATGGATCTGCCCAATAATCCAGCTAAAAGAAGAAAGAAGGGAACTTTTCCTTTCAGAGGTGTGGACCTAAACAAGCTGGAGCTGTGAAGTTCTTGTATCCATTAAAACTCATTTACAGGGAATTGCCTGGAGGTCCAGTGGTTAGGACTCTGTGCTTCCATTTCGGGGGAGCACAGGTTTGATCCCTACTCAGGGAGCTAAGAGCCCTGTGTGGGGATTAAGAAAAAAAAAGGACCAAATCAGCATTTCCAGAGCTGATCATTTGAGTAGCTATAATTGACTGAGGCGAATGGAAACTATGCAGCAGTTAAAAACATTCATTTATCACTTTTGCATGAAAAAATTCTAGGACCAGGGTTAATTTGCATTCACAAAAAAATAGGTCAAGCAAAATTCTTATAAAGCCAGGATATAAAGCAATGGTTCCAGATCCTCAGGCTAATATTTCCCTGGGGAAAAAAATTAAAATATCAATGGCTTCATGGGTCAGGAACAAACATTCTATTTCCCTCTGGGTGCATATGTTCATGCTCAGTCACGTCTGACCCTTTGCAACACTATGGACTGTAGCCTGCCAGGCTCCTCTGTCCATGGGAATTCTCCAGGCAGGAATACTGGAGGGGGTTGTCTACCCTCTGGGTAGACAAATATTATTAAGTACAAAGTTCAGCTAGACATTTGGGACACGGTGACCACAGCATTTATTCCAACACTGGGTCCCAGCTACTCTGACCCTACCAGCTTAAGTGCCCAGGAACTCAGGTGCAACTCTGTGGAACTTACAGTGAATCCTGAATATGACACATGTCCAGTAATAATTATCATTAATATTAGGGTATTACTGTATACTTTTTATAAAGTATTTGTGAAGCCAGAGAGCTTATTATTCAACATCATCACTCAGGAAACATGGCACTTGGGTTCCTGCCCCAAAAGACGACCATTTGGAGCTTGAATCCCATCTGGAATTTACTTTTCTCATCAAGAGGACAAAATACCAAGACTCATTCTCATCTCCCATCACTGACTAGGAGAGAAAAGAGGCAAATGGGAGACAGAGTGCTCTGATTAAGAAGTGCTGCAAAACTGGGCAAATAAAGGAAAAAATCCTTCCCGGATAAAATTCAGTCTAAGCTGATTAGAGAAAGCAAGAACTCTTTAGGAATATAATTGCAAAATACTCTGACCTTACAATGCAATGCTAAAACAAAGAATTTTCTTTGACGAGTGACTAGATAGTTTTAACAATTACCTGAATCTAGCCCCCAGTAGAAGAACTTCAGACACAGAGGAGATAGGAACTGGAAAGCCAGAAAACAGTGAAAGCCCAAACAGTTCAATCTTATCATCACACTTAAGAGTTTTCATCAATTTCATCAATTGGAAATGAAGGAGCGATTCATATCAGAAATTTGCAATGTCATCTGTATGCAATGTTGCTGTAGAGAAACCCATACTTGGCTGGCATCCCAGAGTATGCTGGTTCTTAGAGGTGCATGATCTGAACCCTTGAGTGGTGAGTGGTGGACATGTGACTCCTGTGATGGATCATCCTCACCATTGAGACTAGATTCTGGCTCTCAGCTGGGGTGGGTCAGGTGAGGGGACAGCAGATCCTGTTTCCTTCTGGGGTGCCACCTGCCTCTTTACTTGGCATGCCTCTCTTCCAGGCCCATTCTAGCTTTCGTTGAGCTTTTTCTATCTCTGCATGTGTCAAGACTCCAACCATCCTCATCACTTCCCTCCTAGGTATGTCCAGCCTACACCTCTCTACACCCATCTCTCTCTTCTCTGAACCCCTGTCACACCACACAATTGAGCACCCACTGGATGGCCAATAATTTTATGTAGCTAGTCTTTTTTTTTCTTTTTTTTTTTTTTCAATTTATTTGGCTTTCTCGGGTCTTAGCTGCAGCATGCAGGATCCTCATTTAATCAAGTGGGATTTCTCGTTGCGGCCCATGGGCTCTGTAATTGTCACAGGGGCTCTGGGGTGCACAGGCTTCAGTAGTTGCAGTGCTCTGTCTTCGTTGCTCTGCAGCCTGCGGGATCTTAGTTCCCTGACAAGGGATCAAACCCACGTCCCGTGCATTGCAAGGTGAATTCTTAACCACTGGCCCACCAAGGAAGCCCTATGTGGTTAGTCTTATCTCCCCGTTTGTGTCCATAAGCCGTAGAGGTCACAGTCTTTATATTTCTGTCTTCACACTTCCTAACACAGTAATGTTTTCAATGAATACTTAATATTAACAATAGTTAACCTTTATGAAACTCTACTAGGTGTCAGGCACTCTGCTAAGCATGCAATATACACTGCTTTTTCTTTGACTGAGGTATACTATCAATAACTTACAATATTATATTAGGTTCAGATGTACAACATAACAATTTAAATACATTGTTTCTTTCAATATATGAGGAAGGTTCTATTATCCCTATTTTACCAACTTGGAAACCAAGTCTCAAAGAGCTAGTTAACTAACTTGCCCAAGGTCACACCATCCGTTCGATCCAGAAACTTGAACAGGAGTGTTCCTGTGTATGAAGCCCTGGTCCTAACCCCCCAGGCGTTGCTTCTCTGGTAGATGGACGACAGGCCGGTGGCATCTCTCAGTGGCTGAGTGTTTCTCCTCTGCCCTCTGCCTGGGCATGATTCGGGGGTTGAGGGAGGTGGCTCAGATGATCTCATCTGGCCACAGGACCTTTGCAAGGATTGGAGACAAATATGTAGGTTTCTCCCTGGGTGCCTGTTAAACAGGTCCTTTGCAATGCTAATGGCTTTTCTGGAGACAGTGAGCAGCTCTTGGGGGCAGAATGGCCTGTGTTGCCTGATTATGCATTCCTAGCACACAAGCCTCCTTTTAGGAGGTATGGGACAGATGATTAAACAACTATTCTCTCTCCCTCCCCACCCCAATCTGCTGCCTTCTGTCCACCGAGGATACTTGCTTTATTTTTTTAAATAACTGTCTGGGTTTAAGGATGCATGCGAATATTTTCTTTTCCCAGCTGCAGCACGAAGTGCCTGGATGTTTCAGATTCTTGGGTCTCTCAGAGATGGTTCGCATCAACAATAATGTCCTCTTAGGATATGGTTGGTTAGAAATATGATCCAGATTAGTGCCTCCCAAATTACAAACGTAAGATAACAATAATACTGAAATATTAAATTATCATCATGAAGGGCTAACATGTATCCAGGGCTTTCTCTTGGCATTCAATCAATATCCTAAGTTTTTAATAAGCTTTGTCTCATTTAATCACCCAAACCACCACAAGATACATATTTATTAATTGTGTGACCTGGAGTAAGTTCTTAAGCTCCCTGGGCTTCAGCGCCTTGGTCTGCCAAATGGAGATAACAATAGTACCCGCCTTGTAAGTTTGTGATGATAACCAAATTAAATAATCCACAGAAAGATTAGTGCTCCCCCGGAAAACAAAGAGAAGCTCAGTGTGTGCCCTTGTCTCCATTTTACAGATCAGGAATCGAGCCCCCCAGAGCCTTGGCTAAGCCACACAACTGAGATCTAAACCTCAAAGTGAAATCCATTAACCAGCCTGACATACTGCCTTGCTTGGTTAATCACTGGTTTAATTTTAATTTTAATTATTTAAATTGTGTCTTTTGTCCTCTCACTGTACCGTGTGTCTGGTTGGGTAGAGAACAGGGCTGCAAAGATGAAGGCCAGTGGATGCATCCCCCACTGGTTATCCTGCAACCCATAATAGAGCGATGGCGCTGAGGGGCTGTGGATGAATCCATGCATATCCATCATCACTATTAGAATAAAGCCAAGCTCTACCGTTAGTAGCTCCAGTTAGGGTGACCCTGTGCCCTAGTTCTCCCGAGCCAGTCTTAATTTATTACAGTCTTCCTGGTGTAATTATTAAGAGTGCCCTCTTCCTTCTAAAAGGTCCATGTTTAGACAATCAATTATGTGTTCACTTCATCCACAGTCATATCATCTTTTGCAAATAAAGGGGAGCATGTTCCTCAGGGGAAGCCTATTGATCTGAGTTGTGAGCTCCAGTGCTGGCCGCCTGCCCATTTACCTGTCAAGCTACTTGCATCTCCACTGCTACTTTCTGTGTGGTCTTGACATTTCCTCAGCCTCTAAGAGTGTACCGTTAAAATCTCAGAGCCCCTGGTTGTCCCGTGTGTCCTCAAGGAGCCCTAAAGCGTGCCCCGCATGCCTGTCTGGTTTCCCACCATGCTGCCCTTTACTCTAGACTTGTCTTCACAGCCCCTGCCCTGTCTCACCCTGTAGGGAGCTGCTCCCTGCTTGCTATTATGCTCGGAAGTATGAAAACTGATCGTAAGTGTGGTAGATGGTGTTGCTTTTGTCTTTGTATTACCCATTTCTTGTTCTCTTGGTAAGATCAAGTTTACTGAAGTTTACTGAACCACCCTCTCCTACTCTGAGTGGGGCTGAACCCTCTTCCCCACCCTAACCATCGGCACATGGCTAAGGCTTATCCGTCAGAGTTACAGCAGTTGGTTCTCGGGGCTTACATGACTCACTTTAAGCCAATGAGGAGCAGTTCTGAAATTTGGGCTGGGGTGACAGGGGTTGCTAAGAGAGTAGGAGGGAGCTGCTGAGGCCATCTGAGAATGAAGCCAACACAGAGGAAAGCAAAGCTGACAAATAGAAAAATAGATTTCTGATGATATTATTTTGGCATCTGGCTCATCTGTGCTTACAGTCTACCCTGATTGTTGTTTAGTCCCTGAATCGTGTCTGGCTCTTTTGAGACCTTCCAGGATCCTCTGTCCATGGGTTTTCCCAGGCAAGAATACCAGAGTGGGTTGTCATTTCCTTCTCCAGGGGATCTTCTCAGCCCAGGGATCAAACCTGCGTCCCCTGCATTGGCAAGTGGATTCTTTACCCCTGAGCCACTAGCAAAGCCCTCTAAAGCTTGGTTTAATCGGCTCTGTAATCAGGGTAGATTCCTGAGTCAATTAAACTCTACTTTATGTTTATGTCATTTCAAGTCAGATTTCTGTCCCTTGCAACCGCAAAAGTCCTGGTAAATGCAACAGGGAAATGTATTCTCTCTCTCAAAAGGTTTACATTTCAACCAGAGACAGGCTTCACCCAAAGAGGTGAATAGGGATTTTAGTCTTCAGTGCCAAGCTGAGGTGACCAGAATATTTTGAATTGAAGTTAGGGAGAAGAGACAGCCCAATTCTGCCACACCAGGGACTGTCTCATCTGCCCGGCATTGAGACTGGCCCAAAGGAGTGCCTTGGTTGGCTTCAAGGACACAGCCAGCCCTGTGTGATCTCTTCGCCTAAGATCACTTCTCATTGAAATCCACTCACACTGCCTGTCCTCCTAACCAGCAGTAGCCACCCCCACAACAGGCATCAGGAGTATTACTTTGTGAGAATCAGCTAAGGTGGCAGCTTGTCCTAGAAATGTCATCTCTTATCCTGCCTCCAGTTGCCGGCCTCCCCATGTTTAGCTTTCAGACAGGCAGCTGGACTTGGCAGGAAGAGTCTATTTTTCTGAAAGTTAAAACTGCTCTCCCAGCTGGCGAGGGAAGGGGGCCAGCAAAGAAGATCAGGTCACATACTAGACCAACCTCCTTTTCTTTCTTTCTTTTTTTTTTTTTAAGGAGTGGTGTGGCTGTCCTCCTTGTTTTCTTTGAAAGAAGATCATTTTCTGAAGGCAGAGAGGCTGGGCTCCCCAGCAGCCGCTCTCAGTGGGTGGGACCCACTGAAGAATGCAGGGGTGAGAAACGAAACCAAACCTCGGAGGATGGAGAGGACGCATTTCCCGTGGACACCAGTTAACATCGATTAATGGCTCACAAATGAGTTCAGACTCATTTTTTGATCCATGGGATTGTTTTAAATTGAGCTCCAGAAACAGGCCCTGAGAGCAGGATTCATGTGTAAGTGATTTACTAAGGAGATGTTCCCAGGGAAGCCAGGAAGCTGGGGATGACAGACAGAGAGGAGGAAGAACCCAAGAAAAGGACCATCTCAGGCCAAGTCCCCTTCTCAGCCTGACCCCCCAGGGGAGCTCAGAGGGATGAATTATACCTCAGGGTGTGTCCCCACTCCAAGGCAAGGCTGCTGGGCTTTCAGACTCCCTCACTAGCAGTTGACACTTCCTGTTTATGGACCACCCTGGAGAAAGAGAGAACTCCCA
The DNA here is from genome assembly GCF_963930625.1 of Muntiacus reevesi. Classification (NCBI taxonomy): domain Eukaryota; kingdom Metazoa; phylum Chordata; class Mammalia; order Artiodactyla; family Cervidae; genus Muntiacus; species Muntiacus reevesi. Next base: position 33,422,430 of record NC_089268.1, read on the forward strand.
GCCCCTTCTGGTCCTTTACACTTGTGACCATTTAGGAGCCAAAGCACACAGAAGCCTTGGGCAGGGTGGACAACACACACATATGTTGAAAGGATGCGAGGTATCTGGCATGGGCTCCAGCAGTGTGTATCAGTCATCACAGAAGCTTACAAAATGCAGGGTTTCTGGGCTCATCCTTTGGGGAGGATTAACTGGCCCATGAAGAGACCCTTTCTTTCTTTGAGAACTACACCCCTCCAATCCCATCCATCCACCCCTGAGTGTGCACACACACACACACACACACACACACACACACACACACACACACACACAGTGCCACCTTCCACAGCTGAGTTCCACTGTCTTCATGACCACAGTCCAGCCAGGGAGACTCTTTCTCCTGAGACTTTGGTCTGGGGACTGATAGGCTCCTGTGATGTCTGGCTGTTGGCCTGGCCAGGGATGGAGTGAACTTGAGCTTGGACATGGGCCCAGTGAAGTGGAGAAAACCAATCCACAGAAAGAAAACAAGAGGATGTACCAGATTAATAGCTAATAAATATGAGACACTGGCACTGTTTTCACACGGCTGAGCTCATCTGATCCTCACCACAACCTTGCGGGGTTGGAGCTGTCGTCGTTCTCAGCCAGGGTCGAGACACTTCAGTCTCAAGTGGTTTAGTAGCTTATCCAAGGTCACACGGCTTGAAAGGGTGCAGTCGGGATTCAGTCCTCTGGTTTGACTCCTGACCCACTTGCTGTGCATGAGGCCGGGAGGGTAGATGAGCACTCAGAAGCCCAGGGAGAGTTCATGACTCCTGAGAGCAAGCGAAGGCCAGGCAGTGTCTGACTGACGGTTGCCCAGGTTCCTGGTGGCGGTCCTCTCTTCAGACACCTGCTCGAAGCATTTGCTGTATCATCTTATTATAAATGCTCTCCCCTCACTTAAAAAAAAAAAAACACTCGGATTGTGTTTATAGTGGATTTCTATCGCTTGCAACTGAGACTATGAAGGAGGACACCTGCTCTTGCGGAAATGAGAAAAAGACTGAAATTTGTCTCCAGGCCTTTTCAACTCCAAAAATTCTTTTTCTGGTTCTGTGCCCCAGGTTGGTTGTACAGGAGTTCCATCTGGATCAGAGTCCAGGGTCAGAACAGGCAAAGGCCAGGTGATGTGATGCTAGCAGCTGCACAACTGGTAACACCCTTATTCCAGCCTCATCTCTGGGCCCTCTGAGTCAGAGTACAAATCTCCCTGGGAGAGAAAATTCCCCGACAAGAGACAAGCCTTTTCAGGTGGAGGGGATACAAGCAAGAACCAAGGAGGAACCCCAAACTCTTAAGACCCATCAGAGAAACCATGCTGTGTGTTGTGATTAGACTACATCCAAGTGGCTTGATTACTGCTTTCTACAGACACAAGATAGGGAAAGAATGGAAACAGTGACAGACTTTCTTTACTTGGGCTCCAAAATCACTGCAGATGGTGACTGCAGCCATGAAATTAAGAGACACTTGCTCTTTGAAAGAAAAGCTATGACAAACCTAGACAGCATATTAAAAACCAGAGACATTGCTGATAAAGGTCTGTCCTGTCAAAGCTATGGTTTTTCCAGTAGTCATGTATGGACCATAAAGAAAGCTGAGTGCCAAAAAATTGATGCTTTTGAATTGTGGTGTTGGAGAAGACTCTTAAGAGTCCCTTGGACTTCAAAGAGATCCAACCAGTCAATCCTAAAGGAAATCAGTCCTGAATATTCATTGCAAGGACTGATGCTGAAGCTGAAGCTCCAATACTTTGGCCACCTGATTCGAAGAACTGACTCCTTGGGAAAGACCCTGGTGCTGGCAAAGATTGAAGGCAGGAGAAGGGGACAACAGAGGATGAGATGGTTGGATGGCATCACTGATTTGATGAATGTGAGTTTGGGCAGGCTCTGGGAGTTGGCAATGGAAGGGAAGCCTGGTGTGTTGCAGTCCATGGGATCACAGAGTCAGACATCATTGAGTTATTGAACTGAACAGACACAAGAAGAGTCAGCCAGAGTGCTCACTGTCTAACAGGAGAACAGTGTCTACAGTGGGACAGAATATAATGCAAGGCTGATAACTTCATTTATATTTGAAGTGAGAAGATCCAGTTTCCTTTAGTAGTCATATTCTATGGGCTTCCCTGGTGGCTCAGACGGTAAAGAATCTGCCTGCAATGTGGGAGACTTGGGTTCGATCCCTTGGAGAATGGGATGGTTACCCACTCCAGTATTCTGGGGGTTTTTTTGCTCCAACTAGATCATTTAGTTTCCCTTGAAAAAATGACTGAAAAAAAACATAACTCTTTAAAAACAAGGCTAAACACAACATTCTGAGTGTTGCGTGACACAACCGACCCTTTACACGACATGGTAATAATGCCCATCAGTGGATATACATATGTCTGAGGTTTAAAATTCTGTGCATACAGATTTAATAACTGCTAAGAAAAACAGACACACAAAAAATTTAAAAATAAAAAAGCCAGACAAAAAATAAAACAGCCAGACAAACACTGCATATACACAATGTCCCTTTTACATTGTACTTTAGAAGAGGGGCCAGCAGCACCCGGCCCCCACCCAGTAAACCAAAGGCAGAACCCCACCAACAATGCTGTCACAACTCTCTGCTCAACTTGGTGGTCGTGGCATCACCTCTGTGTCACCACCTCCCACAGCCGAAGCCTCCCCCCCGGCCACACTCACAGCTGCCCCGCTGCAGTATTCGTCTGGAGAATCCCACGGACAGAGGTGCCTGGAGGGCTATAGTCCATGGGATTGCAAAAGAGTTAAACTGAGCAACAAAACACTTTCACTCTATGGCCAAGGGAGCAAATACAATTTCCTCTTTGAAGCAAGTATTACAACCTCTATACAGGATTAAGCAAAGTTTTATTCTAAACTACTGAATTGTAAAAAAAATAGTAAATGGTTATAAGAAATAGATATTTAAATTTGAGTAAGATCTTCATTCCTTCTCTTTAGCCATTCTATGATACTCCTTAAATGTAATTTATACATAGTGTAATATATATATAGATAGATAGATCTATATGGTGAATACATAATACCCTCTAGAATGTAAATAGTTTTTCATCTTTATTTTTGCTGAGCAAGAGATTTTCAACAGAGCATTTACATTCATTAAGAACTTATGTCAACAAGTATTCAACCCTTGTAGCTTATTAAAGACAATTGTATCTTATTAAAGACAATTGTAGCTTATACTTCTAAAATTAAGGTTAAAGAAATCTGTCTAAAATTTCTAATCTCCAGAGTTAAACTCACAAAATCAACACCTTAGCAGAAGATACCTTTAAAATGACCATGTGGTTGTAAAACAAAAAAGATCTGGTTTTGTCAGTAGTCTTAACCACAGGTGACCAAACTACAGTTGTCCCCCCTCTGGTATCATGACAGGGATCCCCAGTCCATCAGCTCAGCCTTGCTCACTGAGCCTGGCCGAGACCTCAGAATTCTTTCCAGAGCAGCATCCAGAAAACAAATATTAAGCTGTTGGTGATGGCGTCTTACTGTCTGTATCAGTCTGTGTTCCTTTGAAAATTACAGGATCTTCTGGCTAAGTTATGCTAAAGGAGAGTTATGATAGCTCATAAAATCACTAAGGGGCTGAAGGTACACAACCTAGCCTGAACTTCTCAAAAGAACTGGGAGCTGTAGTCAGCAGGGTCATAGAAGCACCATGCCTCTGCCATGATCAGGGAGCTTCTGAGTTTCAACCTGCCCTGCCCCCACTGGTTTTAGCAGAATTAAAGCCATTGCACTGGCCCAAAGGTCTACACTCCCTCTACAAGGCGAACAGCTTGCTTTGCCCACTTTCTCCTTTAAGACTCACATCAAAGACCGGCTTTGCCAACTCTAAGTCATGTGAGGATCTCTCAATGCAGGATACTTGTAGGTTTCCACCCTACAGAGCAGGAAGGTGCCTTGCAGGAGGGAAGACAGTCTACAGTTCTACTTCAGCATCTCACGATGAACCTGCGGCGTTAGATACAGGACGGAAGCACGGGAGAGGCAGGAAGAACTCTGAACAGTTGGGGTTGGCTAACATTCATCCAGCACTGTCCAGGAGAGAAGGGGCCCCAGTGAGATAGATGTCTGGTCCTTTGTAGAGAAAAACCTCTAAAGAGAGGAAAGAGAAGCTCTGGGCCATTGTCACCTGCCAGAGCATGGCCAACCATCTTGCTTTCCTCAGGACTGGAGGACTTCCCAGAATGTACAGCTTTTAGTGCTTCACCTGGAAAAGTCTCTGGCAAGCCAGAATGCATTGGTTATCTGAACTCAGTGACACTAACCAGTAGTATCAGTCAACTAACTCACTCACTTGGTTCAGATTTTACTCTCACCTAGCAACATTCTGGTTAGATTTTGGCTTACCCCCTGTATGGGGGATAATGCCCCCCAAACATTTAGCACAGTGTGTGGTACATAGCAAGCACTCAGTAGATGCTTATCTTTTTGTAGTTTAAGTGTATTTCACTTTTGAGTATGTTCTGGCTGGATAATCTACATGTTTCATTTCCTTGCTAGTTTTTCTTCCTCTGTACTTGAACATGCTTCTCTCTGATTTGCATCCATCTTTCTGTTGAGATTTTGCTTAGGTAGTGTGAGTAGTTTCTGGAGACATCTCCTGGGCCTCTCCAGCTCCCAACCTCAGCACCACATGCAGGAACAAGATGGATCCACCAGAGGTGCTCCCAACTCTCTGAGGCTCCAAGTGGGCAGCTGCTGGTGTCTGGAGCATCGCCTTCCTCCGACTCCCTCACATGGCAACGCCCTGTGGTCTAAGCGAGCATCTTGGCTACTTCCTCATAGGACCAGCTGCGGCGGAGGGAGGAAGCCTGAGAACTGAGGGCTCCCGAAGGCGAGGGCGCTGATCAGCCAGTTGGTGAGGGAGGCCCTCGGAGGCCAGAACAAATTCACCTTCCTGCCCACGACTAGAAGGCTTGTCCTTCCCTGCCTTTTCGGGCCACGCTGTCCTCTCCCTCCTTCCCTCCTCCTTTCACCTCATTCTCAAGTTCCTTGTCATTTCCTCCCACAGACTTTGCTCCTGTGAGTCTTCAGCCTGTGTTGCCTTTATTCTCAGTCCTCTTTACCACTTGATATGGCCCGTCTTTCAAGGCATCGCTCAACTGCCTTGGGTTTCCTCTTCCGCTTCCTCTTCAGATCCGGTTCTCAGACATCCCGGTTCCCAGCTGACCTGATGCTGCTGCTCTAACCCCAGTGACATCGGATTTGGTAACAGAGTTCTTTGTGCATCCGTCTACAATCCAGGCTGAATTTTAAGGTCTCCAGGCCAAAGCCACATATTATGCATCTTTGTGTTCCCGGTACCTAACACAGATTTAAAATCCAAATTAGGGGCTTCCCTGGTGGTCTCCAGTGGATAAGATTTCACCTCCCAATGCAGGGGGTGCAGGTTTGAGCCCTGGTCAAGGAACAAAAATCCCATGTGCCTCACAGCCGGAAAAACAAAACATAAAAGCAATATTGGAAAATCCGAATTAGATGAACCTGGTAAGGAAGAGACCCCCAGGCTCCTTGGCAGACTTCCCTCAAGCAGGCTAGATAGATTCCCACAAGTTTAGGAACCAGAAACTTTAGAGAGAGAAGATTCCCTGACCCTTTTTTTTTCTTTATCTCCTTTTAATCTCTCCCCACTCCAGCCTAAAGATACATAAAAATACATATTACTCCAGTTAGATAAATATCCCTTTGGGAACAACATGTATGAAACTTTACAAATCTAGTTTTGTAGCATAATTTAAAAATATAGTCCTTGATATCACATAAAATACAATATTTAAAACATTTCTGAAAACCCCAGATATCCCAAGATGTCTTTGTAATGGCTTGTGAATGTGGGAAGAGCCCTGACCCATGAAGCAGAACAGCTGAATATGAATATAGCCTCAAGAACCAAGTGGTTTTTTTGCCACTGACATCTGTCCCCTTTGAGTCTCTGCCTCTTCCGTGAATTGAAAGAGTGGGGCAGTGATTACTGAGATTGCTCCAGCTCTAGGATTCTAGAAGATTCTGACTCTATGGTTTCTTAAGGTAAAAGCAGAGAAGCTGCCCTTGAATCATGGACTCTTTCACCCCCCACCCTGTCATGTGACAAGTCTGGGAAGGATCCATATCCAATGACATTAAGATCAAAGAAGAGTTGAATTTTCTAAAACTAAATATAATGAGGAAGTATCTGCATCTTGAGTCTCCCCAGAGGAAGCCACCATAAAAGTCACAGAGATCACTGCTCTAACGTTTTTCTTCTGCCTAAATTGAGGCCGCTTGGGCTGATGGAATCAGACGGGAAAGTGGACCTTGTTCTTGTCCACGTAAAGGCAACTCAGGTCCACTGACGTCACTCAGGCACCACTTGCATAATAAATTATTTTCCAACTTAAAGTATCTGGGCCCTTGATCACAGAAGAAAACAAGTCTCTTCCACAAGACCTCACAGTGTTTGTAAATGTCAAGGGCTCTTGGGAGAGACACTGAATAGCTCAATTAACAAGCTCACACCCAGCATCCCTCACAGTTTTTCTTGTATATGTTTCTTTGGGCGTTGTCTGAGTCTCTGCCTTCTGAAGCTTAAACTCAGTGCATGGGTACTTTCTCTCTTGTGTGCCCAAGTGGTGAGTGCTTCAAATTGGACCCTGGATGTTACCTCCTGAATGGTTCCTTTCTTTCTCTCTTCCAGTAAATCAATCATCAACTCTATTGGTTTAACATCTTCATTATGCATCCCTTCTTCACTGCTGTGCGTGTAGTTAGTGTGGAAGTAAGGTTAAACCAACTCCATTGGTTTAACATCTTCATTATACATCCCCTCTTCTCCACTGCCTTGGGAGTAGTTAGTGTGGAAGTAAGTTAGTGTGGAAATAAGTAAGGAAAGTGGGTTTTATCCTGAGAGAAAGTACATTACTAAAGGGGCTTATGTGGTGGCTGTGTATGGTCAGACCTGCATTTTCAGAAGTTGACTCTGGCTTTAGTGAGCATGTGGATTGGGGTGGGTGGCAAAAGTGGAACAGGAAGACACTGATGAGGGGTTGTCAAGGCAGCTAATGTGACAGGATGATGGTCTGGGCCAGGATGGTGGCTGTGAGCACAGCTAGAGGAAAGATCTGGGAGGGGACAAGGAGGTAGAGTCTCTCAGATCAGCTGTTGGTTTGAATGTGGGCAGGAGGCTTAGGATACTAGGAGGATCACCTGCGCCTCTGATGGGGGCAATGGCTGGAAGGTGGGGCTGCTCACTGAGACAGGAAGTGCTGCAGAGAAGTAGTTTGAGAGCGAGGAAGGGGGCGGGGAGAGGGGAAGGGATGGGCTGTGTCTGCCAGCAAGAGAGCAGATAGAATGCAGGCACTGCGTGCTCTTTCATCATCCAACTCACAATGGGTCTGTCTCTCCTCCACCAAAACCAGCCGCCAAAAATGTCCTAGCTCTAAAAACTCCTGTGAAATCTGACCTCAGCAGCAGTGGAAAGAACACTGAACTGAGATTGGGGGTGAGGTGCGTTAAGACTTGGCCCAAATCCATCAACCTGCTGTGCAAACTTGGATATGTCCCCAGTCCTCCCTGAGCCTCGGTTTCATTGTCTCTAAAGTGAGGCTTTTGAATGTGAGGTTGTCTAGGACAATTCTCTAATAGCTGTCAGATGTTCTAATTCATTATCATTCAAGAATTGCCTTTGCCAAGGCTACATGGGACATCTTTCAAACACAGAATGGTATTGCCAAATTTCAGAAGCACTGAGTATGTAGAGCATAGTGTATAGTTTCACTGCATTTTTTTTTAAATTGTTTAATTTGAGTTAATATAGCTTGTGGTTAGGCACAGAGCCAGGCTACCTGAATTCAAATCTCATCTCAGTCACCTGCTGCTGTGTGAGCCCTGCAAATTATTAAACTTCTCTCTGCCCAGTTTCACCTTCTGTGAAATGGGTACAGGATTATGGTGACAGTGATCTGAAATTAATATCTGTAAAATACTGTATCAGATAATTGCTATTTGGAGTAACTACTCTTTAGCCTTCATTCATTTATCTATAACATGGGATTAGTAACACTACTCATTAATAAGAATATAGGGGGAATTAAATAAAATAACATAGCCAATTAAAGCATGCAACCCAAAGTCTGTTTCTTGGTAAGTACTCAGTCAGTGCAGATAGATAAACAGCCCGATAGCCACATAACTAGAACTCGGCTCTCAATCGCTTTTCAGTTTCCAAAAAATAAAACACAAAACCCTATTTCCCTTTTGGGTATGTTTGTGACAGGAGAGAAATAAATCAGGTGCTGTGCTGTCATTTCCTCCTGGTGTTTAATAAGCTTTTATTTTAAAATAATACCAAGTTTTCCTTAATGGCTTTCTTTAAAAGGAGCACAATGTGCCTTGGCTTAGCAATTTCCATTCTCCACTGAGTAATTGAAGGTCTGTTTCTCCCCAGGACAGTTTTAATGTAGAACTAGAAATGCTGGTGCTCTTTCTCCTGAACATAACACTTAGCTTCCATTTATTGAAAATGAGTTGAAGGAAAAAGGTAGCAGCAAGGATCACATAATTATGCTTTTCTCCATATTCTTTTTAACATACTGCTCCTAGCAGACTCTGATTCTGCCATGAAATTCTGCAACTTATGAAAATTTAATAGCACCAAAAGCCCAGAGAAGAGTAAAAATTGATATTCTACGCTTCACACAAATGCAAATGTCACTTGGGAGAATAACACTCCACAGACCATTTACTCCCAGGCATTTATGAGTGTGTACTTGATAAAAGAACAGATAAAGCTCGAAGAGTCAGGGAAGGGAACCATATGGTGTGAGCCAGGGGTCTTCAACATTGCCAGCCTGACCAGAAAGAATGATAACAAGAGATGGAGGCGAGGCTTCCATTTCCAGTTTCACCCCACCTCCAAGGCTCACCATGATGGTAAAGAGTAAACTGGCAAAATTTGTATTTCAATTCACTAGAGATGAGGAAATGCAAAGTTTTCAGCTGCCTCTCATCTTAGACCTGACTGTACTTTCCGCCCCCTCTGGTCCACTGTTCCCCTCATCTGCTGTTGTAAATTATGTACATTGGAAAAGCATTGACTCATGCAGCAGAAGTTTGGGAAATGTGTGGACTAATGAGGAGGAAAGATCTGATCCTGATTGCAAAAAGAAAGGGTGGGGTGGCGCTTCATTTTGTATCACATTCTCCACATTCAAGTTCATTGTGGACACAGACGTGCAGGAGCCACATGGTGAAAGAGAGTGACAGGAGGGAGTGTGACCACAGCACCCCAAGAGCCTCCCCGAGTTTCCCCTCATCTCTAATTTGCCTAGCTGGCAGCTACCTGATTTGCTTTATGGTGAGTGACATGAAGAGCAGAAAATTGTGTTGCAATTAGCAGTTGTACAAGTAAGACCAAACAGAACTGTTAGAATAGCCATCCTAGGTCTCTCAAGCAAACGGCTCTCTTGTGCTGAGTGTGTCACTCTAGGGAATTATGTCCAGTTGGCAAGAGTCAATAAAACTTCCACAGGCTTGGTCCTCATCTTGGTGTCTGCCTTCCCCCTGCTTCAGAAAGTGAAGCTTAGGATATAGACAAATCGGTGAGGACTCAGGTCCAGCGGCGATTTGTCTGGATCGGCAAAACTCAGTGTGACCCACAATTGCCAAGTCACTACATTTGGTAGAAAGGTTTAGGTCGTGGTCCCTCACACTAAGAAAGATAACCTGGAAATGGACTCAAGGAATCTTCTAGAAGCTGGACAAGGCAAAGAAACTGTCCTCTCCTAGAGTCCCAAGAAGATATGCAATCTTGTGGAAATCTCAATCTTAGTCCTATTAGACTCCTTTCAGACTTCAACTTTGAGAGCTATAAGAAAACAAATTTATGTTGCTTTATGCCAAGAAACATGTGGTAGTTTTAGTGAGGCTTCCCAGGTGGCTCGGTGGTAAAGAATCTGCTTGCCAATGCAGGATATGTGGATTCAGTTCCTGCATTGGGAAGATCCCCCTGGAGAAGGAAATGGCAACCCACTCCAATATTCTTGCCTGGAGAATTCCATGGACAGAGGAGCCTCGTGGGCTAGAGTCTATGGAGTCACGAAAAAGTAGAACATGACTTAGGAACTAAACAAAAACAATTAGTTATAGCAGCAATAGAAAATTAAACCCAGGACTCCTGACAGAATGTATCTGAGACCACCTCCTTTTGCAGGTAAGGCAACAGAGACCCATGGAATTTGCTAACTTTCACAAACTTGTATGGCTAATGACCAATAGCCTGTCATGACATGGAGCAATTCCTTGAAGCTAAATCTAAAGCTCTTTGCTTGTATTAATTCATTAAATCATCAGCATGACCCTAAGGCAGCAGTTCTTTTTAGCCCCATTTTACAGATGAAGAAACTGAGGTACAGTGAGGTTAAAGCCATGATGCTACTAAGCAGGCAGTGTGGCTCTGGAACATATTCCCTTCACCACCAGGCGTAATGCTTGTTGGACAAGGAGCAGTCCCATAGTCTACCCACCCCTAGAGTTAGCTTACCTTCATCTCATTTCATCTTGACAACCCCATGGGGTATGCAGCTTATATCTATTTTAAGATGAAGGAAACAAGGAACAGGGACTAAAGCACACCTCTGGTTAGTAGCAATCATGACACACCCTCCCCCCAGTCCCCAGCAGGTTTGCCTCAGTGGCACCGGGAGGGACACAAAGGACAGAGGGCAGAGTTTCTGACTTCAGCAGGCTTATGGATTATCTTGGGCTAAGTTTGGTAACTTGAATATCACTTTTTCCAGCCCTGACCTTCTAGCAAGACTATTCCTGAGGCTTTGATCAATAATTGCTGTCTGGAGCGATCTGACATCACACACTGAGGAGCTTGAACAGAGTAAGCGATCAATCATAGACAGCGCTTCCCCTGCCAGATGCGGCACCCCGGACTCACAAATTGAGGCTGTTATTATAGCCAATACAACGCATTTTGTTAGACTGTGTGTTTATTTAGTGTGGCTTGAGGATGGGCTGGTGGAGGTTTGGGGAGGCAGGCTCAGGCTGCCCCAGCCATGCCTCAGTGCCACCAATTTCCCACGCAGACCACTGCAGGCTCAGGACAGGAACACACAGTCTTTGCCACCAAGTAGCTGATGCGCTGTTTGGACATGCACCTTAAGACAAACCAGAAAACAAACAAAAGTCCTAACACAGAAGGGCCTTCCAGGCATGCTGAGTGTAGAGGCACAGCTGTGTGGGGGCTAGCCCCATCAGTGTGGGTGCAGGAAAGCTTCCCAGGAAAATGAGATTTTGAAGCATGAATGGGTAGGTGAGGAGGGAGTGTGGTCTCAGGTGGAGACGAAAGTGTGGGTAATGGGATGGGTGAGAAAGTTCAAATGAGCATTTAGAGGATAGTGAATGTAGCAGGCCAGGGAACATAAAGGATTCATGTGGGCACAGTGAAGCCCTGATGTTGGTTACCACTGAACCTTCATTTAGTCAACAAGTATTTATTGTTTGCAAACTGTGCCAGGCACTAGCCTAGGCACTGAAGACCCAGGAGCAGATAAATCATGTGCCTTAAAAGGAGAGCAGCACTGCCTGACTGGGGCTCCAGCCGCTCTGCCCCGTGTCCTGGCAGCCAAGCTCAGATCTTCAATCCCGCCTGCAGAGAGGGATCCCCATTTCAGGCCATTCTTCCTGCAGACAGATACACCTGCCCTCCCCCAGCCTCTGACGTGGGGCAGACACAGGAGCCCTGCGATCTCAGCGCGAATAAATTACCGGCCCATCATCTTCATGCATAAAACATGGCACAGGGGGCCGGAGCCGGGGAGCCCAGCGCAGCAGCTGCCTTCGGGCCAGTCGGGAGTTAAGGGAAGGGAAAAAAAGGCCAGTTACAAGATAAAAGAAGTCAACGGAAGCCTCGGATATAAAAAGAGAACAGGGCTCAAAAAAAAAATTTTTTTTTTTGTACGTCTGGCCTTGACTTCCTGTATCGCTGCGAGCACTTTTGTTCTCCAGCCATGAGGAGGTGTTAGACCCTCACTTTGGGACCATGGTGTTACCATCACGACTGCACTGGATCAGAAACAGGCCATGGAGGGACCGGATCCGGAGGCGGCAGCTCAACCGTGAGTGTCCGGATGCTGCCCGCTCCCCTCTCCTCCCTACCATCCCCCTCCACCCCTTCCTCAAGACACACCTTTGGGCACCTCCTGCTAATGGACTCCGAGCGGCCCCCTGCACCTTCCCCTTCATGCCCTGCCTCCTCTCCCAATGGTCTTTTCTTAATTTTCACCCACTCCTCTCTGTTCCTGTGTCCTTCTAGCAGCTCTGTCCTCATGAGAGGTAACTAAACACGCTTTGTTTCAAGTAACAAGCGAGGGCTTCTTTTCTATATTTCTTCACCTTGATAGAAAATGCAAATATGAATACTAACCAAGGGGTTGTGTGGGTCGGGACTTTTGTTTTTTACAGTAGGGGGAAAACACAATGTCTGAATCAAACAGGTATCTGTGGTGTAATTAGAATGCGTGGAACTCAGGGATCAGCAAGTCACATTTCCTGTAAGGACCCAATCATATGTTTCTTAAATGATCAAACTCATACTAAGAGTTCCCTTGAGTTAGAGGAACTCTAACCAAAAGCAATGTTTAATTTAATTCATGGATTTATTATTTATTAATGACTTACAGTATTATGTTAGTTTCAGTGATACAACTTCAGATTCTTTTCCATCATAGGTTATTACAAGATATTGACTGTAATTCCCTCTGCTATACAGTAGGCTCTTGTTGTTTATTTTATATATAGTGGTATGTATCTATTAATTGCATACTCCTAGTTTATCCCTCTCCTTCCCTTCTCCCCTTTAGTAATCATAAATTTGTTTTCCGTATCTCTGAGTCTGTTTCTCTTTTGTAAATAAGTTGACTGGTATTATTTTCTTAGATTGCATGTATAAGTGATATTATATTTGTCTTTCTTTGTCTGACTTACTTCACTTAGTCTGACAATCTCTATGTCCGTCCATGGACAATGTTTCATTCCTTTTTTATGACTGAATAATATTGTGTGTGTACCACATCTTCTTTTTCATTCCTATGTTGACGGGTATTTCGGTTGCTTCCAAGTCTTGGTTGTTGTAAATAGTGCTGCCATGAACATTGGGGTACATGTGTGTTTTCAAATTAAAGTTTTCATCTTTCTGGATATATGCTTAAGAGTAGAATTGCTGGATCATGTGGTAGCTCTATTTTAGTTTTTTCAAGAAGCCTCTGTATGGTTTTCTGTAGTGACTGTACCAGATTACATTTCCACCAATAGTGTGGGAGGGTTCCCTTTTCTCCTCTCCAGCATTTATTGTTTGTAGACTTTTCGATGGTGGCCATTCTGACTGGTGTGAGGTAATCAAAAGGGAGAGTTTAGTATTGAAGTAATCTGAGAAAGAGAAAGCATTCTGAGGATGTATGTGTCAAAACCACTGTCAATCAGTAAGTAACAAATTGGTATATGTCTATTGCTGGAAAGGTGTATTTAACTCAGATGTCAGCAAATTCAAATGGTTAGAGGGGCCTGGTTGCTAAGGTAATGAATGAAAGGGCTGTTGTCATAGTGATGAGGAATAGCTCATTCTCTTCTTATCTCTGCTGTAGGAAAAACAATAGTGAAACCTTGATGGTAAATTATAACTGCCACTTGGCCTCAGTCTGAGGAGGCAGTAGGGCATGGTGGAGACTGTGGTACACGGGAAAGCACTCGTCTAGGAGGGCACCCACCATTCAGTGCCATCAGATTGCTCGCATGAGGAATGGGGGGTGCTGACAGGTTGTCAGATTTCCCATTTTTTTTTCAAGAAAAGCAAAAGAAAAGTACTATTTAAAAAAAAAGTACTATTTTCTAAGTGAAAACTCTCAAGTATAAACATTGGAAGTTAATTCTATAAATTGCAAATATAGCTAAGAGCATGCTCTAATGCAAAATGTGACCGCTGTGGACCAGCAAGCCCTGGTTTAAGCGCTGGATGTTGTTCTCATTAAAGGCCCATCACATCGTGTGTTTAAGCCTAGTTATATGTTGGCGATCCTTTCTTATGTGTTAAAAGCCCCTGGAAAAGACAGTTCAATTATGATGAATGAGTGGTTTAGGAACATAAATAAAGACCATCTACTAGCTTAGGAGGGCAAGCTGGGCTGGTTGGATTCCAAATGGCACCTGGATACAAGGAATTGCACCTGCAAAATCTTTCTTTAATGTAATTGAAAAAGCTAATTTTTTCAGTCTTCACCTTATTCATGTTCTTCTTTCAGTTGCACCTACCTTGATTTTATTTATTTATTTAAATTTATTCCTTAATTGGCAGGAACACTTTACAGTGTTGTGTTGGTTTCTGCCATACAACAACGCAATTCAGCCATAATTATACATATATCACCTCCCTCCTGAGCCTCCCTCCCTCTCGCCATATCACCCTTCCAGGTCATCACAGAGCACGAAACTGGGCTCCCTATGTTATATAGCAACTTCTCACCAGCTATCTACTTTACACACGGTAGTGTATATATGTCGATGCTACTTTCTCTATTTGTCCCACTCTCTCCTTCCCCCACTATATCTGCATCTCCTTGATTTTAAATTCCAGTTTTTGTGGTCCCTTAGATTAGGACATCTTTGCTGTGGGATGTGCCACCGAAAAAGGATAGAGTGTGATCTGCATTGTTATGTACTGACCCAGGGATCAAGCCTTCCCTCTAAAAACAATAACTTGGGAGAACGGCCTGCTTCATTGTACCAACTTCACTTAAATTATGAAACTAACATCTGGGTACTGTGATACGATGTCTGCATGGATTTAATATGAAACAATGATGTGTTAATAAGTGTTTAATCCAAGCTCAGCATTCAGCAAGCTAGTTCTGACTTCTTTGGCGTATGTGTCTGAGGAAGGAGGGATTCTGACCTGCTGTATTAGGGTCAGAGTGAGTTAGAAATAGCAGCAGGATCCAGCTCATGGGACCCTTTAGCATGTCTGAAGGCAGAGAATTAGAGGCCATGGAAAGGAGAAAGAGTGGAGACAGTGAAGAGGGAAGGAACAATGGAGAAGCCTTCACTGCAAACACCAGCCTGCAAGGCTCATCCTAGACGTTGTTTATCAGTTGCTAGGATCTGTGTTGGATAACTTTTCGGTCCTTTTTCTCTGAGGCCTTCCTCACAGGTTAACATCCCCTCTAACTTGGTGACCCTAGGAGACCCTGGCATTGTTGCCGCTTGGGGTTTTCCTGTCATTGAGGGAAAAAAACAGAAAATAACTCTTTTTTCCTTAAATACAACAAGCAACCTTGAATGGCAATAAGTGATACACATGGTACAACTCACCCCTTTCATGCCCGTGCAGACATTGCTAATCAACTGCAACTTTCTCTATGTCTTCCCCCCGCCCCCCAAGGAGGCTATGCCCAGTCTTAGAATCCTTTCCAACGTAATGGTGCTATTTGTAATCAGTTAGACTTGCCACAACAGTTGAAATGTGAATTTGCTTTTTCTATTGCTTCACAACAAATCATCACAAGCTTATTGTCTGAAAACCACATACATTTATTATCTCAGTTTCCGTGAGTCAGGAGATTGGTTATGAATTAGCTGTGTCTTTTGCTGAGGGTCTCCCAATGCTGCAGTCAGGGTGTTAGCCAAGGTCACAGTCTCTTCTGAAACTCAGGGTCTTCCTCTGAGTTCAGTGGTTGTTTGCAGAATTCAGTTCCCTGTGGTTTTGAGACTGAGGGATGAGCAAAGGCTTATCCACTGTTCTCTACCCATTATTCCCTGCCACAGGGACCTCTCCACAGCGTGGCGGTTCTGCTTCCGTAAGGCCAACTAGAGAGTGTCTGTTGCTGCTTGTAACCTCGCCTTCAAAGGAATCGTCTGATTAGGCCAGGCCCCCCAGGGCAACTTCCCTTTTGCTTAGTTCAAAATCAACTGATCTGGGACGTTAATTACATGTGTAAATTTTTAAATCTTTGCCATATACTGAAACCTAATCATGAAGTAAAACCTCATCATATTCACAAACCTTGCCCACACTCTACATAAGGAAATTATACAGAGCACATACACCAGGGGCAGGAATCATTGGGCCAGATTAGAATTCTGCTTGCTACAAAACCATTTGTCATCCTTGCAATCGAACTTTGATTTTGTGCTTCTGGAAAGCTTTGTTTTTCTTTTTTACTTTTTACCGTGAAAATTTTTCAGATGTTCAGGAAAGTAGAGAAAATAATATAATGAATCTCATATACCCATCATCTAATTTAACAGTCATTAACATTTTGCCACATTTGCTTCATCTGTTTTCCTGCTGAAATAGTTTAAAATAAATTGCAGACTTTATGACATCTCAACTCTAAATATTTTAGTAAGAGCATCTCTAAAAACTAAGGGCCTTTTTCTACGTAACTGCCTAATAAAATGAATGATGATTCCCTAATATGATTTAATACATAGTTTGTATTCACATCTCCCAGGTAGAACACAATTCTTAATGTGCTCCTCTAAAGCCTGTAACCCTTAGCAAAACTTCTGGCACCTAGTGTACTTGAAAATGTTTGAATTCAATCAAACATATATTCATATTGAAGCAGTGACCCCCAAAGAGCAATTTCCCCTAGTCTCTCTCACTTCTTCTTCTCACTGCCAGAGTCTGTAATGAGATATTTACATGATTTACAGTCTATAGTTGTGCGGGGTGGAAAATAATGAAACCAATGTATGAGCTGTAATGTCCTTCCTAGGGATATTTGAATTTTAAAAGAAGCCATCAATTAAATCAAGTGTCTAAAGAAAAAAATAAAAGTAAAAGATACTGACAGAGAAAGACCCAAAGATGTGATGGTGGGCAGTTATCTTGAGGAGGTGCTTATCTGACATCCTGAAAACCTTATCAAGCTGCTTACCTGAGCCCTCCCCAGGTACAAAGGGATCTAGATAGAACAAAACTGGCACCCAGCTTTCTGAATGATGACAGTGTCAGCGCAGGGTCTGGTCATGAGGGGTGGGCACAGATAAGAGTGACCCTGACTTTCCTTGAGTCTGCTAAAGTTGAGAGATGGTGAAAGGAGAGAAGACCTGGGAAGTGTATAAACATTGGTAACAGGGAGGTCACATCCCTCTGCTACATTTTAGCTATTGTGGACCAGTCCCTCTACTTCTCAGAATGTCCACTTCCTTAAGCCCAAAATGGTTGTTATAATGACACCAACCTTGCAGTGTTATTGGGAAAATTAAAAGACGTAAAGTATGTCAAGTGCCTAGCACAGTGCTTGACGTGGCGGCGGTAGCTCTTGGGGGTCCGAGAGGGGGGTAGTGGTGACATTTGGCGCAGGGTGAAGGGGCTGCCATGGGCCCCGCCACGCTCTGGACTGGAGGGAAATGCCATGCTGGAGAAGGCAGCCCCCCTCTTCCTCAGCTCCTAACATCACACCACTTCACCTCCTTCTCTGGCCAGCTTGCACTATGCGAGGCAGGAGGCAACTCAGTCCTGCCAGGGGAAAACCACTCTGGCTCCTGGGGGTGCAGCTAACTCCTGATCTGGGAAGCCAGGGTGTCTTCCGCCCGCGGTGCATCCCCAGGCAGTGTGCAGTACAAGTAAATGCACGCAGGTGGCACAGGCCAAGGGGAACTAACTGCTTTGCGCCGCGTCTGGGGAGAGCGTCGATGGAGGAGGCTACAGGTGACACTCTCTGCGGGCCCGGGGGAAAGAATGGAGATGGGTTCTCTTGTCCCTGAAAGGACAACAGTGACACAGCTGATAGACGTTTGGGAGTCAGGAATGCTGCTGTCCCCAAGATACCACTGGTCACTTCCTTCCCAGTGTTAATGTGACGTGGCTGTCTGGTTGTCTGGTTTGGCCCTTTCCCTGACTCGGTGTGATGGTTTTCTTGATCGTGATGGGGCATGAAGGGGACCGATAGGCAGCAGTCTGAGCTCCACAGACCTGTCTCTGGACAGTGGTTGGGAGTGCAGGTGTGAGTGTGAAGGAGGGCTCTCCTGGATTGGCGGCTCTCCCACACCCCGAGGTAAGAAGAACCCAGCTGGTTATTCCTTATGCAGTGTGGCTTTGGAAGGCAGTCTTGTTCATAAGAAGGTCTTGGAGTCTTTTCTAAATGCCTCTGTGTCACCAGATGAAACGGAGGCCACGGTTGGTGCTGGGCAGGCCCCCGAGGGGCCTGTGGATGGAGCAGTATGCAGAGCACCTTTCCCAGCCGCCTGCCTCCACGCAGGGCCGCCCACTTGGCAGATGACTAGTGCTTGTCGAAGACCCAGCATCGGCTTACAGAGCAGTCTGGCTGACTATCGGCTTTCCTGGCTCACCTGTTATCTGGGGAGGGTCGGCAGACGTGCTGTCGGGATGGAACGACTCTCACATTTCTCCCCAGGGCTCCTCACCCTCAGGATTTTTCACCAGCTTGGGGAAGCCATATGGCTGTAGATTGAGCTTTTCAGCCTGGATACAGACACCCAAGCATCCTAGACCAGAGAAGAGGCCATATTGTTGCCTTTCCTGATTTGGTTGCCCTTGTTTTGATGTCACTAGACTTGCTCCCAAATGTCAGATTTGTTGTGGTCCTGTTGCTGATTCAGGTGGTCTTCTTGGTTCTTTTTTTAAAATTGAAGTATAGTTGATTTACAAAATTGGGTTAGTTTCTGATGTCCAGCAGAGTGATTCAGTTACACATGTATGTTTGTGTGTGTATGTGTGTGTATAGATGTGAGAGTTGGATATATATGGATATGTGTGTGTGTGTGTGTATATATATATGTATGTATGTGAGAATTGGACTATAAAGAAAGCTGAGCGCTGAAGAATTGATGCTTTTGAACTGTGGTGTTGGAGAAGACTCTTGAGAGTCCCTTGGACTGAAAGGAGATCCAACCAGTCCATCCTAAAGGAGATCAGTCCTGAATACTCATTGGGAGGACTGATGCTGAAGCAGAAACTCCAATACTTTGGCTACCTGATGCGAAGAACTGACTCATTGGTAAAGACTCTGATGCTGGGAAAGATTGAAGGCAGGAGAAGGGGACGACAGAGGATGAGATGGTTGGATGGCATCACGAACTCGATGGATATGAGTTTGAGCAAGCTCTGAGTTGGTGATGGACAGGGAAGCCTGGCATGCTACAGTCCATGGGGTCGCAAAGAGTTGGACACAACTGAGTGACTGAACTGAACTGAACATATATATATATATATATTTCATATTCTTTTCCATTATAGCTTACTATGAGATATTGAATATAGTTCTCTGTGTTATAAAGCAGAAACTTGTTTATTTTATACATAGTTTGTATCTGCTAATCTCAAACTCCTAGTTTATCCCCCTATGTAGCCCCTGCTTTCCCCTTTAGTAACCATACGTTTGTTTTCTGTTTCTGCTTTGTATGTTCATTTGCATCATTTTTTTAGATTCCACATATAGTGATTTTGTTTCATTTTTCTTTCTCTGTTAGACTTACTTCACTTAGTATGTTAATCTCAAGGTCAATCTATGTTGCTGCAAATGGCATTATTTAGTTCTTTTTTGTGGCTAATATTCCATTGTATATATGTACCACATCTCCTTTATCCACTCATCTGTCAGTATACATTTAGGTTTCTTCCATGTCTTGGCTATTGTACATAGTGTTTCTGTGAACATTGGGGTGGATGTATCTTTTGGAATTAGAGTTTCCTCTGGATACATGTCCAGGAGTGGGATCACTGAATCATATGGCAGCTCTGTTTTAAGTTTTCAAAGGAAACGTCATACTGTTTTCCATGGTGGCTCTGTCCTGCCTTATACCCCATGAGTTCCTTTCTTGATTTCTGTTTCCTTGAAAGCTATAAGCTTAAAGACTTGGGAGAAGGTGAGCAAGAGGTCACCCCAAGTATAAAAAAAGCAAGTAAAGAAGCCTTCAAGAACATTTCTATGATCCACAGATCATGTATTATCCTAGGTTTCAGTCTGCATGCGTGCTACATATTCAGTCTGACTCTTTGCAACCCCATTAACTGTAGTTCCCAGCCAGGCTCCTCTGTCCTTGGGATTTCCCAGGCAAGAATACTGGAGTGAGCTGCCATTTCCTCCTCCAGGGTATCTTCCCAACCCAGGGATTGAACCAAAGTCTCCTGCATTGGCAGGCAGATTCTTTACCACTGAGCCACCAGGGAAGCCCAGGTTTCGATCTAGCCACCTCTTAAAGTTGCACATGAACAGCCTCAACCCAGACAGCAGGTAGGCCAGTCCCCCAGGGCCTGAGTTTCTCCCCAGTTCCACATCCTGTTTACCAGCTTTTCTCTAGTTACTGAGAATTTGACTGTATTTTGTTGTAGGGAGCCTAGTAATATTCATCATACTGGTGTAAGAATTAGTTACATCGCTTCAAACATGACATTACCTATTTTCTCACCATCCAGACGATTAGTTATTTCTATGGGAGCCCAATCCTCGTCCTTCCTGCCTGAACAATTGAGTCTGGAGTGCCACCGCCAAATGCCCCGTTCCAGCTTATACTGTCCAGGAGAAAAAGGACTGGAAACCTGAGAACAGGGGACACTTTGAATAACTCAAGGGGGTTCTGTTGATTGAGAAAGTGCTCTCTTTTTATGTACATTGACCTGGACAGATATTTTAGCTGTCTCCAGCCAAGGGTGGACAAAAGAGAGGGTGTGGAGGAAAAGAGGAAGGAGAGGAAGAAGCAACGCATTTGAATACAACTATGGACAGGGAGGCCTGGCGTGCTGCGATTCATGGGGTCACAAAGAGTCAGACACGACTGAGTGATTGAACTGAACTGAACCAAAATTAAAAAAATGTAAACAGCAGTGGGATTAGAGGACTCGGAGCTTGATGGCGGGTCTTAAAGCCTTTAATCCTCAGATTGGTTGTTGGTGGACAGATCTAAAGAACCCAAAAGTTAATCACTGGAATAACATCTTGGACTCTGGTTGGAAGCAGAAAATTACCAAAACTGCA
Source organism: Muntiacus reevesi (assembly GCF_963930625.1). Taxonomy (NCBI): domain Eukaryota; kingdom Metazoa; phylum Chordata; class Mammalia; order Artiodactyla; family Cervidae; genus Muntiacus; species Muntiacus reevesi. The sequence continues at coordinate 33,443,473 of NC_089268.1, forward strand.
AACTTTCTCCATAGCATTAAGCCAGTGTATTAGGTTGGGGTAGGTGAGGTAGGGGAAGAGTCTTAGGGGATAGAAACCATCTTAGCCTAAAAATAAGCCACTGTGTGAGTACAAGTTTTTCTATATCAAGATCCAAGACATCGTTTAACTGTGTAGGAATGCGTTTGTATGTTTGGGTACAGACACAGACCCCAGTCGTAAAGACACGATGAGTGTGCACTAGCTCTAAAAAATAAACGTCTTTAGTTTGTTTTGATCTGATACAAAACTATTACATCTTTGTTGTATAATAACCACACAATACAAAAACACATAAGAGGGCTTCCCTGGTGGCTCAGTGGTGAAGAATCTGCCTGCCAATGCAGGGGGCATGGATTTGGTCCCTGGTCCAGGAAGATTCCACATGCCGCAGGACACAACTAATGAAGCCCAAGTGCCTAGAGCTTCTGCTCGGCAACAGGAGAAGCCACTGCAGTGAGAACCTACACACTGCGACGAAGAGTAGCCCCCACTCACCGCAACAAGAGAAAGCCTGGGTGCAGCACCGAAGACCCAGCACAGCCATATATAAGTAAATCTTCTTTAAAAAAAAAAAACAAACAAACATGTAAGAGAGCGGGGGAAAGTCATCTAGAATTCCCAGCCCCCTCATCATACAGCACAGTGCTCCCATTTCTTTTTCTGAAATATGATCAATATGTTATTTTCATAAGCTCCGTTCTGCAACTTGCTTGTTTCATTTAACAACATAACTTGAGTACTTTTCTGACAGTCAGTATCCATAAATAATCTTTAGACTGGATCGATACAGCCAAATTCAAATGGAGGCCTGCAGAGTTTGGGCATTTTGAATGTATCTAATCTGATTCACTGAAATATACCTTAAAAATTATCATAATTATAAAAGTGGATTGAATTGGATAGGGACTGCACAGTCCACTTAATTTTCACATAACCTGGTTGTCTCTGACTTTTCAGCCATGCTGCGCTGCACTGTCTGTACTCAGATGATAATGTGGAGTATTTAAAAGGTCAGGGTAATCAGGAGTGGGTTTGTGTATCTACTCTCAGAAAAGTATCCCTACACACTCTATAAAGGGTAAATCTTTTCATCCCCCACCACAATGAAGGGTGATCTGAACACAAGTCCAACCATTCCTTATCCCATCACAGGTTGGTACCTGGTTTGCAAGATACTAGGATGCCCTTGTGCTTATGGCTGGGTAGATTAGCATGGATCTTCAACATAGAATGTAATGGAAAGAGGCATCTTAAACCAGAGCCTCCCCCCAAAAAGAGTTAGGCAAGATCAAGAAAAACAGAGTCTGGGATATTTGCTAGCCATCTGAATTGCTGCTGCCCAGAGCTTTGTTCCCTGAGGTTTTTGTATGAATAGAGTCAAATTAAGTCAATTCTTCAGTGTTCAAGCAAGTGACAAAAAGCCATAAAGGACTTACTTGCTAATATTGTGTTAACGGGAGGATAGCAAATACATGCAAATGAGCCTGCAAATAATCTCAGGAGATTCCCCCCTGTGGACCAAGAGGAAGCTTTACTTCTGTCAGGATGGTTTCAAAGGGAGAGAAAAGATGCTTCTTTGAGCTGTCAGAAACTATGAAAGCAATTTTGTGGGCCTGAAAGCACCCTCTAAGTGGTACAGATGATGAAGGAATGTGTTAGATGTATTTTTAAATGTTTTCCAAGGTTTCATAAGCACAATTTTTACATACAGAAAGGTTGAAAGAACTATAGTGGGACTATCCAAATAACTACCATTTAGATTCTACCACTAATATTTTACTATATTTATCTTATACCTATCCATATATCCATCTCTCTATCAATCCATCAATAAATCTTATTTTCAGTGCTTTCAGGGAATTTTCTGGCTGTCCAGTGGTTAGGTTTCCATGCTATCACTGGTTCGGACCTGTGTTCAATCTGTGGCTGGGAAACTAAGATCCCACAAGGCCTGTAGCACAGCCAAAAATTAAAAAAAAAAAAATGCTTTTAAAGTTAGTTACAGACATCCATACACTTCACTCTAAATACTTCAATATATATATATGTCTTTTAATCTTTGTTAATGGTTCTTTAAAAAAAATTAATCAAGTTTTTTGAGGTTTAATTTACATCCATTTTTTTAGTGTATAGTCTTGGGTTTCCCAGGTGGCGCTAGTGGTTAAGAACCTGCCTGCCAATGCAGGTTAGATGTAAGAGATGCCAGTTTGATTCCTGGGTCAGGAAGATCCCCTGCAGGAGGGCACAGCAACCCACTCCAGTATTCTTGCCTGGAGAATCCCACAGACAGAGGAGCCTGGTGGGCTGCAGTCCAGGAGATAGCACCGAGTCGGACACGACTGAAGCAACTCAGCACGCATGCATGTGTGTGTGTTGGTAAACAACTATAGTGTAACTACCACAACAATCAAGATAGGAAAAGTTCCACCACCTCAGACGTTCCCTCATGCTCCCTTGTAGTCAACCCAAGCCTGCATCAACCAGTGGTCTGTTTTCTGTTCTGATAGTTTTATCTTTTTCAGAATGTTTTCTACATGGAATCTGTAGCCTTCTGAGTCTGGCGTCTTTCGTTTAGCCTAATACATTCAAGATTCATCCGTGTTGTTGCATGCACATTTGTGCATCTTCACTGCAGAGTAAGATCTATTATTGGATGTATTTTTATAAGGTATAATCGTGTGCAGGTGATAAAATCTCTGATCACCAAAAAGCCTGGGCAAACAGTGGTTACCGTAGTGGACAGCCCCTGAGGTCTCCATGGTCCTCCTAGCTCTGTTCCCGTCTCCAGAAGCTCTAGGCAAATTAGGGACAAGGAACCTCTCCGGAGTCCTGACGTGTCTTGTCTGTGCTCTGGGAGTATTAGTAGGAACTACTCAGGGATACTTTATTTACCTTTTAACTAACTGCAGTAAATGATTCTGGTTCAGAAGGTATCAACCCTGCCTTTTTTTCTGTGAGACTGAATGTGATTGCAGAACCCATACACAAGTCAGGGGCTGTTTTTCTCAATGTGAGACCTAAATCCAGGCCGACACAGAGGAGCAGAGGCAAGGGGAGGTGAGAACCAGAATGGGAGCGAGGGAAGCCGGTTCTCTGTGGAGGCCCTACTGGCCTTGACAAGCTCGGACACAGTCGCACAGGAGCCAGGAGTCCTGCTGGGGCTGAAGATCTCTGACTGGCACATTCTTTCTCCCTCCATTTTCTTTCCCTAATGCGAGTTAAAATTCTGCCTTTCGCTTCTAAAATAATAACATCCCACACACAGAAGGAAAAGAGTGAAAGAACCCGTTGATTTCTTCAGGAAATCGTGCAGTTTAGCTTTAGGCTTTTAGTCTAGCTTTTAACTGAGCAGCCCACACATCGTTATCACTCTCTCAAAGGACTAGACATCAACTTCCTTCTGCCTCCTCCACAGCTAAAATGAAGTTGCCTGGTTTTAAGATGAGCAGCATAATCTTCAGGGAGAGACTACATTTTTTTTCCCCCACCCTTTACTCTTAATGTGGTCTCCATTTCTGTATCATCTTGAGAAGGTAATGTGGAGGGCGGATGTGAGTGTCCCCACCAAGGACTTGGGATTTGTTTTCGGGTCTTGCCTCTCATCGTCTGGGAGACATCAGTCAGACCACTCACCCTCACCATGCAGTTAATATTCTTTCTTTTTTGCCCGAGCCAGATGTTTGCACTTGATTTTTTGTGCACCCCTTCTTACCACACCTCTTCCGAGGTAACTGCTTCCAGGATTCTCCTGCCTCAGGTTGTGTTAGGAAATGATGGCCTCTCAGTCCCTAGACACAGTCCAAGTCTCACCTTTCCTCTTCCCACATCAAACCAAACCCTCTTCCGGCCACTCCTCACTTATCAGCACTTCCCGGCACTGTGCCAGGCACTCGATGAGTCATTCTTTCATTTACTCCTGATCCCAACCCTTCGAGGTGGGTCCTTAGCAGGCGAGGACTTTGAGGCTCAGAGAAATTGAAGGGCTACTGAGTGGCAGAACAGAGCCAAGATTCAAAGTCATTTCTCTACAGGTCCGAAGTGGTTTTCATGGCGAGAATCTTTGTCTCCAGGGCTCAGTCCCAAATCAGCTCTCAATCTAGTCATTTTCCCAGCTTCCTGCACTGTCTATTCAGAAAAATCCATCTTACCATGCTTCCCCACATCTCAGAATGTGGGTCCAGTTTTAATGCACACAGCTCTGGGAGTCTCCTGAAGGTGGATTGCAGGGCTGCTGAGGTCTGACTGCAGTCGGAGAGGTATTTGTTGTCTTCCCGTGCTGTGCTAAATGTAGAGGTGATTGAGAAATATACAGAGGGGAAACGCCGACCAAACGTTAAAATCTATGAAATATCTACCCTGAGTCCCTGGATTCTTTTCTAGGCCAGACAGGGGTGGTGAGGACCACTCAGAAAGAAACCTGAACACCCAGCCCCCTTAGGCTCAGAGCTAGGGCTTGTCTTGGCCAGACAGTGTCCCCACTTTGCTTCTCCAAAAGCAAGTGAAAGCCGACCACCCCCAGCCTCCCCTCCACAACCGGAAGCTCCACTGCCTCCAGGGCCCCAGCCCTGTTTAGAGACCCCTTGACCCAGGGAACTTGCCTCTTCCCACCTGTTTAGTGAGTTTCCCTGGCGGTGGTTTCTGACCACTGTGCCTTCCCAGGTGGCTCTTTGAAGCATAGAACAGAGCAGAGTGAGACCTAAAATCACACCAGGTTGTGGTGGCCAGCACTCAAGGGCCCCTTTCCTCCCCCGCAGAAACTCTGTTCAAGGCCGTTCCTATGCTCACAGGAAGATGACCTTTTCCGTACTCAGAAGGGGCTCCGCTCCTAGTCTGCCATTTGTGACGTGGCCATCCCGAGCCTCAGTCAGTTCAGTTCAGTCACTCAGTCATGTCCAACTCTTTGCAACTCCATGGACTGCAGCATGCCAGGCTTCTCTGTCCAACTCCTGGAGCTTGCTCAGACTCATGTCCATGGAGTCAATGATGCCATCCAACCATCTCATCCTCTGTCGTCCCCTTCTCCTCCTTCCTTCAATCTTTCCCAGCATCAGGGTCTTTTCCAATAAGTCAGTTCTTCGCATCAGGTGGCCAAAGTATTGGAGTTTCAGCTTCAGCATTAGTCCTTCCAGTGAACACTCAGGACTGATCTCCTTTAGGATTGATTGGTTTCTCCTAGCAGTCCAAGGGACTCTCAAGAGTCTTCTCCAACACCACAGTTCAAAAGCATCTATTCTTCGGTGCTCAGCTTTATTTATAGTCTTTCTTTATATTCTTTATATTTCTTTATATTCCTCTGTTTACTCTCTCTAAAATTGTCAAGATCTTTCACTTAAGACAACTGTAATCTACATAATACCAAGGGTCACCAAGTCAAAGAAATTGATGGGGAGGGGACTTCCTGGTTGTCCAATGGCTAGGACTTCGAGATCCCATTCCTGGGGGCCCAGGTTCAAAGTTCAATCCCTGGTCAGGGGACTTCATCCCATAAATCTCAATTAAGAGTTCACATACCACAACTGAAACATCCAAGATGCCACAATGAAGAAATTGCTGGGGAATTCATCCTCTAAATTCATACAAATGGTTTCTTTAAAAGTATACATTGATTTTTTTCCCTTTTAAAAATGGACAGTAAAAAGAGAAATTTACAGCAATTCAAAATAGAGTAACAAAATTCATGTCTCCAGAAATTCTGAGGTTTCTTGTTTTTCAGGAGAAACAAGAAGGATTTATAATTAGTGTTGTCATTGTTTGCATATTGATCTTCCAAAGTGCTCTAAAAGATCAATCTCTTCAATCTACCCTTCAGGCCTTCATTTCTATCTGCTAAGCAAGGTCGACTTTAGCTTATCTTTGTGTGAATTTCATAAATATGAACCTGTGAGACTTGAAATAATGGAACTCAGCCCTCCATTCAACTTGTGGTGAAATGCACAGCCATATAAATATCTAATAAAAGTGCACTAACAGCCAAATACAAGCAGTGGAAGCAACTTCCCTCTCTTCCACACACAATAGCCCTTGATTAACCATACAGCACTAGGAAATTAAAAAAAACCTCTTATGTAGCATTTTATACTTTTTTTACCTTTAATTTTACCTATACATAGCATTCATTTATGAAACTGTCTTTCTGAACACAGTCCTTTCAAAAATGGCTCACCTGTGACTCAGAAACCAAGTCTTTGTAACTCTTAATCCCAGGCAATTTCTTCAGTTTCTTTCATTCATGAATATGCTTAGAATTTGACTTCAAAATACCTTGTGATAAAGGACAAAGAAAACATCACTTAGAGTCAGAAAGAAGCTCATCAATATATCCCAGTCTTCCCATTCAAGCCCAAGTTTCAGTCTCCCATGGCTCTGATTCTTGACTTCTAGTAAAATCTACTTCTTACTCTTCTTGAACGAAAGTGACTCACTGGAGGGCCGGTGTGGGGGGAGTGATGGCTCCTTAAAGTCCAAAATCCGTGTTTCCAAAGCCTTGTTGAAATATTCGTGTTCATCACATCATAGGAAGTATATCTTTTTAAACCCTGTGTGCATTTTCTTTAGACAAACATGTGGTCTTCCTAATTCCAGCAACTAAGTTTTATTTTAATCAATTATATTCTGAAAAGAGTAAAAGGATAATTTCTTTGTCTTTAGAAATTCAGTTTAAATTCCAAAGACCTTTTACATTTCCCTCCTTTTAAGGCACAAGTATTCCCAGAGTGGAAATGAGGGGAATAGAATGAGCTTTCTTTTTGTTTTCTATAATTTTTTGGAAAGTGAAAGTGAAGTTGCTCAGTCATGTCCATCCCTTTACGACCCTGTGGACTGTAGCCTGCCAGGTCCTTGGTCTATGAGATTTTCCAGGTGTGAATACTGGAGTGGGTTGCCATTTCCTTCTCCAGCGGATCTTCCCAACCCAGGGATTGAACCCGGGTCTCCCGCATTGTAGACAGACGCTTTTCTGTCTGAGCTACCAGGGAAGCCAGTGTCCTCCCCCAGTTCTGGCCTCCCAGACCACTGTTGTTCAATAGGAAGTTTCTATATAAACCCAAGGTATTATCTGCAAATAGCAGAAAATTTAAACACTATTGCACTAGTGGTAAAGAACCTGCCTGCCAATGCAGGAGATGTAAGAGAGGTGAGTTTGAACACTGGGTCAGGAAGATCCCCTGCAGGAGGGCATAGCAATCCACTCCAGTATCCTTGCCTGGAGAATCCCACGGACAGAGGAGCCTGGGGGGCTCTGGTCCATGGGGTCACAAAGAGTCGGACACGACTGAAGTGACTTACCACGCATGCCATTTTTTTGAATTCTTTGTCTAGGAGAATCAAACCACTAAATAAGTAGAAGCCTTTAAATGATCCATTTCTCCTTTGGCTATATCTTAGATCAGATTCTCAGAACTCCCACCACCCATTTGAGCACCAGAACCAGTGGGTGGGGGCAGGGGGCATGAGGTAGAGAGGACCTCCCATGCCAGTTCAGTGGAGAGCCAGACACACCTCCACCCTCCCTGTCCACTCCCTTCCTCCCCCGCCTGTCTTCTCTTTCTTTCTTGGTTCTTCTTCCCTCCATTATGATCACACGTCTCATCACTCACCTAATGATATTTAACCTAGAGTCACCCTTGGTCTCCAAGGATGTTGTAAACCTAAAAAGGATAGCAACTTCATTTTTCAAATATGCAGCTAGAAGCTCAGAAAATAGCTTTCCGTGTCCTTGAGGAACATTGTGGTGGGTCAGGCCACTCCAGGGCACAGTACTGAAGACCTTCAATCATTCTTCCTCTCTCTGACTGCTCTGAAAATGAGTCTACTGGACAGTGACACTCAGTTCCAAAATTATACTGTACTTGGATTTTCTCTTTTTCCTGTCTTCAGGTGTCTTTGACAATTAGTGAATAGATCTCTAAAACTTAGAAATCTTATTTGGGCTGATCAAAGGTACAGTATTTGTGTTATATTAAAAAGAAATCTATTGCCCTTAAATTATGGATGATTAAACAAACGTGTGGTACCTTTATACATGGAGATACTACTCAGCAATAGAAAAAAGGACAGATACATGCAACCACATGGATTATCCTCAAATGTATTACATGAAAGAACCTAGACTCCAAAGGCTACACACTGGATGATTCAACTCACATGACATTCTGGGAAAAGCAAAATGATAAGGACAGAAGACAAACCTTTGGTTGCCAAGGCTGGATAGAGAGGTTGACTGCAAAGAGGTCTGAGGGAAACTTTTTTTCATGATGGAGCTCTTCTAAATCTTGATGGTGATGTGGGTTATACTACATATGCATTTGTCAAAACTCATAGAACTAGACACTAAAAAGGATGAACTTTATTCCATGTAACTTGTGCCTCAGAAAGTATCTGTGCTGTACTGCGATCAGTTGCTCAGTTGTGTCCAACTCCTCGAGACCCCATGGACTGCAGCCCGCCGGCTCCTCTGTCCAGGGGGATTCTCTAGGCAAGAATACTGGAGTGGGTGGCCATACCCTCCTCTAGGTAAAAAGTATCTAATCTCATTAAATTTATGGGTTTATTTCTGTATAGCTATAGAGCATTTTTAAAAGTCTAATATGTAGGTCCTCTTGCCACCAACTTTCATTATAAATCAGTTATTTGATTCAAAGAATAAAGGAATGCAGGGCTGTTTCATGTAGTAAGATAGATTTTTGTCTGCTCCCTTACCAACTCATGCTATAGACAAACTCTCCAGTCAACTGCTGGGACCCTTCACAGTCTTGCCATATTTGCTACAAACTTTCTTCCATAACTTTCCACCTGATCCCTCTTATCAGGCAGGGCTGTGTCCCCTCAGCCTCTCTTAATACCAGAGCTTATCCCTCCAACCAGGCCTTTTTCCATGTAGTTGCCTGACCAGAAATGCTTTCCTTTTCCCCTCTCTTCTTCCTCCTCTTCACCTTCCTTCACCATTAGTAAACACCCAGGAAATGAGCACTTTCTAGGGACAAGGGAAACAAAGGATAAACTTGATAAGAATCTTATCCCCAAAGAGCTCACAGGTCCAGGAAATAGGATTTATGCAATGTGGTTAAAGTGTTTTGACAGAATGATTTGTGAATTTTTATTTTCTTTTAGCTCTTCAGGGTTATCTAACTTTTCGACATTGAATGCTTTCATAAGTAATTTTTGGTAATAAGAAGGAAAAGCAGAAATTAAGGGCTTAATAAGTGGTTTGGACCAGAGGTTGTGAGACAACTTGACATTAGGGTGTCAAAAATTAGAAACTGTCAGTGTCAGGAAGGGAACTGGTGGGAGGAGATGTCCTGTGGAAACCCGTTACAAATGGCAGACACATCCATCTTAATCTATGCCGATGCTCTCATTCACATTAAGAATCAAGCGAGAATATCAAATTGACTCATTGGATAGCACAGGAGAAATTGACTTTTGGAGAAGCATAATTAATTGCAATGATCAGATCTTCAATCAGTTCAGTTCAGTTGCTCAGTCGTGTCCAACTCTTTGTGACCCCATGGACTGCAGTACACCAGGCTTATAGCACATCACCTCTGTGTTTTGTTTCAAATTCAACTCAATTCTATTTTCATTCTTTAAGTCAGAATGAACTTTTTGGTTCAGAAAAAAAAATGTACCTTCTCTTTTGCACAATTTCTACTAATACAGAAAAAGACATTTACTTTGGTGGTTTATTACTGAAAAAATAAGTCAGCATTACCCACAAGCAAATTTCAATACTAGCTTTTGAATAAGATCTACTGTGATACGTGGGCTTCCCAGGTGTGTTAGTGGTAAAGAAGCCCCTGCCAATGCAGAAGACTCAAGTTTTATCCCTAGGTCGGGAAGATCCCCTGGAGAAGGTCATGGCAACCCACTCCAGTTTTCTTGTGTGGAGAATCCCATTGATAAAGGAACCTGGTGGGCTACACATCCAGGGTCAAAAAGAATTGGACATGACTGAAGCGACTTAGCGTGCATATACATTCTGTGATACATATTATTGAAGATTGTTTGTAAAATAAAAAAGTGCAAAGGAGACATTAAAAATTCTGTAATACACCATCTAGATATAACGCTCATTAACAGTTTGAAGTATATCTTCCTAGACTTTTATTTACGTACATAGTTGTATAAATTAATTGGGATAATATTATGTAGATAAGATTTGGTAGTCTACTTCTTTGAATTAATATAGGATCATAAAAATGTCCCCATGATAATAAAAGTTCCTCCAAAACTAGATTTTTCACATAGTAGCTATAATATTTCATCATATAACTATATCAAAACCTATTGACATTGCTTTCTAATTGTTCGCTAGAATTACTATCTTTGTACAAATATTACCAACACCTGCCTATTTTCATAGAAAAGATTTAAGTGTGATAGTAGAGCATATATCAAAGACTATAAATATCTTCAAGGCTCTTGTTGTCATTTAGTTACTAAGTTGTGTCAGACTCTTTTTTGACCCCGTGGACGGTAGCCAGCCAGGCTCCTCTGTCCATGGGATTTCCCAGGCAATCACACTAGAGTGAGTTGCCATTCCTGCTCCAGGAGATCTTCCTGACCCAGGGATGGAACCCAAGCCTCTTGTGTCTTGCATTGGCAGGTGGATTCTTTACCACCAAGTCACCTGGGAAGCCCAGCGCTCCTGATACATATTGTCAAATCCACCTCCTTGAAAGTGGTAAGAATTTCTCCTGAGAGTGTAACAGCTTAACAACGTTGCTACCTACCAGAGTATTTGTGTTAAAAATAAACACATTGGTCAAAGGTGGTACAGTTTCGGCCTCGAAAAGAATAATGTCTGCTATTAGTTGAAATACATTAAATATGCAACAATCTTAAGTTCTTAATGAAACACACACAAACATTTACAACCTCTGAAGGTTTCTGGAACACTAATTTATTATCCTAAAAATAAGTTTGAAAGAAGTAAACTACACATTTGTACTTTCTTCTCTGTATGAACTATACTTCAGTAAGTAAATAGATGATGAGGGAATCTCAGCTAATGAATGTAGAAGAAATAACAGAATTTATAAAATTTTGAAATTCTCATGAAATAATAGATAGAGACAATAATCATCAGTGACTGTGTAAACTATTAATGGGAAATTTTGGAGGGTAAATTTTGTAATGGAGGGGTCCAACTGACATCACAGGATTCCACCAATTGATCTTAACATCACAGCTAGTGATTATTGGTGTCTGCAGTTTTGAGGCAAATAGGAAGCATATAGCATCACCTACAAGTAGTCTTACTGAAAAAAAAAAAAAAAACCTGAATTGGTATATAATCAAGATCTCATCTAATCTAGATCTTATAAACTACTAGTTTATTAGGCTACAAGGAATAGACGAACAAATTAAACCACATCATGAGGAAGCAATCAGCCCAAACTAGAATGTGAAAATTATAGGACAAATTTTCAACCAATAGTGTTTGTTGGCCAAAATGCTGGGAGTATAATCAATGCTGGGGACGATGAAGGAAAGTTCTGTGTAGAAGAATACCTGCTTTAAAAAAAACTGCAGAAAAAGTAACAATAAGAAATGCTTATTATACAGTGGGAATCCAATACTGTCCAATGAGTACTATGTACAAACTTTCTTTTTTGGTGGTAGATTATTCTGTACATTACTGATTTTGCTTCAGCTAGAATTATTAACGTTTTGTTTCTGATTTTCTGGGAACATATATCAGTTTGCTATTTCAATGTAAAGCATTAACGAGCTGGTTACATTTGAAATAACAAGGCTAATTCAAACACCTTGGGTAGTGACCACCAGGTGGTGCCACTTTATAGTTTTTCTAAATTCAGTATAGACCATTCAGAAATTAATAGAAAGAAGCACGCAGAAGGAAATGGCAACCCACTCTAGTATTCTTGCCTGGGAAGTTCCATGTACAGAGAAGTGTGGCAGGCTACAGTCCATGGGGTCGCAAAGAGATGGACATGACTTAGCGACTCAACAACAACAAAATGGACCTAATACACCATCCACTCATATAATTTTTCTAAAAAAGCATAGCTTCTTTTTAAGTAATTTTGTATAATGATCAACTTTTAACTTACTGGCAAATCTAAATTTCTGTTATGGGTCCTTGTCACTAAACACAATTGTTATTCAAGGATTGTTCAACTCAATTTTTTTAAAAAGAACGTTTATATTTCTCTCACCTTTGGAATTTTCTCAGGGTTTATGTATATTTTACAGCTTTGTTTCCCCTTTTACAGCAATGGAATTACATTTCTTTCTTTCCTATTAGATTTTTTAGCTCATTGAGGACAAATAACGATTTTATTTCTCTTTGTAATTTTGTGCTTGGCAACTTTTGGTTCCTGGTAGGTGCTCAGCATATGTCCACAGAAAGAAATGATGCTTGAGTCAGGAAGAGAATGAAGTGCATTCCTGAGTTTACATGTTGTAAATCTGAGTTCTACCCATCGTTACTGTCTTTGTTATCAATATGGGTTATTCTTTCCACTTCTCCAAGTAATAGCTTTTCTGGCTAAATCAATTATAATTGCCCTCTACCACATAGTGGTCTGCAGAGAAAAAGCAGTAACTAAACACCACCACACACTTGTGTCTGCATCTTGGGTTTTTTTTTCAGAACCAATAATTCTGTATGCATTCATTGTATTTTTTTCAGGGTAAAAAGAAAGGAGAGGGAGAGCGTTGGCATGTATTACAAGATGACCAAAAGGAAAGGAAGTACCCAGTAGGGTGAAACCAACTATTAAATAAATATCCTCCAGTCACGGAGTCACCAAAGCCCAAGCTCAGGAATGCAGGGAAGGGGAAGGGAATGACCAGACAAGCTTTTCCATCTTCTCTCCATCCCTCTCTCATCATAAATTCAAAAATTTTGGTTTCTAGTAGTAAACATGGTTTTATGTTCATTTGATTCCTATTTTGTGGCTACTTTGGTGTAAGTTTCTGGCACCCATATAAAAGTTCATGAATGACATATAAATATATTCATCTTTTCCTCGGTTTCCCACCCCCACTTTCTGTGCCCAAAGCCCTGACAATCCTTGTTGTCGTTCAGTCCCTAAGTCATATTCAGCTCTTTGCAACCCCATGAACTGCAGCATGCCAGGTTTCCCTGTCCTTTACTATCTCCTGGAGTTTGCTCAAACTCATGTCTATTGAGTCCATGATGCTAAACCATCCAACCATCTCATCTTCTGTCACCCGCTTCTACTCCTGCCTTCAATCTTTTCCTAGCATCAGGGTCTTTTCCAATGAGTTGCCACTTAGCATCAGGTGACCAAAGTATTGGAGCTTTGGCATCAGTCCTTCCAATGAATATTCAGGATTGATTTCTTTTAGGATTGACTGGTTTAATCTCCTTGCAGTCCAAGGGACCCTCAAGAGTCTTCTGCACCACAATTCAAAAGCATCAATTCTTTGGCACTCAGCTTTCTTTATGGTCCACTCTCACATCTATACATGACTACTGGAAAATCGTAGCTTTGACTATACCTCTACCCTAGACTGGAGATTAAATATGTTTGATACATTCAAATATAGTAGTAGAATGTCTGTTTCATGTGAATTTTAAAGAATCAGAATTTAAAAATTGGAGTCAGTAAATAATTTTTATATTACAAGATAGAGAAGTACAACTGAAAGGAGATAGTTTGACATTTTAAGGTCAGAGCTCATTTGATGAGTATTCATCATTACAGAAAGGAGAAGAGTGATGGCATTGAAGGGCCTTTATTACCACTAGAAATGGAACTTTTAGTCATGTATTGCATGCGAAACTCACTCCGCCTCTAGTCACTGAATGTTCCTGGATTCATGACCAGTCATTCAATGATCAAATGCTTTATTTTCCTTTCTTCACTTTCCTCTTAGGTGTTTCAGCAGCAATTAAGTCATGCTGTGGAATGCTGATTGCAATAGCAAATGTCATGAAAATTGAACATACAGCTAATTTTACTTTTCATGAATAGAGCTCCTGTGGTTTCCCTTCAAGGCTAATGGAGGGGATACAGTCCCTCCTTATTCTCAACTTTAAATCACTAAGATTTACCTTCAGGGATCCAGCTTCCTCTTCGTCTAAATTTTTCACCATTGTGAATTTATTTCATGTGGTTCCATTCCATTCGTGATGCCATATGCCTCAGGAAGTACTGGAGTGAATAGCTATTTATTATTTATTTTTAAGCTGCATTTTCAAGAGAAGGCTTTCACACTACAATTAACTTCATTTTCTGTAGGTCTATGACAGACCACCTCCTCATCTAGTTCCATCTCCTATATATGAGTGCCTATATATAAGAGTACCTCCATGGAAAATTAGGGAAATTTATTTCCTGGAGGAATAAGCAAAACAGGCACTTCTTTCCCCCGCCCCCCACCCCCGACAATTACTATAATAATGTTTGACATCAATTAGTAAGCAGGGCTTGAAAAGGAAATGGGAATTTGGTGAAAGCAACTGATTGAATTGTCCTGAAGTTAACACAGAGTAGGGAAGATCCTATGAATTTTCCACTGGCTTGTAAATATGACACAATCTAAGAGGGCAGCATGCCCACTAGAGCCCTTTAGAAGACAGAACATGTCTAGTTAGGCCGCACCAATGATGTCGCCCTTCACTTCCCATCCCATCTTATCGGGAAGGTTTTGTTATTTTGTGCTCATTTCAGAAGCTGATGTGTAAATGGTGTATATGTCTGTTGCCATGACAACCCAGCAGCAGTTGGCTCAAGCTTCTTAACAGAGTACAAATGTGCTCTGGAAGAGATGCTTGTCAGAATTTGCCAGACTGTTTTCCCTCCTGGCTTCACACAAAAGGTTTAGAAGGTTCCTAACTGCATTTAGAAGACAGACAGGCTGAAATTTAGCATTTGACTAACATGAATAATGACTTTCAAAAGCTCTGATCCCCTGTTGAAGTAATTGTGCTCCAGTCTATCATTTCAGTACATTGAGGACAACTCTATATAATTAAAGAGAAGGACCAAGTATAAATGCAGCAAAAAATCCTGATGAATACCGGAACTGGGGCTTTTGTTGACTTTTAATGTGACTCATAACTCTCTCTACATTTAATCAGAGGTCACTGTGACTGCCTATGTTCCTATTCCTATTTTGGTTTGTCAAATTCGTGTGTAGGTGCTGTACCAAGAGAGAAAAAACAAAAACAAAAAAACCCCAACGAACAACGCAAGCCAAGTGCATGATCCCACAGGCCCCTCTCCACACGCTTGCTTTGCCCCATTTTTCTTTGTCCCTTTAAGTGACCAAAAGAATTCAACACAGCATTTTGTGCCAAGTTACACACAATTTTCAATTATTTAGGGATGGATTGACTAAACTTTGGGGTTCTTTGAGTCCTTCATTTTTACTCCTTGCCCTCCCCACTATCTGCCAAATCTCTTTCAGAGGACACATAAAGGAAGTGAAACACAAATTAATTCAACGTTTCTCAGCAGCTTTCAGGAGGGTTTTGTTAGGAAGATCAGATCTAGTCAAAAGTGATGTGGGGATTATCTGTGTTTCATGTTCACCCTGTCTTTGGAATCATGAGTTATCTCTAGTTGGCTCTACTTAACAGATAACTTTTGTTAGTTACCTCATTATTCCATTAAGGGTAGCTCAGAAAGTCAAATAAATATCGGCTTTAAAAAAATCTTCATATATCTTAAAAAATGAGTGCTATTGAGAAAGTCAGGTACCAAAGTTTACAGGAAATTTCAAAGTGATCATAGTTTTGTTTGGATCCTAGTTACAACTTGATTCATTGAAGGAAATATTAATTACACTAGGATTCGGTCACGTCTGACATGTCTTTAAGGAAATAATTTAAACCTAACGGATCATAGTTCTGTTGACTATAAAATGAGGGAGTAGGCAAACAATAGTTCTCAGGTCCACTTCATGGTCAATGTTCTGTTTCCTTCTGGGAATTCTGGGAAACCTAAGTACCAAAATGTACTGATTCATTTTAATAAATTAGAGTTTAAAAATATACATATATAGGCATGAAAGTTAAAATGTTAGTCACTCAGTCGTGTCCAACTCTTTGAGACCCTACGCACAGTAACCTGCCAGGCTCCTCTGTCTATGAGATTCTCCAGGCAAGAATACTGGAGTGTTTTGCCATTCCCTTCTCCAGGGGATCTTCCTGACCCAGGGATCAAACCCAGGTCCCTCACATTGCAGGCAGACTCTTTACCATCTGAGCCACCAGGGAAGAAATTATCTATCTACATACAGATGTAGATATATGTATATAAACATCTATCTATCTATCTATCTATCTATCTATCTATACACCTCAGAGATATTGTGGGTTCAGTTCCAGACCACTACAATAAAGCAAATATATCAGTAAAGAGTCATACAAATGTTTTTATCATAGTCTAGTAAGTATGCATTAATGTTTGTCTAAAAAGATATGCATACTTTATAAATACTTGATTGCTAAAAAAAATGCTAATCATCATCTGAGCCTTTATTGAGTCATAATCCTTTTGCAGTAGTCATATCAAAGATCACTGATCACACATCACCATAACAAATGTAAAAATAACGATGAAAAAGTTTGAAATATTGCAAGAATTACCATAATGTGACAGAGACACAAACTGAGCAAATCCCATTGGAAAAATATCAATGATAGACTTGCTTGATGCAGAGTTGCTGTAAACCTTCAATTTGTTAACAAAAAAAAAGCTAGTATCTACAAAGTCCAATAAAATAAAGTGTGTCTGTCTTACAATTAGCAATAAGAGAAGCATTTAAAAAATCAACATTGAGACCCCTTCCAGCCCTCTATCTTAGGCCTGCTCCCCTCAACCCACCTCTACCTCCATCCTTACCTAATCCTATCCCACAGTATTTTAAATAAGAAGCTAACAAAGAAACTGCACATTTTTGGTTTGAATTATTAACTTACTTAAATTCAGGGAGACCATCTGTTTCAGAGAAGGGATTTTAACATGAAGTGAGAGGTTAAACTAGATGAACTCCAAGTACCCTATCAACACTCACTTACTGATTTGAAATATTGGTGCTAATTGTAGAAAAGAACCATGGCAGAGACCACCTATAGCCTAGGTCACACTCTTATAGTCTGTGACTGGAACTCAGCCCACAAATGCTTTGTTTGGCCTGCAGAAGTTATTTAATTTTTCTAAAGTTTGGTTACCAGCATTTTAAAAAATGAAGATTTTACATTTTAAAACAATCCAGTTTTCGTAGAAAGCGGCTGCCCTTTCTGGTCAAGGAAGATGCTTCCCACCCTGTTCACCACCATTCCCACCCCACTGTGTCCTCATTCATCCTTCCTGCCCTACCCTGTCAACAAGGGAGCTATAGATGCTTGATTTACTGGCTGGTCAAGGACCACCTACTGTCTTCAGACCACCATTAAAGAAATACTCTTCCAGAAGAAAAATCATTGAGTTTTCAGAAAATATGACCTGAGTCATATCCAATCCAAAGTTAGAGCTTCCTAGTGGGGAACTGTACTTATTTAATGATTTCATTTTCCAAAAAATGAGAGAAAATGAAAAAGCAATCTGAACATAGATGACAGATATTTAGTAGGTGGGATGCTATTTTTGCATATCCTGATGAACATCTCACTCTGTGCAGAGAGCTGTCTGCCCATGCTCACCTCTGTGAACAAAAGGAGAGAAATCAATCAGTTTTTCAGTGACTGACAAGGCAGTGCTTCTTCATCAGACCATCCTTCCTTGATAAGAGAGTAACTGGTGGTTCTGGATCTCCCCCTCTATGGATATAGGGATCGTGCATTCTGGGTTTCTTTTAACACTTTTATTGAGATATTACTCACATATCACAAAATTCGTCCTTTTAAAATGTACAATCCAGCGATTCTTTACTATAGTCACCAAGTTATAGGGCCATCGCCACTAATCGCAGACTATTTTTGTCACCCCAGAAAGAAAACCACTCCCCATCTCTCCCTCCTTCTTCCCCTCCCTTAGCCCCAGAAAGCCACTGATCTACTATCTGTCTCTATGGATTTGCATATTCTGGACGTTTCATATAAATGGAATCATACAATATGTGTCTGACTTGTTTCACTTAGCATGATGTTGTCAAGTTCACCTGTGTTTTAGCATGTGTCAAGACTTCCTTTTTATGACCAAATAATATTCTATTGCAAAAATAGGTTACCTCGTGTTTATCCATTTTGAAATTGATGGACATTTCAGTTGTTTTCACTTTGAAAACTTCTGCTAATGAGTATTTTTGTATAAGTCTTTGTGTGTATATATGTTTTCATTTCTTTTGAAGCAGAACTGATGAATCATATGGTAATTCTATTTAACTTTTTAAGGAACTACCAAATTGTTTTTCCCAGTGGTTCAGCATTTTACACTCCCATCAGCAAGGTATGTATGAGGGTTCCAACTTCTCCACATCCTCATATACACTTGTTATACGTCTGTCTTTTTTAGTTAACTATTCTAGTGGGCGTAACTAGTATCTCATTGTGGGTTTGATTTGCATTTCTCTAGTGACATGTGGCTTTAAGCATATTTTCATATCATCTTTTCATTGGCCATTTGTATATCTTCTTTGGAGAACTATGTAATCAAATTTTTATCCCACTTTAAAAATTAGGTTGTTTGTATCTTACTGTTAACTGCAAGAGTTCTTTATTTATTCTAGAAACAACTTGCTTGTCAAAATGGTGATTTGCAAATATTTTCTCCCACTCTGTAGGATCATCTTCTCATTTTCATAAAAATGTCCTTTGAAGCACAAAAGTTTTTTACTTTGATGAAATCCAATTTAACCACTTTTCCTCTTGTCACTTTTGCTTTCAGTGTCATATCTAAGAAACCATTACCTAATCCCAGGTCACAAAGAATTACTCCTAAGTTTTCTTCTAAGAGTTTTATGTTTTTTGGTTAATGTTTGAGTCTGTGGTCTCTTTTGAGTTAGTTTTTTCTATGGGATATGAGATAGGGGCATACAATTTGGTTTTATAGTTAAGAACTTTTCTCATGTGACATGCTTTGACCTGTGCTTTGTTAAGTAAGGCAAAATATGAAAATGCAATGTGCTTGTACATCCTATCCTAAGGAAAAAAGCTCTGCTCAGATTGTCGATGTGATACAGAATAATACTGTGCAATTAACCTCATGCTTTATAGTGTAACAGAGATCAACCCAAGTTTCCTGATATCATTTTACTTTGCAGAAGAGCAGGGTAAAAATGTGGCTCAATGATTATATGGTATTTTCTTCAAGAGTTCAGATAAAAGATCCTAAGTCATGGGGCAGTGATCCACAGGGCCCTGGCCACCCTGCCTCATTCTCAGAATCACCCAAAGACTCAAAGGCTGGATACTGGGAAACTGTTCCTCTGTGTGAGATTCTTTGACTCCCAAATCCATGTTAGTGTATCTGTGTGCAAGCATGTATGTGTATAGACATGTGTGTGCATGTGCACATATGTAAGTGTGGGAAGGTTGTATGTATACACATATCCATGCATGTATATGTATATGTGTGTGCCCTCAGTTCCCAACATAAAATAATAAACTGTGTAATCATCATTTCTACTGGCATCTTCATCCAGCCTTGAAAAGTGAAAGACTGTGTCCTCTGAACTTCTCACTTGCTTGGAGACACTGAGCGCCTCCCCCGCCTCAGGGATTATTGCTCTTCTTTATTCTGCTTCATTCCCAGAAAATAATCATGGAGAATTTCTGGAATTCTCCTCTCTGTTAATAATCTTTGTTATCTTCTGCCTAAGATAAACTTTATGGGAGAGCTTGGGAATTTTACCACTGGTTTTAAAGATGATTTCTGCAAGAAAGTCTATTATGCATTCCAAACAATTGATTTACAAACTTTGGCATTCAACTTATGTACAACTGAGGGGCTAGTTTTGTGGTTTCTTACCCTTCTTCTGGTTTCATGGTTTTGAACAAAGGTCAGTGAAAGTTAAAACTGAGGAACAACTTCCTATTAATTCCTGGGGATTTTCATGAACCCTGCAATCGCAGAAGTGAATGTTTCTGGGGAAATTTGGCCTGCAGAGTCATAAAATGACTTCTAAGAGTTCCCTCTTTTTAATCAACCAAATTAGCACCTCAGGCTGTAGTATCTGGGACTGAGTCACTGGACGAGGGCAAGTGAATTCAGGGAAAACATTAATCACGATAAAGATTGATAGGCAAAGAGGCACATGGTAAAGAATGTGGCATTTTGTCTGACCGGCTACAAGAAAGCAGGTCTTCTCTTGCCTTTGACGTTGACCCTAGTAAGCTGCAGTTGCCCTTGGAGTTGCTGCTGCTGCTGACCTGTCTTCCCCCAGGAAGCCAGCACACGCTCAACTTTCTACACTAAGCCCCAGCACATTAATCAGAGATCTGTTTTCACTATTTGTGCTGCTTTTCCCTGGGGGGAAGCCATCCTGAAACAGTGTCCCGATTCCATCCTTAACAAGCTACATGAGCTCAAGCAAATTATTTAACCTCTCTCTGCTTCCACCAACCCACAAACCAAGAGGAGGTTGCACCTGCTCCACTTGGAAAGCAGAGCTTCTCCATCCTAGCTGCCTGGTAGCAGCCCCAGAAGACTGTTGTTTCCAAATGTCAATGCCTGGGCCCACACCAAGTAATTACATCAATGTCTCTGGGGGTGGGGCCTGGGGAAAAATATTTTTTGGAAGTAGCCACACTAGGGACTACTGTCCTGGAGGAGTCAATTAGACAGGCTTGTGAAAAGTGCCTTAATGCCTGTAAATCACTACACACAGAATTTTTATCTTTTACTTCCATTAAACTGACCCTCATGGAATGTGAGCTGTGTATCCTAGAGGACCCTGTTCTAGAGAAGACAAAGGAACCTAAAACCTGATCTTTGCCATTGGGAATTTACCAGACTAGCAACTCACCAGATAGTAGAGATGTGTGTTATCTTGTAATTGTGTATTATGAAGGGTAAGACAGTCAGGTCATGATTGAGGGCTTATGCCTGGTCTTTATCATTGTACCTCTCTGCTTATCTGCACATCAGTAGACAGAGCATCCAGAAGGTCCTCAGGACAAAGGCCATGTCTTATCTACCTGGTACCCCAACAGCAGGCACGGTGCCCTGCACTGGGAATGAATAAAGTCCTGGTGGGACCTGAAAGGGGAAGAGAGGGAGGGTCACTTCTGCTCAGGAAGATGGGCCAAGGCTTCATAGAGAGACTGACATTTCCAGTGGGCCTTCAGTGGATGGTTGGGACTTTCACAGAGAAGCAGGCATGACAGGCTGGGGAAGGCTTGACTGGGATAAAGGAAGAGCAAAGGTCCTGGGGTGCATGATATGTCCAGAGAGTGGCAAGCAGGCCCAGCAACAAGAAGACAAGGAACGTGTGAGTAACAGGAAGTAGGATCATGAAGGCTCCCGAAGGCCCCGCAGAGCAGCTGGAACCATGTCCTCTAGTCTGGAGAGCAAGAGTTGCCTGGAAGTTCTGAGCAACTGTGACAGTGTCATCAAGAGTCATGGAGAATGGCAGAGGCCACGGTGGTGAAGGGGGACTGGAAGGCAGGGAGGTGAAGGCAGGGAGACCGAGTAGCACATAAAGGAGTGGTGGATCTGAAAGCAGGTGGCAGTAGGGCCAGAGTGTGGCGGGGAAGGGGGCGGTAGGTAGGGGTGGCAGGGCTCAGCCAAGGGTAGAGAAGGACATCCAAGGGTGAACAAGCACGAGTCACGGTTTGTATCAAAAAGCAAACCACATGTCAGTGCTGAGGATGCGAAAATGGATCAGAAGGTCCTCTGGGCTTAGTCCTTCTACAGAAAGGGAAAGTCAAACCTTATGAAGAAAACGAAGTCCTCTGGGGTACAGACCATGACTAGGTGGACCATATAAGGTCCAGCTGACCATGCAAACACAGAACACCCTCATCATGCATTCAATCGTTTTATCTTCTTCTTATTGAGAGGGTCAGGATACTGGCCATTTTCCCAAGCAATATTAGGAAGACATTTTTAAAAAAAGAGTCCACAGACAAATCAGAGTAGCAAGTTGTGTGAAGCTAATCTAATAATTGCCCCTGGACCTTGGCTCGGAGAACCCCACCCAGCGTCTGGTTGAGCAAGAGGCTCACTCTGAACCTGGCGGGGAGACTCCCGCAACATCCCGTTCCAGGGCCGTGGGGCCTGGGCAGCAGCGCCACACAGCATATGGCTTCTGGTTCCTCTAGGCTTTCAGCCACCACAAAATTTGTTTGTTTTTCCCCAAAGGAGAGTGCTGCCTGGAAGCCAAAAAAGGAGAATGCTTCCTCTTTCTTAGCCCAGCTTCTTAGATAGCTGTGCTGTGACCACCAGTTCCCTCTGACTTCCTCTTCCAAACCCCTCTCCTTCCTGTCTGTAGAATTCTCAGGACTCTCACACCTCTGTAAGTATTACCAGAAGCTTTTGCAAGACCACTTGGTGATACAGTCTGTGCTCTATAGAACTGTCTCCACACTCAGTGACTCATCTGCCCTTGAAGGACATGGGGGTGAAATGTACAAACAGGAATGGAGAGTTCCAGGGCACTCTCGCTTGAATTGTGACGCAGGCTTATGAATGCACCACAGTAAAAGGAGATTGGTATTTGTGGGGGCGAGACAGTGGGAGAGGTTTGAAAGGGCGATGAAGCTTTAAGGCCAATAGACAACGATTTTGCCCTCAAAGAGAAACTAGTAATTTTTTTCAGATCTATCTTTTTTAGGATATAAACCTCATGCGTACCACAAGGGGCTATGGCACTGTCGTAGTTCATTTTTACCCCAGGAAGTACTGACTGATACATAGTAGGTGCTCAATAAATGTTTTTTGAATGAATGAACAAATGAATAAAGGTAGAACAGAGTCATAAGAGCATTGAAAAATAAGCCATTTTAAAATATACATTAACGTATGAAGAGAAAACTACATTTATACATATTAACAGTGTTCCTCTCTGGGGAGAAGGATTAGAGATTATTCTAATTGTTTTCCTTTTATAATTTTTTGTGATGGTTTCTATAATTGGCTCTTGTGTTTGTTTAATAGAAATGTTTTAAAGTAAAGATTCAAAATGTTAAAAGTCTGGAAGGGGAGATACAAAATGTAAAGCAGTTTTGTGTTGGGCATGGAATTATAAAGTTTCCTTTTGTTCACTTTCTGAAATTCTGTTGCTTTTATCATTTGAAATATTTTAATAAGTGTCTTAGTTCAGGCTACTAAGACAAAATGCTGTAGACTGGGTGGTTTATTGGTGTGCTAAGTCGCTTCAGTCGTGTCTGACCCTGTGCGACCCTATGGACTGTAGCCCACCAGGCTCCTCTGTCCATGGCATTCTCCAGGCAAAAATACTGGAGTGGTTTTCCATTTCCTTCCCCAGGGGATCTTCCTGGACAGAAATTCATTTCTCACAGTTAGGATGCTGGCAGATTCAGTACTGGTTTAGGCCACTTCCTGGTTCATAGGTAGTGTGTCCTCTTGTGTTCTCAAATGGAAAAAGGGATGAGGGTCTCCCTGGGGTTTCTTTTATAAGGATACTGATCCTGTTCATGACCTAAGCACCTCCCAAAGGCCCCACCTTCTAACACCACCTCACTGAGGAGTTAGGATTTCAACGTAGGATTTTCAGGGGATACAGACATACAAGCTGGTGAGTTCATGCACCAGCTTAGCGAGTCATACTGGTAGGAGCAGCACATTGTGCTGTAAGGGCTGGGATCCCAGCGTTCACTAACCACAAAGAAAATATCAATTTTAAGAGGAGAAGTAGGTGAAGAACTGAGCTTTATTATGGCATATCTTTTATTTATTATTATTATATTAATTATAATTATATATTATTGGTTAAAAAAAATCACATTAATAGAGATTTTATTTTTTAAATCCCCCTTGGGGGACTTCCCTGGTGGTTCTAGTGGTCAAGACTTCATTTTCCAATGCAGGAGGTGCGGGTTTGATCCCTGGTCAGAGAGCTAAGATCCTACATGCCTCATGGCCAAAAAAACAAAACACAGAACAGAAGCAATATTGCAACAAATTCAATAAAAACTTTAAGATGGGGGAAAATCCCCCTTGGAAATTTTTAAGTCCCGCATCACATTCACCGGAAGCTAAGTTGGTCCAGCATGTTTTCTTTATCCTCTCTTATCAGAGGTTGTGTTTTCTGACTTTCTGTTCATGGTTAAGGATTTTTTTTCATTGATTAAGATGAGACATGGATTTCTTATGCTTCTTTCAAATGGAAGATTAGAAGTTGGTTATTTGTGCATATTTTTCAAATGCACAGATAGGAAAATGAGAGCACAAAGTATGATTGTTGTATAAATTCTATGATGAACTATGCAGGTTGGTGACCCTATGACACTTTACAGATGAATGAGGAGTTTTGTCTAATGGGTTGATTTATAATCTGGTCCACAAACACTGTGAGCTAATACCTGCTTTGACTGAGGTGGATCCGGTGAACAGAACCATGTGAAGGAGCAGGTGCAGGAGTAGGCACTCCAGGCTCTATTAGCACCACCAGGTTGGGAAATAAACAGGGAAGTTGTCTTGGTGCAAAGCTGTCAGCAAGGGCTAAGGACGGATGGAAGAGTTCCCAAATGAACACCATGATGTAGGATGTAATGGAGTGGATGACAGCAGAGTGTGTGTGTGTGTGTGTGTGTGTGTGTGTGTGTGTGTAGGCTGTTTGAATATATTTGGGGTATTAGCTTATTTCTGGAGTATAACAGATTTGAATGATAATTATACCAATCCAAAGGAGGAAATTAAAATGTGAGAATACTAAAGCACCTTATGAAAGGAACTGGAAAACATTTGTCTTCTCTTAAGACAGAAGATTCTCACACACACAAAATGCCAAACAGAAAGTGGGTGTGGCTTCTCTCCAGAAACAGCCCATGCAAACTTTAAAAAGGCTTCGCTTAATTTTTGGCCTCCACTGGGTAGGGCGCAGAGCAGAGTAGGTTATGGGTTCAGTTCAGTTCAGTTCAATCTCTTAGTCATGTCCGACTCTTTGCAAGCCCATGAATCGCAGCATGCCAGGCCTCCCTGTCCATCACCAGCTCCCAGAGTTTACTCAAACTCATGCCCATCGAGTTGGTGATGCCATCCAGCCTTCTCATCCTCTGTTGTCCCCTTGTCCTCCTGCCCCCAATCCCTCCCAGCATCAGGGTCTTTTCCAACAAGTCAACTCTTCGCATGAGGTGGCCAAAGTACTGGAGTTTCAGCTTCAGCATCAGTCCTTCCAGTGAACACCTAGGACTGATCTCCTTTAGGATGGACTGGTTGGCTCTCCTTGCAGTCCAAGGGACTCTCAAGAGTCTTCGCCAACACCACAGTTCAAAAACATCAATTTTTCGGCACTCAGCTTTCTTCGTAGTCCAACTCTCACATCCATACATGACCACTGGAAAAACCATAGCCTTGACCAGACGGGCCTTTGTTGGCAAAGTAATGTCTCTGCTTTTTAATATGCTATCTAGGTTGGTCATAACTTTCCTTCCAAGGAGTAAGCATCTTTTAATTTCATGGCTGCAGTCACCATCTGCAGTGATTTTGAAGCCCCCCAAAATAAAGTCTGACACTGTTTCCACAGTCTCCCTATCTATGTCCCATGAGGTGATGGAACCAGATGCCATGTTCTTAGTTTTCTGAATGTTGAGCTTTAAGCCAACTTTTTCACTCTCCTCTTTCACTTTCATCACGAGGCATTTTAGTTCCTCTTCACTTTCTGCCGTAAGGGTGGTGTCATCTGCATATCTGAGGTTATTGATATTTCTCCCGGCAGTCTCGATTCCAGCTTGTGCTTTTTCCAGCCCAGCGTTTCTCATGATGTACTCTGCATATAAGTTAAATAAGCAGGGTGACGATATACCGCCTTGACGTACTCCTTTTCCTATTTGGAACCAGTCTGTTGTTCCATGTCCAGTTCTAACTGTTGCTTCCTGACCTGCATACAGGTTTCTTTTTTTTTTTTTTTTAATTTATTTTTTTATTTTTCAGTGGGTTTTGTCATACATTGATATGAATCAGCCATAGAGCTACACGAATTCCCCATCCCGGTCTCCCATCCCACCTCCCTCTCCACCCGATTCCTCTGGATCCCCCCAGCCCAACAGGCCCGAGCTCTTGACTCATGCCTCCCACCTGGGCTGGTGGTCTGTTTCACCACAGATAATATACATACTGTTCTTTCGAAACATCCCACCCTCCCCTTCTCCCACAGAGTTCAAAAGTCTGTTCCGTACTTCTGCGTCTCTTCTTCTGCCCTGCATATAGGGCCATCGTTACCATCTTTCTAAATTCCCCATATATGCGTTAGTATACTGTAATGTTCTTTATCTTTCTGGCTCACCTCACCCTGTATAATGGGCTCCAGTTTCATCCATCTCATTAGAACTGATTCAAATGAATTCTTTTTAACGGCTGAGTAATATTCCATGGTGTAAATGTACCACAGCTTCCTTATCCATTCATCTGCTGATGGACATCTAGGTTGCTTCCATGTCCTAGCTATTATAAACAGTGCTGCGATGAACATTGGGGTGCACGTGTCTCTTTCAGATCTGGATTCCTCAGTGTGTGCATACAGGTTTCTTAAGAGGCAGGTCAGGTGGTCTGGTATTCCCATCTCTTTCAGAATTTTCCACTGTTTATTGTGATCCACACAGTCAAAGGCTTTGGCATAGTCAATAAAGCAGAAATAGATGCTTTTCTGAACTCTTGCTTTTTTGATGATCCAGTGGATATTGGCAATTTGATCTCTGGTTCCTCTGCCTTTTCTAGAGGAGAAGCTATTATTCCATCCAAACAGAACTGCTATGGAAATATTGGGCTAGGACAAGAGGCAGGTATTGTGAGACAGAAAGAGACCTTTTGCTTGCCACTGATTATGTGGTGTTCAATTACATGACTTTGGTTGTCTAAAGCCTGTCTGTGCTCACCAGCTACTTCATTCTTTCTTTCTCATCTCCATCATTCAACAGCCACATCCTATCAGCCATGCCATTTTAATTCCCAACTTGCTTTTCATGGGGTCTGGATATCATTGTGGTTTTAGCTATTTGACAGATATATTGCTTTTTTGAGATATTCAGAAACTGTCTAAAGTCATGGGAGGTTGAACAGTGGACACATCACGACCCTGATTTCCCTTGTCTTGGTTCTACTCAGTTACTCCTTTTCTCTGTGTGTTACTCAGAATCCCAAGAAATGCATTACTGTCTACTTAGAATTTATAAAATACAACTGCTGCTGCTTTTATTTGTTCTCTATTCTCACAGTGACCTAGCAGATGAAAGAATAGGGGATAGACTTCCCTGGTGGTCCGGTGGCTAAGACTCTGTGCTCCCAATGCAGGGGGCTCAGGTTCAATCCCTGGTTAGGGAACTAGATCCTACAGGCTGCAACTAAAGACCCTGTGCTGCCTCAACTAAGAATGGTAAAGCCAAATACACACACACACACACACACACACACACACACACACACACACACATATATATAAAGAATAATGGAAAGTGGCCATAATTGCCCTTAGATCAGATGTATTAGAACATTTTTAACATTAAATGTGAACTCAAAAATACTATTTGAACAAATGAGCATCAAAACTAAAAAATTCTGAGAATGGAGAAAGAATGCCTTCTACTGAAGGTATAAACAAGTTAGACTTGGAATAAAAGGTAGTAGTGCCTTTAAAGGCAGTGAGAGTAACTATGGTATGTTGATTCTGAAAGACTCAGTTTATGTAGACTAAGAGTGGAGGGAAGAGTTCTGTAAAAATAAATACTGAAATACCTCTTACACAGTGATACTCTCAAAATCTGAAGTCAAAATATTGATATATTCCATGAATTTTCTTTCTCAATTGTGAAATGATCAGTATTGTGTTTTAGAAATGCATACTCTAACATTTTAAAGGTTCAGGTCTGCATCAAAGGTCAAGAAGTGACTCACCAGTCTTGCCTCTCTACAGTTTAGTCTGCTCAGTGAAAACAATAAATGGCAGAGTTCTGAATGTTCATGTCTCGACCCTAGAAAAATTCACAGGAGCAGCAATCCATGTGAACTTGTCTTCAGTCCCTTTTGCGCCTGGATCTTTGGTAAATTGCAAAAGTCAATGCTAGCTATAAATGCATTAACCACACACCTCACTTCAGGACACCTGTTTCATCTTTCTTGTATTGGACAGCACCCAGTTGTTTCCTGCCGGGACGTTCGTTCACCCCAGGCATAAAGATGGTTCCTGCGACCACCATCACTACTCCATGTGGTATTCCTGATTGATACTGTGCTGGGTGAAGCTGAGGGTCTAGCTTTTATTCTGGTCAGGAGTTTGGGTGGCAAAGATTAAATGTGGTCCAGAAAGGAGTAAAATCTCATGTGTCAGAAAGATTAGGTTGTCTTTAAAGGACACTGTTGCTGTTGCAGGTTCTTTCAGGAATTTCAAAACATGCTTTTTGTTTTGATGGAAAATGTATGAAATTTTAAAACATCCATTTCCTGAGAGCTTTCTGAATGGTTGAGGAAATATGGATGATTCACAGAGCATTTTAAAGTAGTGATGCTGAGCAACATGATTATAATGATTAAAGATGAAAATGGAGAATGTATGTGCTTTGGATAAATCCTTTTATAAAAGGGAGTTGTTTTTTCTCATAATTTTTATTGACTTAAACTCTACTAACCAGAGGACACATCTTATATTCTCATCCATAGAATTTGTGCTTTGTCATAGTATTCAATATGAATATATCTCATAAAACTACATTATATGACTATCAAAACCTTAGGTAATTTTGTATTATATGCCATTTACTAAGTTTTTCAATCACATCTCTAGCTTAAGAGGGTTGGCAAACTATATCAGCCCACTCATGTTTTTAAATAATTTTTTTTTTGGAATACAGCCAAGCTTATATGTTTACATACTGTCCATGACTGTTTTCACAGTACAGTGGTAGAGTTGAATAGTTTTATCAGAGGATGGTGTGGCCCACAAAGCCAATCTGACCCTTCCATTAAAAGTTAGCTGACTTCTGACCTAAATTATTAAAATTTTACAAGACTACAAATATGTACATGGTCTTTGTATATATATATATAATATATGCACATATAGATATCTTTATGCTGTTATATATGCATATATACACATGTATGCATTACAGACATAGATGCATAAATATGTGTATAAGTATATATAGATACACATATGTATACTGGGTTTACATGTATATATGTGTATACATGAACATATGCTCAAAATTTTTTCCTTCTGGTTTTATTGAGATATAATTGACATCTAACACTGTATAAATTTATGATGTACACAGTAATGATTTGACTTACATACATCATGAAATGATTACAAGTTTAGTGACCATTCATCATCTCATATAGATACCAAATTAAATTTAAAAAAAAAACCATTTTTTCCTCAGGGTGAGAACTTGGGATTTCCTGCCTTAACTTTCATATATAATGTGCAGCAGTGTTAATTGTGTTTATCATGGTGTATCTTATATCTAGAAGTTTGTACCCCCTTTTTAAAATTAATTTATTTTTTATTGAAGGATAATTGCTTTACAGAATTTTGCTGTTTTCTGTCAAACCTCAGCATGAATCAGCCATAGGTATAGATATATCCCCCCGTTTTGAAGCTCCTTCCCATCTCCCTCCCCATCCCACCCCCCTAGGTTAATACAGAGCCCCTGTTTGAGTTTCCTGAGCCATACAGCAAATTCCTGTTGACTGTCTATTTTACATATGGTGATGTGAGTTTCTGTGTTACTCTTTCCATAAAAAAGAGTAGCACCCTTCCCTCCTCTCTCCCCATGTCCACAAGTCTGTTCTCTATGTCTGTTTCTCCATTAAGTTTGTACCTCTTTACCCCCTTCATCCAATTCCCCTACCCCTGCCCACCTGCACATGCTCCAAATGAATTGAATTCTAGGTAAGCATCACTAGGGAATATCCTTAATTATATTTGAAAAAATCGAGGTCAGTAGCCCTTTCCTGAATGTGTTGTACTGGTTCTCCTCTACAAAAATGGTAAACAGTGCCCAGTGCAGGTATAGAAAGCATGTTCTTTGTCTCTTTGACTCCTGGGTCTGTCTCTGGCATCAGCACGGCCACGAGGGTGTTTAGGGCCAGCGTTTCTTTGCTGCTGGCACAGGAGGCATGCGCTGCCAGGACTTCAGTGCAGCAGGCTCAGCGCCAGGTTCCTGGGTGATGCCTGCTGTTCCCCCACAGAGGGACTCAGAGCACTACAAAGAACAGAGAAGAAAAGAGCACGGGAAGAAACCAAAGGTTGGCTGTGTTTAGAACAAATAATGTAGCCCAGCATTTTTGCTAGGTAATTTTAATTTGAGGGGAAAAAGTGTGGTATTTATTGTCGAGTCAAAGCCCCTCAACCCAGGTATTCATTCATTTAGTTATTCATTTAATAAATGGCTCATGGGGCATTTACTCTGTGTCAGGCACCCTGGGTATGAGGAGGCAGCCCTTCCCTTGAGGACCAGACAGTCCAGTGCGGGAGAGAGACGCGTGAACATTTATACTGGGGAGCCACGAGTGAGGCGCACGTGGGCAGTGCAGGGTGCTATGGAGCCCACAGGAAGGACACCTAACTAGTCTTGCAGGCTCTGGGAGTCAGGAAAGGGTTTCTAGAGGAAGCAACCTCTAATCAAAAGTAAAGTGAAAGTGGAAGTTAGCTCAGCAAAAAGACACTGGTAAGAACCTTCTCTGCGTGACTAGAGTGGGGAGAAACCATAGTGTTTGGGTTATACAGATGACTGGGAGGCTGGACCTGAAGACAGAGGGGTGTGGAGGTGAGGGGTGGGGTGAGGGGTTTCGAAGTTCACTTAGAGCTAGAAGTCTGAGCCAGGCAGCCAGCCTTCTGTCCCCACCATGCCGGTCACTGTCCCCAAGGATCCCTGATCAGCCTTCATCAGGTCTCCTAGATCAAATAGGAGGGTGGGATAGTCTGATTCAGGGCCATGTGCAGCCATACTGGAACCTGAAGCAAGCATGTGTGTGTGTATGGGTACATAAATGGTTGTGTGTGTATATGTATATATATATATATATTTGCATACATAGATGTGTGTGTGTGTACTCAGTCGCTTCAGTCCTGTCCTACTCTTTGCGGCACTAAGGACTGTAGCCCTCCAGGCTCCTCTATCCATGGGTGTCTCCAGGCAAGAATACTGGAGTGGGTTGCTAAGCCCTCCTCCAGCGGATCTTCCCGACCCAGTGATTAAACCCGCATCTCCTGAATCCACCTGCAGTGCAGGAGACCCTGGTTCGATTCTTGGGTCGGAAAGGTACTCGTGAGAAGGGATGGCTATCCACTCCAGTATTCTTTAGCTTCCCTGGTGGCTCAGCTGGTAAAAACTCCGCCCACAATGCGGGAGACCTGGGTTCGATCCCTGGGGTGGGACGATCCCCTGGAGAAGGAAACAGCTACCCGTTCCAGCATTCTGGCCTGGAGAATTCCATGGACCGAGGAGCCTGGCATACTACAGTCCATGGGGTCGCAAAGAGTTAGCATGACTGAGGGGCTTTCTTTCCTGCATTGCAGGCAGATTCTTTCCCGTTGAGCCACCAGGCAAGCCCGTGTGTGTGTGTGTGTGTGTGTGTATTAGATATGTGTGTGTGTGCACCCTTATATACTCTTACCCCAAAATGCTCTATAGGTTGAATCAAGTGGAAGAAGTAATAAAAGTTCTACAGTCAAAAAAAACATGACTACATATAAAGTTCCACAGTGCTCAGTCTGGTCACAGGCCACTGTCAATCATCATAAACCGCCTTGCCTGGGCAAACTTGGGCTGATTAGCATTCCCATTGCACAATAATACGGATCACTAAACCAACATCAGCAGATAGCCTGTCTCTATCTACATTTTTTATATTTGTTCATTTGGATTTTTTTGCCCATAATTTAATCTATACATGAAACTAGAATAATAGGTAAGTTTAGGTAGTGAAAGGTCCTATAAAAAATAGTAAGGAGTTTGGACTTTGTCCTGAGGCCATAAAGAATCACTGAAAGATTTTAAGTAAAGGAATAAAGGGGTTAGATTTTTTTATTTAGAAATCTCAGCCTAGCTGCAGGTTTGAAGGTAGATTTGGGTTATTAGATCTGCCATAGAAATCCACTAAAAGTATCAGTTAAGGAGATTGTTATTAACTTTATAAAAATAGTCCACAATACAAAATCCCTGTGACTGAGGACTACCTATATAAATATATAATGATTTGTATAGATGTCTGAACGTAAATATTTGATTATGCACAACTTTTCAAAAACACATTCCTGTTTTTTTACAAGTGATCATTTGTTTTGTTGAGATTCTCAAAGAATTACTTGAGTGAGTTGATAAACATATCATAGTGCGTAAATTGCCCAAGAAATAGTTTTAAATCCAAAATTCAAGAAAGCAAACAGATTGAGGAAGTTAAGAAAAAAAAATCAAAGGAGATAATGAGGAATTTGGCAGTTTCAGAGTAAAGGCTAATTTGCATCTGAAAATCTTTGTCTAATGCGGTTTCCTTCACCTGTAGTACCCTCCTGCCTCCCGCAAATCAAGCTCTGCTCCTGAGAATTTTCTGATTGCTCCAAAGCATTCAATCTTCCATTCCTCTTTGGATCATTTAGTAGTGTACCTAAAAATGAATGTGCATGAACATCACCTAGCAGACTTATTAAAACAGAGTTTGAGAGTCAGTACATCTAGGGTGAAGTGAAAGTCACTCAGCCGTGTCTAACTCTTTGCGACCCCATGGACTGTACAGTCCATGAGTTCTCCAGGCCAGAATACTGGAGTGGGTATCTTTTCTTTCTCCAGGGGATCTTCCCAACCCAGGTCTCCTGCATCGCAGGCAGATTCTTTACCAACTGAACCATAAGGGAAACCCGAACATCTAGGGTGGGACCCAAGAATATAGATTTCCAACAAATACCCAGGTGACGCTGCTACCTGGAGGCCACACTTTGGGGACCAATGCTCTAGGATAGTGCTTATTTCTCTTTAATGTGCATACAAGTCATTGGGGCCTTGTTCAAATGCAACGCCTAAATCAACATCAGTGGTTCTCAACAAGGCCTGAGTTTAGTCCCAGAGAACATTTGGCCGTGTTTGAACACATTATTGTTTTTTTAAGAATGGTGATGGAGACAGGGGTGTAGATCTAGTGAATACAGCCCCAAAGATGTTTCTAAATTTATCCAATGATGCAGAGGACAGCCCCCCACAACAAAGAATTATCTAACCCAAAACATCACTGTTGTGAAACCCTAAACTAAACCATACAATTTACATACCATCTTAGACCATTTTCCATTGTCTCTTGCAACTGTAAGGAATGCACTTTCTTCAGGGCAAATACCGTGACTAATATAAAAATTCTGAGGCTACCCTTAGGGGCAAACACCAGCTCCCACCACACCCCACTGCCAGATGCCTAACACAGTGCTTATACAACATGGTGGCACACAAGAAAAGCTTTTTTTAACTAACTATTCAGGATTATTTAAACTAGTGGTTCTCTGCTAGAGGCTGTATATTAGAATCACCTGGGGGAGAGGGCCGTCCTTAAAGCACAAATGCCCACCTCCCTCCACAAAAATTAATTGTGCTGTGATTTTGGGGAGTTTTATAAGCTCCACAGGGGAGTCCAAAGAGTAGCCAACTTTGAAAACCATGGGAATTCAACCTTGCTAGTGACCCCGCAATTGGAACAGTAAGAGTAAGAAGGGACATTTGTTGCCTCTTGAGCATATATATGATTGCGACTGAAGAATACCTTTTATTCCAAAACCAGCTAGACCTGAAAAATGTCACTAATTTAGTAAACATTTGTTGTGCACCACCTGGAGTTGTGCATTATGCTGTGTGCTAGAGACGCAGAGTTGGCAAGTTTGAGGGCTCTGCCTTACAGGGACCTGACAGTACAACAGTGAAGTAAACTCCCTACAATAGCGTAAGTGCTAGAACAGAAGCTTGTGCCCCTGCAACGTGTCGGGGTGACACGGGGATGCTTCCCAAGGGAGGGAGTGGCTTGCTCTTCCCTGGAGCACTGAGGGAAAGACTTCCCAGAGAAGGCAACCTCCAGGCTGGGTATTGAAAGTAAGTGGCGTTGTCTGGGAATGTCAAGGTATCAGCGTGGTTGGACTGCCCATGTTAAAGGAAGCAGGAAAAGTGATGGGGAAGAGGGAAAAGATGTACAGAGCTGGGGGGTCCGTAGGGCCATGTCCGTGGCCGTAGGGCCACGTCATGAAGGACGTAATGCTCAGGATTTGAACTGTAGGGACAAGGGGAGCCGAGGATGGTATTTTAAACAGAGAAGTGATGTTGGGAGGTGAGCCCACTGCAGTCATGTCATCCTCGTCACACTTGGGAGCTGTAACTGGGCTGAGCAGAGGGTGCCTGGTGTGTTGTCATCTGTGTGAGCAGCATCCCCTGGGTTGTGTGATGCTTTGGCCCTGCAACCATTCCCGGGCTTGCTTAGCTCATCCTCCTTGGGCAGAGTCTAGAGGATGACAAACCGTACAAAGGCGTGGGTTAGGCTTTAGGGATTGCCAGTTGCCCAGACCAGGCCTGGCTGACCAGAGCCCTCCCTTTCCATGGTTGCCTGCCTTTCCATGGGCTGCGACCCTTTGCCCAACCCTCTTTGTCACTGCCGACATCGAGGGGTCCTGCCAAACGGTTCTTCTCCGGAACTGTTCTCCTCTGTCTTCATGGACTCATTTGGACTTTCACTTTGCCTCTTCAGCAGATTCTGCTGCTGGGGCCCTGGCCTTCCCAGTGGCCACAATCAATGCCAGAGAAGGTCTCTGTGCATGTCCAGGCTAAACATCACTTCAGAGGGAAGACAAACAGCAGAGCTGAGAGGCTGGATAAGGCTGGGATCCTGCTCTCCAGCACAGCCCTCATAATAAAAAGAAGAGGTGATCCAGAAAGGGTGGCCAAAAGCCTGCATATTCACAGAGAGCTTTGGCCTACTTCTCAGCTCTTTTATACAAATCACGAACTTTCTATTAAAACCGAGCTGTTAATTAAAGCACACTTGAAGTAGCATCCTATACCTAAAAACTTCAGCCAAAAAATAATGGTAAGACCCACTGCTGATGAAATTATGGTGAAATTAATTTGTTTATATACTTGGAGGTATTGTACATTTATATAATCCTTCAGAAAAGCAATTTTGCAAAACAATTTAAGAACCATTAAGATACTCATAACCTTTAATGCATTATTGATAAAAACAAAACTCTAAATGCCCAAAGTGCTTACTGAAGCATTGTCTGTAACATCAAATAACTAAAAGCAAACTACTCAATGATAAAACATCCTCTTTTAAATTACATATCAACAAAATTAAATGTTATGACCTCTCGCAAAGACTAAGAATTAAGTAAAAGCAAAATGTTTTAATCAACTAGAATTATATTCAGCTATAATAGACAGTGACTCAAATAGAGTTTATTTTTCTCATAAACTGAGAAGTTCAGTTTCAGTGTTGCTTCAAAACCAACATCTCTGTGAGTCCCCTGAGCTTTTCTTCTTGGTCACAAAATGGTTGTCAAAGCTCTAGCCATGGTGTCTTTGATAGATGTAAGAAGAAGGGGTAAGGGAATTCCATTTTATGATGAAAGCGAGAATGTTCCTAGAACTCCCAACAGGAATTTCCTATGTCACTTTGGTCAAATTTGGTTCACAGGTCACCCCCTAACTGTAAAGGAAAGTGAGGAACAGGATGATCACAGTTGGTTACCAAACTTGATTCATCACCTGGGACCAGGCACGTTGCCATTTAGAGGCAAGATCAGGGTTTTATTAACAAGAAAGAAGAGGGAAATGAGTACTTAGGAACAAAGTGATAGTGTCTTCCTCAAAATCAAATAATATGAACCTTTTCATGACAGTTGTGTAAAACTATGTGTGTATTCGAGCAAGAGTTGATTAGGAAGAAAGATGTAAAAGGAAAAGTATATTGATGTATAGGATTATGCATGTTTTTCCTAAATTCTCTGTAACACTATCAATAAAGCATTTCTAAAAAGAATCAGTGCTTTGGTATAGAGTCAAAACACAAAGAAAATGACTCCCAAAATGCAGTGGCCTTGTTTATATATGCTCAGTCTTCACCAAAAATTGGTTTCAGCTCTCATGATGATTCCTCATCAGGTGGATATTCTTGTCAAACTGAAAATGATATATTACATGAATAATCACATTTGCCTTCCAGATCTACTGTTTGCAGTTGTACTCTGTTATCCTCAAACCCTCCATTTGCAAATGTCCTGTTCTCTGAGCAAGTAGGTGGTCAAACTCTTAGCATCTGTCTTGTTCTTGCATGTCAGAAGTATGTATGTGAGGCTGCAGATCGGATTTACTGAAGGTGAAGCAAGTTTGGGGGAGTGTTGCAGGCAGAAGCCTGCTGCTGATCTCTGGCCAAGGGTTTTAAAGGGAAATTCCTGCTTTGGTTGAGGGTTTGGCAAAGTGGCCTCTAGGATTTCTTCCAACTTAGAGTCCTCAATTGTCTGAGCTGAAGTTGCTGTTACTTGTCTGAATAGAAATTCCAGATGGTTAATCTCCCTCAAGTATCTAAGGATGGTTATAAAAATCAATTTGACAATTTCTAGTCTTATTAAAAAAAATCTGAGACATAGTTTGCCAAGTCTACGGGCAAACAGAAGCAGTTCAGGGGCTCAGGGTATGACCTAATAAATATGAAGTAGAACTGGGGGGAAACGCACAGTGAGGCCATTGAAGTTTGCCTCTGTGCCTGACTGCTCACTCCTGACAGTCGCTCCGCCTTCTCTCGTGGTGGTCCCCCTAGGCTCCCCCTCCCTGCAGCCCTCCACTGGGGAGGTCCCCAGCCATCTATTTTATGTGCTTTCTATTTCACATACCCAGCAGTACTTCCTACTTCCTATCCTTTCAGGATCTTTCTTCTTCACGACACCTCATGGACGTGATAACAATGCATTCTGCATTTCAGGTGCCCCACGTGCGTTCAGGTAGTGAACTGTCTTCCAGAGATGTGACAGTCTCAGATTCATTCTGCCCACAGATAAACCAAAGAGGTGGGAGGAAGCATTAACAGTTCTTTACCATCTGACTTCCCAGCCTTCCTAGTCCTAAACCTCTGACCGCTATCTGCCATCCGACCTGGCTCTATTTCAGGCTTTTAAAATAAAGGCTGTCACCTAGATCCATTTGTTTCTTTGGTTCACAGAACATTGAACGTTTGAAATACTGTCTTTGTTGAAAAATTGTGTGGTTTCACATCCAGATTTCAGGCAGCAGTTGAAGAATCAGATCTGGCAACCCTGGCCAGCATTTCTCCTGGCTCGGCTCTCCATAGAGTTGAGCAGAGGCTGCCTTTCTTAGACAGGATAAAGCTCTCTAGGACACAGTCTCCACCATTTCCCACAAAGGCAGGGGAATTTGTGGTCACGTATCGACTCTTACCTTCCTGCTTCCCTCATTTGCCTGACCTTCCTGGCTCTAGATGTCATTTGAGTTTGTAACCCCGCTTTAAAGATTGCAGACAGTGCTCACTTTGAATGGTTATGCAGGACCCTAAAGATGACTGCGTGAGCTGAAATCATACAAAGTTATCTTAATAATCAATAGGAAAATAAATGTTGTTCCATAAACTAAAAATGTTTGTCAAAACATTCAAAACTCTCCTACTGCCAGTTATAAGGAGGAAAATGAAAACATTGTAAAACTAATATTTATTTAGTCAAGTGTGATTTAAACATTAGAAATATTGAGGATTAAAGTGTTTTTATTTCTTTGTGAAAAACATCAAAAGTAGTTTAAACTGTGCTTGACTTCTGTATAATGTACAGTATGGAGCAAGCATCTTCTGTACCTTGGCAAATGGTCATATTCCTTTCTAAATATGCATCAGCTTCCAACATTTTGTCCTTTGTGCTTTCAGTGTCGTAAAATATACCTGAGAGTTTTTTAATGAGATGTTTTTGCCGGTGTCACTTCTGTTAGGGCATCCTCATCCCCTCCTTCATTGATTCAGTACGTTTTCCTGACCACGGGTCTAGAGTCTCTCCAGTATTTCGGTGTCAGTATTCTCACAGTTATTATTTCTGTAACTCCCCTTACATTCAGTTGGAATTTCATTTATAATTCACTTATAATTTAATTTATAATTGATAATTTCATTATCACTTTTATCTCTCTATTTGTTGGCCGGTTCCCTCTTTCCATTATCCATTTCAGTAAAATCGTCACATGGTTTTATCACTGAGCGATAAGGAGGCAACAAAACTACACACTTCGCTGTCTGTGCAAACTGACGTGACTAATCATGGACCCTGGTGTAGATCTGTCATTTCTGTAAGTGACTTGTGGGCTGAAGGCTCTAAGTGAAGTTTGTATCTGTACCGTCGCTCCTGGTTAATATACTGCAGGAGCTGAAATGGGAACCGTGTAACTGAGAGACTGGTGTTACTTAACGAAATCACGGAAATGGAAATTCATGCATATTGGAATCGTACAAATGTCTTTTGCATTTGTGACACAAGTCAGGAAAGCTTTATAAGAACTAGGATTTAGAGTGGACTTTAGAGGTCACCCAGGCCATCTGACTTCCAAAGAAAAGGTCTCCTTCTATAGTGTCCTACCTTGTGACCATTTGCAGAGCCATTGAGAGGACAATCATTATCAATTGCTTAAATAATGCTTAGTGCAACTTCCCCAGTGGCTCAGAGCTAAAGAATCCTTGGGTCAGGAAGATCCCTTGGGGAAGGAAATGGCAACCCACGCCAGCATCCTTGCTTGGGAAATCCCAAGAGGAACCTGGTGGGCTACAGTCCATGGGGTCGCAAAGTCATTCAGGACTTAGCCACTGAACACACAAAAAAATGCAACCAGTTTTTGGCAAAAACTTGTTAACACAACCTTCTGACCACCAGGTGGAGTGCTTGGCTCTCTGTCTTGCCACCCCTCCCCCTCCCTGGCCCCCCAAACCTCCCCCACCCCCCACAGCCCAGGCCTTGGTGCTAAGGACCAGAGATTTCACCACAAAGGTGAAAGCTTTTTTGTGTGTGATGGTGAACAAAAAAAGGAATTGGAACCCTGAGTCCATAAGTGAGCTTTCTCTGTGGAATCCTTCCTCATCTCAGAAATCAGGTATACCTAGAGGTACACAGGAAGGTCTAGACTGAGATTAGGCTAGTTCATATAACTCTTCTCTTGACCCGTTGTCTCCAGGATGCTATTTCTTTTTCCCCCTTGATCTTTTGAGCTATAATTTTGTTACGAGTTTGAGTGATGAGGATGCCACTTACTCAGTTTTGGTGAACACATAATCTAACCAGAAGAACTTTTCATCACTCCAAGTGGCCCAAAACACTTGGATTAAGATTTTGTTATGAATCCCATGGGCCTAAATCCCCAGGGGGGATTCCATGGATAGCCCTCAGATGCTGAATAGTTGTCCCATGGGAACCTAGCTGGGGGACATGACTGTAACAGCTCTTAAGGTTCCAGAATCCTGGATTTCATCTGCCTTGTGGAAAATTGCCTTGATGTAGTGTGTACCTCCTAGTATACTACCAGGCAAGCTATCCCAGAGGTCACACAGCAGAATGGCTCACAGATCAGATTAAAATGCTCAAATGATATGGGTTATTAAGTAAATTTAAAATACACAGGGAGAAGCAAGTGGTAATAGCACAATACATGGTGTAAATGGGATGAAAGGACCTGAATGGCACTTGAATCCTAGGGTGTGCAAAATTCATCTGTTCTTTCTCTCTCTCACACAGTCTTTCTCTCTCCTACACACATCAGCCTTCACCACTGATACTTTGGTTTGTGAAAACTGCCACTGAGGTTAGAGCAAAGGGGTCCACAGGCAAAAAATACCTAGAGCTAGTGATATATACTGTCAGAGAAACACGGGAATGGGAACAAGTATGCCCTTCTCGTTAATTAGGTCATTAATTAGCTTACTGAAGAACCATAAGTTTTATTTGTAGTTCATGGAAAGAGAATGCATAGGCATTGATGGCTGACATCAGTGTTGGCCAAATGAAGGCCTTATGAACATTGAGTTTGTGTATTTTGTATCCTGAGTATTTGGAATTTTTTTGTTAGTGCTTCATATGTCTCATGTATATTTATTACTTCATGAATATTAGGATTTTCCTGGCTTATTCATTCTTTTCTATCTACATTTAACAAACTCATGTTCTTCTTACTACCTATGTTTACTTGGCACATCTTACAAGTTGCATCCATCCTATTTGGTTTTTTTCTTCTATAGCGTAGCTTTGTCTTCTCAGCAAGGCAACAAATGCACATTACAAGTCACTCAGAATATTCAATTCTTCCACTCTAACGTATCATACAGATGTGTTATTATAGTTCATCATTATTATAGTAAACAGTATGGAAATAGCATCTTTTAAACAATTCACCTGTATCAACATGAGTCCATTCAGTCCAGTCTTTTCAGAAGCTCCAGAGCTGTGACTCCCTATTGGCTTCTCCAGACCATGAAGCTACGTGAAGCTCTGTACATCCAGACGTCCCATCTTTTCATCTGCTCTATTGTCTTTGCAGTGTCAGTGTTCCTCTTTTGGTGTTGCATTCTTAATTTGTTGATTTATCTTTTGTGCTTTCTTAGCAGAAGCATTGTTTGTGATGTTTGTGTAATTATCCACCTGTTAAAGTTGATTTCATCATATCCTCTGACAGGTCCGGAAGACCATTATCTTTTGAGTACATTGAGACATAGTCTAAAAAACAGCGTAATACAGTCTGACCACAAATATCATTAATTTTTAGATAAGGCAACCCTTTCATTATGAAAAAATATACAGAAAAAACCAAGACTGAAAATTTTATTTCTGATATAGTATATTTTGTGAGGTACTTGTCTTATTTTATAAATATTTATATAAGTACAAAAAGAGATATTACCTATACAGTTAACTATATCACAAAAATTAGTTTAAAAAGCAGAAAGTATACCTTGCATAGCATTTAACTACTTTTCTAAGTAGATCAATCAATATATGACATCTTTTATGAAGCGTCATTATTGTTTGGGTTTTCTTTACAGCTTATCAGAAGAGCCTTTATAGAAAGTTTTCTGAAACCTGAGGGATCAGTTAGGACAAGTCTCCAAGTGAAAATGTGTTCAGTGTTCAGCTGAGAGATCAAGATGTCTTAAGGAGTAATTCACAATGAAACATTAAGCACAATCAAGTTCATTATTTCAGCCCTAGGTAATTAGTTCTTATTGTGTGATCTTGGGTTAAACTCTACTTCATAACTAAAAGAATCCTGAAAATTCTAATTCTGTCCTCGGGTAGAATCTGGTAGGTGTCAGATACCATCTGTTTTTGAGATTCTTTGATGCTTCTTCTAAAACTCAATTTCA
The DNA here is from genome assembly GCF_963930625.1 of Muntiacus reevesi. Lineage (NCBI taxonomy): Eukaryota > Metazoa > Chordata > Mammalia > Artiodactyla > Cervidae > Muntiacus > Muntiacus reevesi. The sequence goes on from NC_089268.1 coordinate 33,484,923, forward strand.
GAGTTTGTAGCAAGGGCCTTTGGATGAGTGTAAGGGAAAAACAGGAACCATCTGTTGATGACAAGACAGTTTAGGGCTGGTTAGTATATTAATCAACATTATCAGTATGGAGAAGGATAGAATGTTCTATTTAGGTGTGATGCTCTGAGTAGGAAGACATTGACACACCTCCAGGGCTTTCTGATTTATCCCATGGCATGTGTGCTATGGGGCTTCCTTGGTGGCTGAGATGGTAAAGAATCCACCTGCAGTGCAGAAGACCTGGGTTTGATCCCTGGGTTGGGAAGATGCCCTGGAGGAGGGCATGGTGACCCATTTCAGTATTCTCACCTGGAGAATCCCCATGGACAGAGGAGCTTGGTAGGCTACAGTCCATGGGCTCGCAAAGACCCAGACACGACTAAACAACTAATAGCCTACTAGGCTCCTCTGTCCATGGGGATTCTCCAGGCAAGAATATTGGAGTGGGTAGCCTTTCCCTTCTCCAGGGGATCCTCCCGACCATGGATTGAACCTGGATCACCCACACTGCTGGAGGATTCTTTACCATCTGAGCCACCAGGGAAGCCATGTGTATGCTCCACTTGGCACCAAAGGACAAGGGCACTTGTCCCTGGGGACAAAATCAGTTTGTTGGCAATTTGGTGTGTCTTTGTTTTGTGAACATTGCTCATCCCAGGCTTTACACCATACAGTCCCTCCACTCCACTTGTAACCCTATTGTTAGCATACTGATGAGACTCAACCTTACCCCCCTTTGCATCTCTTTTGTGTTTTTAAATGATTGAATCAAATATGTGATTTGAACCTTTTAATTTGTTCTGGGAACCTCTCTGTTCTGTGACCTCTAGAATAGTTTATCTGATAATATGTACTTTATACTTCCATTGCATCTTCAAGACAATTTCCCATATGATACCACCCATCAGTCACTCCATCTTTCAACCTCTTTCCACCCTCCCAACTTACAGAATGCTATGAAATATATGTCTTTACCTCCATTTGACTGATGGGAAACCGAGACTGGCTGAAATGTCAGTCCTATAACTATGGTCCTCCGACCACACTCTTTCCGCCATACCCCAGCTGTCTCCGTGGCCATATCAGTCAGCCTTGACTCCTGCTTGGCCATCCCGGAAACTTCATAAGAAGCCTGTTATGTGGCTCAGATGGTAAAAGCATCTGCCTACAATTCGAGAGACTCAGGTTCGATCCATGGATCTTTCTCCAGGAAGATCCCCTGGAGAAGGAAATGTCAACCCACTCCAGTACTCTTGCCTGGAAAATCCAGTGGACGGAGGAGCCTGGTGGGCTACAGTCCCCTGGGTCACAAAGAGTCGGACACGACTGAGCGACTTCACTTTCACTTTCATAGTCTAAAAAATTCTTCCCTCTGAGTAGAAAACTGCTTCTATATTACTTTTCCCTGTTAATCCTATTTCTGTCCTTAAAGGAATACCCAGAAACCCTTCAGATACTTAAAGAAGTTAATATCTTCCTCTCAGCCCTACTCCAGACTACAGTCCCCCAGCCACATCTGCTGTCTCTCATCTAACAGTGATGCTCAGGTGACTCTTGGTCATCTTTGGTTTATGGGAAAACTTGATGCCCAACTCTGAGCAGAATGTTCTAGGTAAGACTGGATAAGCACAGAACACACAGTCAAACAACTACATCTCTGGGGAAAAAATCATCTTTTTTGGCATGTATTTCATTTTGGAGGCAACTATACCATGTTGTTGGTCTTCACTGGCGTCAACTAATCTTAGCACAAATTCCCTGCTTGTTTCAAAAAATACTAATCTACGAGATACAACTGGGGCACCTTAAAAAAAAGTGTTCAGTGCTCAAAGTATGTGGAATTCTAATTCAAAGTAAGGCCAATTTCTTTACTTATAAATCCTCGGAGAGGCATTGTGACATAGCAGCCAAGAGTGGTTTAAATCCCAGTTCTGTTAGCTGTGCGACCTTGATCAAGTTACTTCACTCTGCCCTTCAGCTTCCCCATAAAGAGACTAGGACGATAAAAATAGTACCTACCATGGAGGATTAAATGAATGAATATACCTGAAGCCTTACAACAATGCCCATCATATAACAAGTGTTAGAAAAGTATAATTAATATCACGCAATGTACACTATGAATCTTCTGATAGAAAATTCCATGGAAGAAGGTTGGACAGTGCTTCCCTCAGTTTTTATCATGTTGAAATATAATCAAGATTTTCCCCATTCTTTGTTCATGCAATTGAAATCTTGACTTAAATACAGGACTTTATAATCTGTTGTTTAGTCACTAAGTCATGTCTGACTCTTTTTGTGACCACATGGACTGTAGCCTGCCAGGCTCCTCTGTCCATGGGATTTCCCAGGCAGGAATACTGGAATGGATTGCCACTTCCTTCTTCAGAGGCTCTTCCTGACCTAGGGATTGAACCACATCTCCTCCATTGGCAGGCAGATTCTTATATTTTACATGACTTTAGTACATTATTCCAGTCTTTCTACAGCCGTTGAACATTGATTATATCATGAGTTCTATCAATATTAACTACTACTTGCAATCATGGGAAATAAAACAGAAGTTTCCCAGGGTGACTTACCTTCTGCCTCAGTCCAGATGCTTCTCTTTCTAGGACCCAGGAACAGTAATTCGATTTATGTTAAGCAGGGACCTTGTGGTCCCAGAATCCCCTACTTCTCCTTCCTTAGTCATCTCTAATGGGAAATGTGTGTGTGTGGCAGCGGTGGGGCTGGGGGGACACAAAGTCTTCTCGTCAATGGCCCTTTTATCACCAGCAGGGGAACATGTCAGGGCTGGGTGTCCTGAGCAACTGCGTCCTTTCTCAGGTTTATAATCCACTTGGGTTAGGATTTCCTGGGACAATGTGGTCCCGCTGAGCTATTCAGGGCCAGTCAACAACTTGTTATTGTCAAGAGATTTTGCTCACTTACAGCCTTCTCTTTCATTTCGGTGTTTTATTTTTAATTACTTGCCCTGTGGAACCCCTGGTCCCACCTCCTGCTTTTCAGGATCCAGTTTACCTACAGCTGCCTTTCTTGGCCATTTTCTAGCAGTGTTAGAAGAGAAGAAGCTCTTGAATTCCAGTTGGTAACTGACCCCTTTTCTCCCAGTAAAGTTGCCTTCTATCCTTTTAAATCAGCCTAGCCAAGTTTACTGAAAATTAACTTGTCCATGGAATTGACGTCCCTGTTGAAAATATTGAGAGGATGATACCAGCTCAGATAGTGGTGTTTCCTCATGGTTTTAAGCCAATTCCCCACGTCCAACTGGAAAAGAGTAAGGTCCTTTTGGTGTGGAATTGCTCACCACAAAGAAAGTGATGCCAGTCTTATGTGTCATGCATGGGAAGCCCTACCAGAGGAGGAGATGCCAAGACCACTGCTTTTTCATTTCATTCAGATTAGTGTCCATTTAATTGATCAACTTAGGTGGCAGAGTGGTTGGCAGGGCTTCCTCAAGTCTCCGAGACTAGTCTCAGCAGCTGCAGTAGGATGTACAAGACATCAAGAAGAATTTCTGTCAACCTGTCTCCTTGGGGAGCTAGGGTACCAGGGCCAAGTGGAGGGCCAGGATGCCCTCTCTTCCTCTGTTACTACAGAGTCTCTGAGCTAAGATCTTGGGGCTGATTTTATTTCCTAAGTCAGAGATGAGTTCATGTAAATATAACAATAAGTGAAGCCTATGTTTTATTGAGCATTTATAATGAAGTCAGATAAGCGCCAAGTGTTTAAATGTTTGTCTCATTTAGTCCTCCCAATAACTCTTTAAGGTAGAAACCATTATAAAATTATTCCCAAATTTGATAGATTAGAAAGTTGTGAGTAATTTGTCCAATATATCAGAGTTTGGACCAGTTGTATGTGTAAGAAAACAGGGGGATTTGAACAAAAGGTAGACATTTATTTATTTTTCGGTGCTCCAAAATCAATGAGGATGTTGACTGCAGTCATGAAATTAAAAGTTGCTTGCTCCTTAGAAGAAAAGTTTTGACAGACCTAGAGAGCATATAAAAAAGCAGAGACATCACTTTGCTGACAAAGTTCCATATAGTCAAATCTATGGTTTTTCCATTTCAGTTCAGTTCAGTCACTCAGTCGTGTCTGACTCTTTGCGACCTCATGAATCGCAGCATACCAGGCCTCCCTGTCCATCACCAACTCCTGGAGTTTGCTTAAACTCATATCCATTGAGTCGGTGATGCCATCCAGCCATCTCATCTTCTGTCGTCCCCTTCTCCTCCTGCCCCCAATTCCTCCCAGCATCAGGGTCTTTTCCAATGAGTCAACTCTTCGCATGAGGTGGCCAAAGTATTGGAGTTTCAGCTTCAGCATCAGTCCTTCCAGTGAACACCTGGGACTGATCTTTAGGATGGACTGGTTGGATCTCCTTGAAGTCCAAGGGACTCTCAAGAGTCTTCGTCAACACCACAGTTCAAAAGCATCAATTCTTCAGCCCTCAGCTTTCTTCACAGTCCAACTCTCACATCCATACATGACTACTGGAAAAAACATAGCCTTGACCTGACCAGACGGATCTTTGTTGGCAAAGTAATGTCTCTACTTTTTAATATGCTATCCAGGTTGGTCATAACTTTCCTTCCAAGGAGTAAGTGTCTTTTAATTTCATGGCTGCAATCACCATCTGCAATGATTTTGGAGCCCCCCAAAATAAAGTCTGACACTGTTTCCACTATTTCCCTATTTCCCATGAAGTGATGGGACCAGATGCCATGATCTTAGTTTTCTGAATGTTGAGCTTTAAGCCAACATTTCACTCTCTTCTTTCATTTTCATCAAGAGGCTTTTTAGTTCCTCTTCACTCTCTGCCATAAGGGTGGTGTCATCTGCATATCTGAGGTTATTGATATTTCTCCCAGCAATCTTGATTCCAGCTTGTGCTTCTTCCAGCCCAGCGTTTCTCATGATGTACTCTGCATATAAGTTAAATAAGCAGGGTGATATATACAGCCTTGATGTACTCCTTTTCCTGTTTGGAACCAGTCTGTTGTTCCATGTCCAGTTCTAACTGTTGCTTCCTGACCTGCATATAGGTTTCTCAAGAGGCAGGTCAGGTGGTCTGGTATTCCCATCTCTTTCAGAATTTTCCACAGTTTATTGTGATCTACACAGTCAAAGGCTTTGGTATAGTCAATAAAGGAGAAATAGATATTTTTCTGGAATTCTCTTGCTTTTTCGATGATCCAGCGGATGTTGGCAATTTGATCTCTGGTTCCTCTGCCTTTTCTAAAACCAACTTGAACATCTGGAAGTTCATGGTTCACGTATTGCTGAAGCCTGGCTTGGAGTCATGTACAAATGTGAGAGTTGGACCATAAAGAAGGCTGAGCGCTGAAGAATTGATGCTTTCGAACTGTGTTGCTAAAAAAGACTCTTGAGAGTCCCTTTGACAGCAGAGGGATCAAACCAGTCAGTCCTAAAGGAGATCAATCCTGAATGTCATTGGAAGGCCTGATGCTCCAATACTTTGGCCCCCTGATGCAAAGTGTCGACTCATTGGAAAAGAACGTGATGCTAGGAGACATTGAGGGCAGGATGAGAAGGGGGTGACAGAGGATGAGATGGTTGTATGACATCACCAGCTTAATGAACATGAGTTTGAGCAAACTTTGGGAGACAGTGAAGGACAGGGAAGCCTAGCATGCTGTAATCAATGGGGTTGGAAAGAGCTGGACATGACTTAGTGAGTGAACAGCAAAGTAAGTCCTTTAACAGATACATGCTTTGCAAAGATTTTTCTCTCAGCCTGTGGCATGTCTTTTTATTCTCTTAACAGTGTCTTTTAAGGGGCAGACTTTTTAATTCTGATGAAATCCAGTTTAACAATTTGCAGAAATACAATCTCCTAATTTTAAACGGAGGTATTTCACACATATAAAGTCCTTATTATGACCATCTGACAAACTAATGTATGGCATCCATTTTATATGTAGAGAATGACAGGGACATTGACCAAATACTGTTTTTGGATTCTTCAGAAGTCACACAGTAAGCAAGTCATTGACATTGAATGTTCTTTAATGTATGAAGAGATTTAGACACTAAGAAACTTTTTTTAAATATTTAGTTTGTGTGTTATAAGCTTGCTTGATCTCAGAAATGTGTAATTAGCAAAATGCAACACCAAGCAAGAATAAATCTTACTAAGACAATAGTAACAAGGAAAGTTGAGTCACTTAGAAATGGTGCTAAAAAAAAACCCCTTAGTAAATGACTAAATTTGTTCACATGGGCCATGTTAGTCACACTAACTACTGAATAATTCATTCTGTGTGAATTCATTCTGCAGAACTAAAAGAATTTGGATCCTGAAGTAGCAACAACCAAACAAAACTATTACTCTTTGTATTTAGTTTACTTATTTTTGAACAAAGCCAATAATTATTAACAGTCCTTTGGAAAATTGGTTTTGTGGAAGAAAACTTTTGGTTTTCATCTTCTATGTTTTAGAATTTTAACCACAAATATGTTTTTCCTTTGTTACTAAAAAAGGAAAGAGAGGGAGAAAAAAATCTTTTAGAAGTCAGCAGTAGTAAAGACATTAATCTTTGAAAGTTTGACACTGAGGCACATACTCTGATTGGGGTCATTTTTCATCAGTTCATTCCTTGTAAATCAAACAGGTGAAGTCCAGCCCAGGGACCATGTGCCAAGCTCTCTGTTTCACTAATGCCCGTTCTCCATGCTTCTGTAGGCTTACAGCAAAGTAAGCACCACATACAGAGCAGTTACTAGGTACCAGAAAACTTCATAAACATTCTACAAGTATTACCTCATCAAATCCTTGCAACTACCCTCTGAGGTAGTTACTATTATGAACTCTATTTTATAGATGACAAAGCTATGGCACAGAGAGGCTAAGTGACTTGCTCAAGGTTGCACAGATATAAAGTGGTAGAGACAGGAGTTAGACCCCAAGCAATATGGTTCCACAGCCTAAGGTGGTCGTTCAGTTGCTCAGTCATGTGTGTCGAACTCTTTTATGACCTCATGGACGGTAGCATACCTGGTTCCTCTGTCTATGGGGTTCTCCAGGCAAGAATACTGGAGTGGGTTGCCATTTCCTTCTGCAGGGTATCTTCCCAGACCAAAGATCAAACCCATGTCTCCAGCATTGGTACTTTACCACTGAACCACCAGGGAAGCCAGAGTCTATGATATTTTCCGCTAAAGCCGAACAGACCAGGCTGCAGGTGATGCAAGGCTAAATTTGAATTTGGGGACAGGCCAGGAGACGCTGGGCCTACTCAATATGGATTCCTTCTTCCAGTTCTGCAGCCAGAGCAGGCTCAGTACAGACCTAGCCTGGGGCCAAAGACAAGGAAATATTCCACAGAGATGAAGGGAGAGTTCTCCCCTCCATTGTATTTCATACTTTGTCATTCAACCTTATCTCCTTCCTTCCTAACTTCAGAATTCCTTCTGCTTTAGAGGGGCAGAAGTATGCTGGATAAACAAGAATTTATGCTGACAGTTTTTATTTTAGAATCCAGTGTGGCTCCATGGGGAAGGGAAACCTGGGAAAATATTTGTTTGGATTGATAAGTGCCTTTTACTTACTCACGAGGCAACTCAGCTCTCAGGACACAGAAAGCAGCTATTGAAAGCTTTATCCAAAGATAAAATTCTTTATAACCCTGTTGGTCTTCATCCAAACTCTGCACCCTTTTGTTCAAATGGAGGAGAGCAAAAGCAGTGGCAAAGAGAAAAGAATTTCAACTATTTGAGACCCACCCCTGTTTTTGTATCTCATACAGAGGTGGAGAAACTATCCCACAGAGAAGCAAAGCAGAGGAATTTGAGATGGAAGCCTGGGACAATGAATGAATGTGCTCATTCAGAGAACCAGAGAAAGGATGGGTGCCCGTTCCCCGCTCTGCTAGTGGCCGCCACTGTCGCCCTGCTTCTCTGATCTGATACTGACTCACCTCCCTTACCTCCCCCGAGCCCAGCCTCAGCTTGCCAAGGCAAGCTTCTGAGCTGCTGGGGGAAGGGAGGCGGGCTAATGGAATAGAATGAGGCATCAGTGGCCCTACCCCCGCCATGATTCCGTGACACCCTTGCCTGTATCCCTCATGTACCTGTGCACATTGCTCCTTATCCACCCTTTACCCTACAGGTGGGAGGGACCAACTGCCTCCCTAATTCACAAACCATGGTTGCACTTGTGGCTATCACAAGAGTGGGAAAGGGAGGAAAACCATAGCTTAGCCATAATCTTACTTTCACATCAGGGAGGTACATAATTCATGTATTTTTTTAAAATCCTTTTTATAGATGCATACATTTGTAAAACATTATATTATTGGATCACAATTAAGATAGCCAGGTGTCCTGATTTTGCTCACTCTTGGTGACATGCCAAAGGTGTATGGATGTCCCTGACCACGCCACCCCCCCCCCCCCCCACCATGGACTGTAGCCCACCAGACTCCTCTATCCTTGGAATTTTCCTGGCAAGAATACTGGAGTAGGTTGCCATTTACTTCTCCAGAGGATGTTCCTGACCCAGGAATCAAACCTGAGTCTCCTGCATCTTCTGTTCATGAAATGGAGAAAACCATATTAAACCTTTATCCCAAAATATGTCAATCTCAATAGAGTACACTTAAGTCTCAAGCAAATGTTTCCGGCATGTGATGTAATGGCAGCTTTGTTCCACCACCATTTCCATCCTGGGGGCTTTTCACATCTTGCCCTGAGATGCTCACATGGCTCTGAAATTCTCCCACCAGGAGAAATTAGGACCATCTATAAGGAATTTACATATGTCATAATTGTTATGACCTAATTCTTATGATAACCCCCTGAGAAAGGTACTGATATTTACCCCATTTTATGAATGAGAACACTGAAAAATGAGTGTTTAAATAGCCTGCCCAAGTCACACGAGGAATTCGAATTTAGGATTTGAACCCAGAGCACATGCTCCTAGCCTTCATTCACCATACAACATTACTGACAACAAATGAATCAGACTTACTCCTGAATAATACATCTCTGAAGGTAGACTTTCAGACACTGTGTTATGTGGTATGAGAAGATGCTTGGAAGCTGGGGAGGGAAGGGGGCATTTTTTCATGGTCATTGGTTGAGCCAGTTGTCTTTTATCTTCAGAGAAGATCTTTGGTATAAATGAGACTCTGACTCTAAATTAATTACTTAAAATGTTATGTATTTATATATTCATGTGAAGTGTGCATGTATTTATGTGTAGTGTATGAATAAAAGTGGTGGCTTCACTGAATTACATAATTTTAAAATTTAAAAGCATCCTCATATTGAAAACATGGAAATTCAGACTCAGAAAAGTTAAGAGATGTGCCTAAAACCATACATACAGGTGGTGACCTTCGGCTTAACAAAAATAGCTCTGGAACTATAACATATTGGCCTGGTGTTTTTATATATGTGTTATTTATTTATCTATGTATTCATCTGGAGAGTCTACAAATAGAATGTAGAAGGGAAAAGACTCATTCATACTAGATTCATATTTGGGAAATCAGTTGTTTTAAAGCATTTTTCACCTTAAAGGATTTTCTTATTTATCCTAATGAGATATCAAAACCTCTCTCTGGTTGTTGTAGGGAAGCTTTAACTCTCATAGCTTCATAGGCTGAATGTTGCGTTTCTTTCGTGAGTTTATTTCAAAATAAACAAGCAGCCCTGACTGACCATATGTCGATGGAGTTTTGACTGACATTCAAGCTGGTACCCAGAATCCACTGTTGATTATGCAGCTTTAGATTATAAACAGGGATGGGGACAGAAGATTTGTATGCAGTTGAATAAACACTTCTAACTTTTTTTTGAGACACTGATGACTTTAGTTCTCAATACATGTACATGCTGAATAATTAGGCTTTCAAAAAGAAAGATATTTCTAGAAACCACCAAAAACTCAGGGCAGCCTTTCAGCAGGAACAGTAGTTACCCTTCCACCACTCACTATTTTCTTCCATCAGTAAGATTTTCATCAAAACTAGAAAATATTTATTACATATGATTTCGCTGATTTTTCTCATATTTGAACAATAAAATGTGAATCTATAGTGCTTTACTTTTGGAGATAAAAATTTGCTATCAGTTGCCTCTAATGTTCGAGACAGACCTTGCTCTTAAATGAGGATTAAAATGGTTTGCCTGATGTTCCAAATTTTTTAAATTAAATACTTATCTTTATTGTGATTTAAAAAAATACACAGGGACGTCCCTTGCAGTCCAGTGATTAAGACTGAGCTTCCAGTGCAGAAGGTGTGGGTTTGATCTCTGGTGGGGGAACTAAGATCCCACATGTGATGTCACCAAAAGAAAAGAAATACAGAAAAGGAATACATGTTCACTGTAGACCTTTTAGAATGATCAGAGAAGTTTCTAGCAAAAAATAGAAAACATTGGTAATCCATTCCATGCTTGGTATATTTTTTCTGTATGTGTAGCTATTTTTCCCCACAAAATTGGTATCCCACTCTATTTGCAGTGGGTGTTTTTCTTATAATTGTAAGCATTTTCTAGTATAATATATTCTTCTTCAAAAACAAAATTTAAATGACTGCATGGTATTTCAACATATGGAAGAACCATAAGGTATGTAACTATTTTCTTATTGTCATACATTTGGTGTTTCACAATTTTTTTCCATTGCAAATGATGCCATAATAGTATGTTTGTATATATTCTTTGATTATTTCCTTATTATATTTCTAAATGTAAAATTATCAACAGGGATTAGTATTTTTGAGATTCTTTTAGCGTGTTTCCAATTTGCTCTCCAGAAATACTAGACCAATAAATGCTTCCATTGGCATCTCTTTAGATGTTAATGAGTTTGATGCATTTCTGAGTTTACTGTTCATTTATACTTCTCTTAAACACTGTCTTTACCCAGTTTTTTTTTTACTGTGCTATTCATCTTTTCCTTTTCTAGTTTTTAATTAGAGGATAATTCATCTTTTTCTTTATACATATTTATTTTATTTAGAAGAGTTTTTTATTAATGGACATTTTCCATTCTTTGTTATACTTGGTGTAAATATTTCTAAGTGCTTAAGGTTTAGTTGCACTATTACAGTTAACAGTTAATAGTTCTGTAGAATTTCAAAATGGATATATATATATATACACACACACATATATATGTACACTCACATTACCTGTATGATATGTATATCTATATAACAGCTTTATTGAGATATAATTCACATGCCATACAATTCACCTAATTAAAGTGTACAATTTAATCTTTTTAGTATGTTCAGAGCTGTACAACCATCACCACAATCAATTTTAGAGTATTTTATCATCCCCAAAGGAACCACTGTTAGCGGTCACTATCTATTTTTCCTTTTCCCACAGTCCCTAGCAACCACCAATCTACTTTTTATCTCTGTAAACTGGCTTATTATTCTGGATATTTCAGCAGTAGAATCGTGCGATATATAGTCTCTTGTGATAGGCTTCTTTCACTTAGTATAAGGTTTCCTAAGTACATCCATGCTGTAGCGTGTATCAGTTTTCATTCTTTTTCATTGTTGAATTCTTGCACTACACAAATAACCTGGTGACTCAGATGGTAAAGAATCTGCCCACAATGCGGGAAAACCTGGGTTTTATCCCTGGGTTGGGAAGATTTCCTGGAGAAGGGAACGGCTACCCACTCCAGTATGCTTGCCTAGAGAATTCCATGGACAGAAGAGCCTGGCAGGCTACTGTCCATGGGGTCGCAGAGTCTGACTTTCACTTTCACATGAATAACCACATTGTGTTTATCCATTCATCAGCTGGTGGACATTTAAGTTGTTTTCATTTTTGGCTATTATTAATAATGCTACTAGGAACAAGCTTTTGCATGGACATGTGTTTTCGTTTCTCTTGAGTATATACCTAGAAATAGAATTGCTGGCTCTTAGCATACATGACTGAGTGACTGAACTGAACTGAACTGAACCATAACATTTGAGGAACTGCCAAACTGTTTTCTAAAACTGCAGCACCATTATTCCCACCAGTGATGTATGGATTCCAGTTTCTCCACATCCTACTCAACACTTGATATTGTTTATCTTTTTGACATAGCCATCCTAGTGGGTGTGGAGTGGCATCTTACTGTAGTTTGGCTTTTCGTTTCCTGATGAATAATGATGTTGAGCATCTTTCCATGTGCTAATTGGCTATTTAGATATCTTATTTGAGGAGATGTCTATTCATATCAAGTGAATGTATTTTGACAGATATCTCCCTTTCTCCCTCCCTCTTCCTTCCCTTCCTTCCTTCTTTTCTTGCTCCTTCTCTTTCTATTAATTATTCTCAAATTTTTACTTTAAGACAATCAAAAGAGCTGAAAAATGCCTATTTCCCTCAACAGTTGGACAAGCCCACTTGCAGCCTGAGTACTGGTCCAGGCTTCATATTAACAGACGTTTCCAATAAAGAGATCCTATCCTTGTCGCCACCCTTAAGATAAAGTCATTACTCAGCATTTCAAAATTCATTAGTAAAACAGTTTTCAAGGTTGAAAGGGCTTTAAAAATGTATCCAGTCTAACCACCCATGAGTTCCTTCTGTAATATACCCCGCCAAGTCACTCACACAGCACAGGACAGGGAATTTGTTATCTCCCAGGCAGTTCATTGTTTTGCTGGACAAACATCTTTGTTCTTGGTGTTTCATTATATGGAGCTGAAATCTACCTCTCTGAAGCTTCCACCATCTAGTTCTTCCTTTGAGTCATTGTTAAATCCCTGAGCCCTACTCAGATACCTGGGAGCCTCTCCCCTGTTAACCCTCCTCTGAGATTTCTCTTCTTCAAGGTAAATATCCTAAATCCTCTAACTATCCTCAAACATTGTGATTTGTGTATAGAGACTTTACCAACCTTCTCTGAAAAGTCCAATTCTTTTATTTCCCTGAGAGAGTGTGACTCTCAGCATGGGGATGGGGACAGGAACTGACTGGGCGCAAGGAAGATGGAAATGTTCTAAATTCTACAGTTTATGTGCTCTTTTCCTGTTCCTGTCATATTGAGCAAGCCGATTCTTGGTTGACTTTTACGTTGAGTTTCATTGGCAACAAAAATACCTGTGTGTTTTTTTTCCTACATGAACTTCTAATGAACTCCATCTCTGTGTTTCTGCATATCTTTGTAGGATTCAATTATAAGATTGTATTTTTACCCTGTTAAATGTCATTTTGCTGAATTTGGTTTCATCAAGTAAAGATAATTAATGATAATAATAGTATTAAAAAGAATAATATGTCAAAAGCTCTTATGGCCATTTTTCCACTTGAATCTCACAAATAACCCTAGGAGGTAGACACAATTACTCTCATTTTATAGTTGAAGAATTTGTGACTTGGCTTGGGTAACTTGTTCAGAGTCATATCCATATTTGCTGTATTTAAAGGCCAAGCTCTCGGGCAGTTTATCATATTGTCTCCTATGCCTTGGGAACCCAGCACTCTCAGGCTTTTCAGTGTTCTTACCTGCAAATCTGTCAAGTGTGGCTTCTATAGCTCCTTCTAGCTCAGTTTTCAAACCACAGAGCCCTAAATCTTCCACAGCTCCTTCAGGAGATGAAGGGCACCCTCCCCACTGTCATCTGACCCTTTCATCAGAGCAACTCTCCTTTCATCTGTATTGTATCCAGGGCTTTCTCTTAACAATGCTTAAGATGAAAAATAATGCTGCCAAAAATAAAGTTGCAAAATACCCATGCTAAACCATTGATTAAAATTTTGAAAGAGACAAAAGAGAGCCACATAGGCTGCCAGAGCTCCTGCCAGGTAGGCATCAGCCAGTCAGTTATAACTGGCTCCATCATCCCCTCGTCCAGCACACACCCCCATCTTGTCCATTGGGATATGCTGAACACGTTCGTGAGCGACTTGCCGAATCCAGATGCAACAGGTCACCCTGATCCCTCTGATCTAAGTCGCCCTGGCAAATCAAGCAGTGATGTCAGGCTGGCTTGTTGTTAGTGAACCCGCGTCATTGCTTCTGGCCAGTGTCTGCTCTGAATGGAAAGAGTCTGTGCTGAAACTGTGGCTAAGCATGGTGAATGCTCCCCTTGCTCGTGGTCTTTGCTGCTTCTTCTAAGTCTCAGTGAATCGTTCCTTTAGTAATTCATTTTAGTGTTTTCTTCAACAACCACAACCACAGCAATGGCGACAGTAACAACTGCAAAACAACAGTAATACAGTCACAGGTAGACTTGGGCATGTTCCCGGCACCGTTTTAGGAGCTTTACATGGATTATCTCATCTGGTTTTCACAGTAGCATGAGGTGGTTACTATTATTATCTCCATTTTCCAATGGGGAAGCTGGTACTTCAAGAATTTATGCTATTTACCCAAGGTCACACAGCTCATTGATAATGATGCCAGAATTCAAACACAGGTCATCTGACTGCAGAGTGTGGGCTCCTAACCACCATACAACAATACCAGAGACTCAATTAAAATCTACCTTTTTGTCCCTCCTGACGATCAGCCCAATATTTCCCACCTTCAGAATTTCTACCCTTCTCTCCACCCCACCATTCTTTAAAAACACAGCCACAGGGGCTCACCAGTCTCTGCTCTCTCTCCACACCCGGGGGTGGTGTACACGTGGGCCTGGAAGCTATACCCTGAGAGATGTGTGGTTCCCCACAGATTACTGTTATAGCTTTAAGTTAAATACATTCTTGGGCTCCTCCGCAAGAGGGTCCCATTTACCTGTCGTGGGAGAAAGGGCAGGGCTTTGTGTTTGAGGAGTGGCCCAGTTACTAGCTCTCGGTCTTTGTTCTCACTTCCTGAAACCCGTCCCTCCATTCTAAGCCCTGTGACACTCCGTACGCAGAATTCAGAATCACTTTCAGTTTCCCCTAAATAGTCCTTAGCAGCTAAACAACAGCAACAACAAAATAATCTTCTCCCCTCCAAAGTTATTATTGGGTGATGTAGACTCTACTGAAAACTTCAGAGGAGAGGAGTAAGGGATTTCCAAGACATCCCTCACAAGGTAAACATCCAGATTAGGTGTTTCTGTTTTTCGTGGTTCCTGCTGCTCTCACTAACAGCAGGGCCTCTTTCCCCTGCAGCTTCCATGCTTTGCCTGCCTCAGCTCTCCTCTTTTCCCAAACTTCCTACCCAGGAACTTCAAAGATCTCTTACCTCTCTTAGAAAAGGCATGTGAGCTCTGAGCCTTAAAACTATGCCCAAATGAATTCATTTTGTTTATCCCACAAATACTTACTGAGCACCTACTCTGTGAAGCAGTTCTGTCTTGCTCTGGTGGAGGAGGCAGATGATAAACATGTAATCAATAGATAATCTCACACAATAAGGGTAACAAGTCCTTGAAGAAGATCACACAGGGCAGTGGGAGAGAAAGAGTGGAGCCGGGAGCTGTCTGGGATTGGTGGGAGGGGACTCTGGGGAAGTCTGTCCAGGAAGGGAAGCCTGAAGTAGGAATGTCCTGAGATGAGTGAGCTCAGAAGGGTGGAAGAACAGAAATAGGGGAGGGGCAGTGGCCGGATGCCTGGCTGAGCAAGTAGGAGAGAGAGTGAAAGGAGGTGAAGTTGGGGAGCAGGGCAGGGCAGGTCACAGGGAACCTCGTCAGGGAAACCCATCCTCGCACTGGTCCTGGACCTATCCGTCCACCTTAGACTGCAGCCTGGTGGCTTAGCAGGCGCCTTGACAGTTCAAGTGTACGCTGGGCCTCAGCCCCACCCCTACCCCCGCCACCCCTTCACCTAGTGATTCAAAACTGCCCCTCCCATGAAGAATAGTGAATAAAGTTTCTTCACTCAGTAAGTCAAAGAGCTTCCTCTGGTTTTTCTAGTGCGCAACCAGAATGGAGAACCACTGCTTCTGAGGCCAGCGCCTCAGAGTTCAATGTGCACGTGAATCACCTAGGGATCTGTTAACTTGCAAATTCAGACTCTTACCCACAGCAGCTCAACAGGGGAGGGCCAGAGCGTCTGCATTTCTCCCAGGTGATCAGATACCCCCAGGTCCCTGGACAACTCTGCATAGTCAGGCCCTAGAATAATGGTCCTCACTGTGGTCAATGGACCAGCAGTAACAGTATCACCTGAGAGCACGTGCAAAAATGACATTTCCAGCTGGCCCTACCCCAGGCTTACTGAATCAGAGACACTAGGGTGGGGCCCAGAGGTCTGTGGTTTAACAAGCTCTAGGTGGTGCTGATGCAAGCTGAAATTTGAGAGCTGTTGCCCTGGAACACCTATGTTCTCTCACAAGCGCTGTATACAATTTGTCTGATGATGGAAAACTGGTTGAAGAGAAAGAAAAGCAGTGAGCTGATGTAACTGACCACCTCCAGAAGCAGCCAGGAGTCAAAGGCACTGTCTCTGAAAGGTGTAACCCTATTCAGTATTGTTCAGGCAACCGATACCCTGATGTAGTTCGGGTTTCTTACCCTAGGCGCTACGGCAGGTTAGCTGGCTAACTCTGCGTTGCTGGAGGCTGTCTTGTGCATCATAGGCTATTTACGGCAGGCCGGGGACTGGGGTGCAGCAAATGGGACATCTGGGGCACACAATTTAAGGAGACACTTGCTTTCAGGAACCTGCAAATATTGGCCCATCATTTGCATGACTCTCAGAGTAAGTACCTCCTTAAATCGTGCATCCTAGGTGCTTCACTTGCCTCACCCCAGTCCTGCTTGATTTTGCAGCATCCTTACCCTGTTCTCATTAAAGGCCGGTAGCAGCCTTCCATTCCCCACCTGCCATTTTTTGACCATGAAAAATATTTCCAGACACTGGAGGAGCACCATCGCCCCAGCTGAGAACCACTGATATAGCCACAAGCACAAGGATTTATTACAAGCTGAGGTTCTAATCCACAGGTCGTCTGGCTGGAGGCTGGGTATAAAAAGTGCTTCTGCTCAGCAAGGAGTGACCTTATCAGGAGCAAACACTGAAAATACCCCAGAAATGCTCCCCCCAAGCGAGACAGGGCTCACCTTCCGTCTTGGCGCCAGTAGTACCTCAGAATTCTTAAGCTACTGCTTGATCGCTGAATACAAATCCTTGATACAGAATTGGCAACTGAAGTCAACCTTGGATGCACGGGATCAAGGTGTGATGTATGAAAGTTCACTGCGTGTCACAGGACTGGGGTCTTACAGCTGAGACGTGGGGCTTGGGGGACTCTGAGGACCTGGGTTCCAATTCAAAGGCCTGACATTTAATCTCTGAATCACGTACCTTCTCTGAATCCTCAATTATCTTCACCCATAAAAGAAAATAATGAAAATACCTACCTACAGAGCTACCTTTAGGATAAATTAGATCTCATATTAGCTCACAGGAAAATAAGTAGTATATTCTTTAATTCATGCCTCAAAGTTTTGCCCTAATGGAAGCTTTATGCCAGTTAGAAGAGGGGCCAATTATATGTGTTTTTAATATTTATTTATTTGGCTGCCTCGGGTCTTTGGTGCAGCACGCAGGATCTTTTGTTGCAGTGAGGGGCCAATTAGATGTTGTAAACGAATTTGTAAGTGCAGCAAGTCACCTGGGAAACGTATACAAGACATGTTGGGAGACCTGTGTTGTAAGGACCACCTGACTTCCTGTCAGCTGTGTGATCCTCATCACTCCCACCAGGCTCAGTCCCTCGGCAGCAAGATGAAGGGGTTGGAGCAAATGGTCTTCAGAGTCCTCCTCCCTTCCACTGTGATTCTGTGTGTGGTGGCAGTGGACAAGGTGTCTTTGTCCTTTATCCTGCCCTTGGGCAATATCTTAGTCCCAGGATTCCCCCCCCCCCCCCCCCGCATCCTCCTCTCTTCTCAGTGCCCACTTCCACCCTCCCACACACAGCCTCCTTCCAAATCACTCCCCAGAACATGGTGAAAATGAGCCAATTTCCCGAGCTGCAGCATGTTTCTTTCCCAGCCAGAGCTCTGAGATTGATAATGATGAGACTGGCTTCGGCTTTGCTGGCTTTCCTCAAAGCCTTTCTCAAAGACTGACTTGCTCCCCAGAATCTGTACCACTTCCCAATGACTCCTTTGGTCAATAACTTGAACCGTCTCTAGTGCCAGGAGGGAGGAAAGCACTCACGCCCCTCCAGCCGGCTTCTCCCTAGGGTGTTCAGGGTAACAGGTGGTTACAGGGGAGGATGATGGTCTGGAGTAGCTCCACCCCTGGACTCCCCCCAAAGGACTCATCATGGGGAAAGAAGCAGACCTCAGGGAGCTCCTACCATGTGCCAGATACTCTGCCCTTTAATCCTCCTTGAGAGGTAATGGCATACGCACATACTGAATTAGATACAAAATCTTTGCATCCCAAATCCAGAGGGAGCCAGGTACAGTGCAGTGACTTCATCAAGCTGGTTACTTGAACTTATCTTTCCTGGGCTGTAGGATGCGGACTCACCCAGCAGTGCTGTACCCTGGATCATGCCTAGTTCTCCATCCTCCTTCCCATTTAGACAGAAATAAACACAGGGATGAGCCTCCTGTGTAACATGACTTCATCGTACATAATTGTCAGAATGAAAACCTCCCGGTTGCATATTTGCACAATGCCAGTGATTACGGTGATTAAATCAATCAAGCCCAATTTCATAATCATCAAATGTATAATTTCCCAACTCGACAGGGCCCCAGCACATGGCATCCCAGCTGTCTGATACAGGAATCAAAAACACAGTATTAAACAAAATATTTGGGGCTAGAGTTAGGTAATTTGGTAAACTTAATGCCATATTAATAAGGGTGATAAGACAATAAAACTCCACACAGATTTTGTATAATGATAATGAAATATCCAGTTTGTGATTTCCCCAGTGGTAACTTACTTCCGTCGCTCAAGTGTGAAAAACACTCCCACTCCCCCAAGAAATTGCCCTGCTGAGTGCTTTATTCCCAGAAAGAATCATTCAGTCAATCATATGTATACTTTAATTGTATTATTATTGTTACCATTATATAAGGAGCTTTGTAAGATGCCTTAGCATGGGTCATGCAGAAAGCTTGATGGCAATCTGTCCATTTGACTTTTATGTGCTAATTGATGCCTCAGGGGTCCCAGGCTAAGATCTTGATGCTCAAAAGCACGGAGAACTTGAGATGGGAAGCATGACTTCACAGACTCTATTTCTTGTCCATAGCTAGAGAGAAGAAATTGTACCAGAGCCAAGGGAGGAAAAAATATTGCTTATTGTGCCTTTCACCTAATCCCATTCTGTTTCTCTACATGAGGCAATCATTTTGCTTCATGCTGCAGTTGATTGTGTAAAAGTTTCCAAGTACTCAGTTTATTCAGTTGTGATAATCAGAGATCCTACAAATTTCTAAAGTTTGAAACTCTTGCAAGACAGAGGAAAATTAATTTATCTGGAATTGTAATGAGTAATTTTGAAGGTTACTGATTAGAGTAGGGAAGGGGCATATGGAGGAAGGGGTTTGGGCAGTGGCCATCAAAGTTTAAGTTCTAGACCTCAGTAGAAGTTACAGTGGTATTTGCCTTATACTAATTCATTAGCTATATATTTGTTTTGCATTTTTTTCTTTATGTTTTATTTTACAATAAAGCAGTCTTGAAAACTCACTGATCTGGGACTTCCCTGCTGGCCCAGTGGTTAAGACTCTGAGCTCCCAATGCAGGGGGCCCAGGTTCGATCCCTGGTCAGGTAACTAGATCCCACATGCTGCAACTAAGATCTGGTGCAGCAAAATAAATGAATAAATATTTAAAAAAATAATAATAAAGAAAGAAAAATCACTGATCTGCAGATAATTTGTAAAAGCATTCCCCGTCTTAATTGGACTGAATGACCTAAAGATTTCTCCCTCCAAGGTAGGCAGAATGATGGTTCCCCCCAAAGATGTTCATGTCCTAACCCACAAAACCTTCTGGCCTCCTCTGCTGAGGTCTCCATAGCCAACCAAGGAAGGGTTAAATGTTGGAGGACTAGATATTCCTGCCCCAGTGGAATTTGGAGCTCAAATTCTCTCCCACCTGGCCTCAAAGAGAACAAAGGTATTATGAACCATTCTTTCATTTCCAGACCACTGAATCCTAAAACATCAAGCAAATGCAGCTATTGACTTTTCTAATATTGCTCTTGAAGATTAACAGATGTACTTCATTTTCTAAATTGTGAGGTTTTCATAGAACTAATGTGGCCAGAAGAATTGTCACATTTTTACACAACCCATTGACAATCTCCTGTTTTAGCTCTAGGTTACCCCTTCTTAAATGCTATTCTTTAAGTAGCCTCAAAACTTAGCACAGTAAACAAACATGAAGTCTCTTTTCTCTTACCTCTCTCAGACAATGTATAATACCATGAAAATCAAATAAAAAGATGGACTATGAAAGAAAAGTATGCTTTCTTGAGATCAACTGCCTCCTTTAAAAATTAACGATGTCTCTTGGCATGTTAAATAGATTAATTAATTAGAGATTGCAAAGTCATTTAAAAACCACAACTCTGTATCTGTCATAAATATTATGACAGACTAGTATATTAAGCATTGTTAAATGATGCTAATATTCTTCCTTTTAGCATCTTTCAAATAGGTCCCTCAGTTTTTATTCCCACAGCCCCTGCCCTAGATCCAGGCCTTATCATCCCTTATAATTAGTGCCCGCTACCTCCAAACTCTCTCCCCACCAAACCACAATTTATGTCATAGAAAGAACAATCCTAAAATAGTTTTTTTATTTGTCTCTCCTGCAAGGCCTTCAGTGGCCACGTGGAACCTATAATTATAAGTCCAAAGCAACTTATTTAACCAGCAAAACAGTAGATGGAAAAGAATTCCAGTTGCAAGATATTCTTACTTTCCTTATCTGGTGTTCAAGGTCATTACCACACTATGCCATTGCATATCACCCTGCCACACCCTTTGAGAACCCTCCACCTCAAAGGCCAGTTCACACAATGAGTTAAGAGCATGGGTTCTGGCACCAGACTGCTTGGGTGGGCATCCAGCCTCTGCTCCTTGTGGGCTGTAAGACCTAGAGCAAGGAGATTCACCTCTTGGACCACACTTTCTTCATTTATAGTGGTAGTGCTAGTTGCCAATTGTGTCCAACTCTTTGCAACCTTATGGACTGTAACCTGCCAGACTCCTCTGTCCATGGAATTCTCCAGGCAAGAAAACTGGAGTGGGTAGCCTTTCCCTTCTCCAGGGATCTTCCCGACCCAGGGATTGAACCCGGTCTCCTGCATTGCAGGCAGATTCTTTACCATATGAGCCACCAGGGACGCCCTCTTCATTTATAAAACAAGGATAATGAAAGCACCCACTTTCCTGGGTTACTCTGTGGATTAAACAAATTAACACATAAAGTTCTTAAAATAGCACCCCTGTCGTACAGTAAGCCCAAAATATTAAGTAAGACTTTTGTTACTTAAGTGTTGTAACCTCAGGACCTAGCACACAGAGGGGGAAATTGAAGCTTGTAGACTTTAATGACTTGGCCTAGAGCTGCCCGATGAGTCCAAGCTGGAGTTCCAGTCTACATACTTGGCTTCAGAGCCCACTCTCTGGACAACCATGTTATCCTGTATCCACCTCATCCCCTGGCTTCACAGAGCAGGGACTCCTTAAACCTTGCTCCAATTGCTTACTAAAATATCTTGAACATTCTATCTTTTCACACACAGTTCGCCTGGCCTGGAATACTCTCTTCTCCTACAAGTCTCCCCAGTTTCTTATCAGTTAAAAGTGTTCCACAGTGTTCTTCGTCCTCTGAATTTTCATGGCTCTTTCACTGCCTGTAAAACTCACTGGCACTGACCACATCCTGTCTTGTTTTGTAACTTGTCTTTTTTATGTGCCTTGTTTCTCCAACAAGACTGTAAATCTATTGAGGATGGACTTTGTTTGCCTTACGGTTCTTTGTGTTCCCAGTGAGGACTAGGATGGCACCTTGCCCAGAGCAGACTCTCCTAAAATGTTTGCTGGTTGATAAATGGGCACAAAAGCAGTTAGAAATGGACAAAGCATTCTCTTATTCTCACCACTGCCCCTTTCAGGGCTTTAGCACATCCTGCCCCTCACTCATGACTGAAAGGAGGAAGAGCTTGGGAGATGGAGGTTAACAACAGGCATCCTCCATATTCCTCCTTTATGTCTGTGACATCTGGTATCTTGGCGCAGAGGGAGTATCTGCAAATGAGCTAAGTGCATCCTTTTCTGGAGGTGCAAGAAACCTAGAGAGGCATCTTTCCCCCCTACCCCGAATTTGGAACCATATGAAACTTAGATAGAGAAAATAGGCAGAAGAAAATCAAAATAACACCTGTATTACAGAAAATGCAGACACATTTCCAATGTAGATAAAGACCAGTTTGGACGGTGTGGCTTAGATCTCTTGGCCAAGTGATGGGTTAATCTCCATCCACCCTCCTCCCCAGAACTGGGCAGACTTACCCACCCGGTCATAAGCAGCACTGGACAACTGCTAGCCTCCCCCATGGGACACTGTCATAGGACAGTTTAGTGTGTGGATGAGCAGAGGACACAGAGGCAGCTGGCCCTAAAGAGGAGACAAAGAGGATGGTTGGAGCATGCTCAGAGCCATCTTCCAAATTCACCAATCAGCCCAGTCTCTCCTCCTCCACTGAGAAGACTGAATGAGGGAGGGATGAGGACAGGGCCATTTCTCTACTGTGTGTTCCTCTATGTGGAAATACAGAATCAAGGGAAGAGAAGCTCCCCTGCGATAGCCTCCATCTGTCTTCATGCATCAGGCTTAACCATTTATTTCCTTGGTCAGCCAGAAGTGAGGCCACCCTCTCAGAAAGAATAGTCAGCAGTTTATTAGAGCAATCCATCCTACTCTCATAGGACCAATCCCCCATTCAGTTCAGTTCAGTCACTCAGTCATGTCTGACTCTTTGCGACCCCATGGACTGCAGCAGGCCAGGCTTCCATGTCTATCAGCAACTCCCAGAGCTTTCTCAAACTCACATCCACCGTGTTAGTGAGGCCATCCAGCCATCTCATCCTCTGTCATCCCCTTCTCCTCCCGCCTTCAATCTTTCCCAGCATCAGGGTCTTTTCAGATGAGTCAGTTCTTCACATCAGGTGGGCAAAGTATTGGAGTTTCAGCTTCAGCATCAGTCTTTCCAATGAATATTCAGGACTAATTTCCTTTAGGATGGACTGGTTGGATCTCCTTGAAGTCCAAGGGACTCTCAAGAGTCTTCTCCAACACCACAGTTCAAAAGCATCAATTCTTTGGCACTGAGCTTTCTTCACAGTCCGACTCTCACATCCATACATGACCACTGGTAAAACCATAGCTTTGACTAGACGGACCTTTGTTGGTAATGTCTCTGCTTTTTAAAATGCTGTCTAGGTTGGTCATAGCTTTTCTTCCAAGGAGCAAACGCCTTTTAATTTCATGGCTGCAGTCACCATCTGCAGTGATTTTTGGAGGCCCCAGAAATAAAGTCTGTCACTATTTCCATTTGCCAAGTGATGGGACTGGATGCCATGATCTTAGTTTTCTGAATGTTGAGTTAATCCCCCATTATCAACTACTTTTCCTAAGTGGATACTCCTAGGACCTGTCGTGGACCTAGATTTTGTTCTGAGAACATTCTGGAATGAATCCGAATAATATATTAGTTAAATTATTTCCAAGGCCAACTGTTAAGGGTTGAATTTTGTCCTCCCTTCTGTCTTGGGTATTCCTTTGGAAAAGGTGTATGGATTCATTACATATTCTAATGTATTGTCTATAGATTATAAGATAAAGTCAAGCATGTATCTGCTGATACTTTTTAAGTTGACCTGTCTTCATACTTAGAAATGTCTTTTAATAGTAGGCTTCCCTGGTGGCTCAGATGGTAAAGACTCTCCTGCAATGCAGGATCCCTGGGTTGGGAAGATCCCCTGGAGAAGGAAATGGCAACCCACTCCAGTAATCTTGCCTGGAGAATTCCACGAACAGAGAAGCCTGGCAGGCTATAGTCCACAGGGTCGCAAAGAGTCAGGCATGACTGAGCAACTATCACTCACTTTGTCTTCCCCAAAAGATTGAAGTCCTAACACAGTACCTCACATGATAGCCATATTTGGAAATGGGGTTATTATAAGTGTGATTTGTTAAAATGAGGTTATACTGGAGTGAGATGGGCCTGTAATCCATACCCTTTTAGAAGAAACAGAGACACAGGGAGAGAGTGCCATGTGATGACAGAGGCAGAGATTGAAATGATGTGCCTGCAAGCCAGGGAATGCCAAGGACTGACAGGAGTCCCCAGAAGCTGGGAGCAAGCATGGAACAGGCTCCCCTCAGAGTCCTGCCGACACCTTGACTTCAGACTCCAGAACCAGGAGAGAATCCATTTCTGTGGTTTTAGTATTTTGCTATAGCAGCCCCAGTAAATTAGCATACCTCCCCAACTGAAACCTCACTCTTTCTCACCCCAAACTCTATGCAGACACATTTTTAATGTAATTCATCAACATCAAAGAAATAATGCTTCATTAAGGCATGGATTGCATTTCTCAGGAATGAGAATTCTCAATAGCTAAATTCTGAGAAATCTTTACTTTCTTCTTTCCAACGTGTTTTTCTTTTTTCCTAGTTATCAAAATAAGGATTTGACGAACTGGGAAATAACTAAGAAAAAGATTTATTTTGTTTTATTTTACTTTATGCTTATAAAAGTTGCTTATTTGGGCTTTCAAAAAGAATTTTACTTCCATTTTACATTCAAGTAGCCTTTTTTCTGTGCAAAAAGATCAAATGGATTTTAATATATTAATTTTAAGCTTTGTCAGCATCATCCATCCTTAGACCATTTCAATTAAGGGGTATGTGCAAATTCTGTTTTGCTCACTTCAACATTATTTAGTATATGCATTCATGTGACTACCAGACCACAGTTATTATTTAGGGTTTTATTTCACTGTATAACCTAGTTTATTTATCCCTCCTCTGCTTCTTGGGCATTGAGATATTTTCCATTTTTGCCTATAGCAAAATATCTTTATATGTAGTTTTTCTATTCCTAGAGTATTTCCTTAAGTTTTTTTCCAAAAGATCTCTCTGGGTGAAACCATTAACAGTGTTAACCTGTTACCAAGATAACTTTCACCAAAGATTGATACAGTTGACAATACTACCAGCAATGTCCTCTGAGGGAGTTAAGCATTTTAGAGTTTCATTTGGCAAATGTATAAATACCAAACATTATGTGCTTCTCCATAAACCTTGACAAGATTTTTAAATTGGCATTATAATCAAATAACTCTTGGAGCTAAACTACATTTATTTCCTACCCCAGCACAAGAGTAACTTCTCCCAGGTATCTAACACATAACATCCTTAAGGAAATTATTAGCTATTTTTAAGAAGCTTCACTTTACTTGTACGCCAAAATTCAGTGTTGCTTAGTTCTGCTCTCATAAACTCTAAAACAGTAGGACTTGAGAGGAGACTGGCTGTTTTCACAGGGGGGAAAAGATAAAGGAATGACTTCATCCTATGTCAGAAAGGATCCCCAGCTAAATCCAACTCAACTGAAATGTTTGGATCATATGCTATTTCTAATGAGCTACTGCTTTTTCTATTAAAAGGAGGAGAATTGTGGATTTGATGTTCTTTCTTTCTGTCTTTCGATAATTTGGGGAAAGAAAGTATAAAGAATAAAACTATGCATGCCAAGACAATTCAGATGGGGAATTTTTCAACAAATGGTGCTGAATAACCACATGCAAAAGAAAGATGTTGGACTTTTTGCTTACACAATATGCAGAAACTAACTCAATTTGGACCTTAGCCTAAATGTAAGAGCTAAAACTACAGATTTCCCAGCAGAAATCGTAGGAACAAATTTTAATGACATTAAAGGATTTAAATCCTTTAATGACTAAAGGATTAGGCAATGGTTTCTTATAAAGCACAGGTAAACAAACAAATGAAAAAATTTAATTACATAAAAATATAAAATTTTCTGTATCAAAGGACACCATCAAGAAAATATAACCCACAGAATAGGAGAAAATACTTGCAAATCACACATCTCATAAGGGGCTTGTGTCTGGAATATGTAAAGAATGCTTACAAAGATAAATAACCCAGTTTTTAAAATAGGCCAAGAATTTGTCTAGACATTTACCTAAAGAATATCTACAAATAGCCAATGAAAAATTGCCCAACATCATTTGTTGTTAGGGAAATGCAAACCACAACTGCAGTGAGATACCACTTTACACCCACTGGGATGTGAAGACAGATAATAGCAAGTATTAAAGAAGATGCAAAGATGCTGAAACTGTCACACGTTGCAGGTAGGAATATAAAATGGTGTGGTAGCTTTGGAAAACACAGTTCCACACAAAAAGGTGTACAGTCAGTGTTCATAGCTGCAATCTTCTTAATAGCCAAAAGGTAGAATAAACTCAAATGCCTACTAACTAATGAACATATAAACTGAACGTGGTATATTCATACAATGGAATGTCATTCAACCATTAGAGGGAATGAAGTACTGTTACGTGTTTTAACAAG
The DNA here is from genome assembly GCF_963930625.1 of Muntiacus reevesi. Lineage (NCBI taxonomy): Eukaryota > Metazoa > Chordata > Mammalia > Artiodactyla > Cervidae > Muntiacus > Muntiacus reevesi. The sequence continues at coordinate 33,511,470 of NC_089268.1, forward strand.
AATGCACCTTGAAGACATGATACTAAGTGAAAGAAGCAAACCACAGAAGACTGCATATTATATGACGGTATTTATGTGAGATGTCCAGAATCGAAAAATCTCGCTATTTCTACAGAAAGTGGCTAAATGGTTGCCTGGGGCTGGGTGAAGTGCAAAAACTTGAATAGGGAGTGACTACTTACTGGTACAGGGTTTCTTTTTGAGAGATTGAATGTGTTCTAAAATTAGGTTGTGGTAATGGTTGCACAACTCTGAATATACCCAAAACCATTCAACCAAATACTCCAAATGGGTACATTTTATGGTACACAAAACTTATGTCAATAAAGCTGCAAAATTTTTTTTTAATTTGCCTAATCCTACCACTAGACCCAGGTTGGTGGCTCAGACAGTAAAGTGTCTGCCTGCCCCGTGAGAGACCCATGTTCAATCCCTGGGTCAGGAAGATCCCCTGGAGAAGGAAATGGCAACCCACTCCAGTACTCTTGCCTGGAAAATTCCACGGACTGAGGAGTCTGGTGGGCTGCAGTCCTTAGGGTCGTGAAGAGTCAGACACGACTGACCAACTTCACTTTCACTTTCAATCCCACCACTAGAGATAATGTACTTAACATTTGCCACAACTATAAACTTTGCGGATCTCCCTCAAGAAGGGTTTAGTGAGTGGTGAAGGAGGATGTCAGGTTGTGATTAGACTCTAGATAAGTTATCTTTTCTCCTCTGCATATTAAGTCTTGTTGTTATTTGTTATTTAGTTGCTAAGTCATGTCTGACTCTTTTGCAACCCCATGTACTGTAGCCCTCCAGGCTCCTCTGACCATGGAATTTCCCAGGCAAGAATACTGGAGTGGGTTGCCATTTCCTTCACCAGGGGATCTTCTCAATCCAGGGATCAAACCTGTGTCTCCTCTATTGGCAGGCAGATTCTTTACCACTGAGCCACCAGGGAAGTCTAGTCTGTTTATTATCTGCATTTAAACCAAAGCCGTAGATGGTAATATGGGAGAATTACTAGGTTAAGTCAAGGGCCAGATTGTAATCACTGAATCCCCTTCTTTTCACTGCTTGTTCAGTCAAACTCCTTTGGAGGAAACATCTGACTCCACCTGTTTGTTTCTCTTCATCTCATTTCTACTGCTCTACAAGCAACATCATTTCTCACCTAGATTGTTGCAAGAACCCCTTAAACACTTGACTCTGCCCACACTCTTGCCCTCCTTGACATCCATCCTCTACCCAGCAGCTAACCTTTCTCCTGCTTAAAACCTTTCTCTGTCTCCTCTGATATTTAATTGCAGTTAACATTTCCGTAAAGGGACTCACAAGATGATGTACTTCTGTTGACCCTTCCAACCCCAGGACCTTTCACCTCCCTCCCACCCTACCCCACCCTCTGTCCCAACCACACATCATTTCTTTCAGTTTCTAGTACATAACATTCTCTATTGCTCTCTTTTCTAGGACTTTATACTGTGGCTCTGTCCAGCTTAACTATTTCTACTCCCACTCCCCACTCACAGTTCCCATCAGGAGTCTCTGTTCAGTCTACTCCTCATTCTTTAGGAGTCATTTGGGTGTCTCTTTCTCTGAAAGACTTTCCTGACCCTCATGGCCCTTGCTAAGAGCTCTCACAGAACCCTGTACTTCCCCATGATAAATGACATTTATTGCATTAAATGGAAATTGACTATTGACTTACCCCAATCCCCTACTTACCAGCTAAGAGACTTGGGGCAAGCTACTTAACTTCTTCATATTTTCATATGAAAACTGGAGACTAAAAAATAGTACCTATCTTATTGCCTTGTTATAAGGATCAGATGAGATATTTCTAAATCATTAAGAACATTGCCTGGCACTTAATAAAACTAGACTTTAAGCCTCAAGAGATGTTTAAAATCTTATTTACTGTTGTATTCCATATGAGTATCATTGAATGAACAAGTATAGCAATCAATTCACCAAGTTAACATACAGAAAACTCAAAGCTAGTTCAGATTTTCAAGATCCAGGAGAGATAGCAGATACTAAATAAAACAAGTTTCCAGGGAAAGCAAGAAGAAGAACAAAGGTAGCAGTTAAATCACTGGAGAAAGGTTACTCAATGACTAAAACTTGGAGGGCTGGTTAACTATTTGGAAGAAGCTGAATTGAGAATTTATCCACAGCATAAAAGTAATCCCACATGTAACTATGAATGGAAAATGAAAGTCTTAAAACAACCATGTGTAAACAAAACTCAGTATTTGTCTTATTGTGGGGTATGGTAGATCTCTATCAGGGTGACATAGAAAGTAACACTTTTTTCAAAATTTATTTATTTTTAATTGAAGGATAATTGCTTCCCAATATTGTATTGGTTTCCACCACACATCAAAATGAATCAGCCATAGGTATACATATGTCCCCTTCCTCTTGAGCCTCCCTCCTATCTCCCACACCCCTACAGGCTGTCAAGGAGCACCCGGTTTGAACTCCCTGTGTCACACATCAAATTCCCATTGGCTATCTGTTTTACATATGGTAATGTATATGTTTCCATGCTAATATTAAAGTAATATTTCTCATTAAATATTTAACATGGGAAGATGTTCTCTATAAGCTTAGAGCTCTGTAGATGAGTTGTTAGGAATTCCGCCTCCAGAGGCAGACTGCCTCCATCCAAATCCCAAATCTATTGCTTACCGAGATGCAAATTTGGATAGTACACTTAATTCTTAGAACCTGGGTCGCCTGATCTAGAAAATGGAGATTATCATCATAATAGCAACTCTACAATGTGTTATGAGAATTCAATAAGGTTCATATATCAAAGATGATATAGAATGATACCTAACAGAACCTATTTTTTCTTGTAGTTTTACATATATATGTATTTAAATGAGGCATAGTTGACTTACAATACTATATTAATTTCAGGTATACAACATAGTGATTCAATATTTTTATAGATTATACTCCATTTAAAGTTATAAAATATTGGCTATATTCCCTGTGCTGTACAACATATTCTTGTAGTGACTGAACATATTTTAATAAAATAGACGTATATAAAATTATGGCCATTGGTTACATCTCAGAGATGGGGTTATAGCTATTTCATTTTTCTTCCTTTTAGCTGTACTTTCCAATTTTTCTACCATGAGCATGTGCTGCTTTTAAAATAAGAAAAATATTTTTTTAACTTTCAAAAATATTATAAAATCTCATTGTAGGAGACTATTTGCAGTCATGCAAGAAATATTCATCATCTATTGTAAGAGGAAAAAGATTTATAAAATTACAGAATAGTATACATTGTGTGAAAAATACTTATTTAATGTACAGATGGTCTGTATTTTCTCTGAAATAGGAAATAAAATTCAAAGAATGACTTAAACTTTGAAATAGCTGTGGGGAATGAAAAGGGGCTGATTAGAGATAAATCTTTTTATTATTTTGTTATTTTTTAAATTGGCATATAATTGCTTTACAATGTTCTGTTAGTTTCTGCTGTACCACGTGAATCAGCTATGTGTATAAATTTATCTCCTCCCTCTTGAGTAGAGATATATCTTTAAAAAATGTGTGAGCTGAGATGGAGGGCTTACTGTCTTAAAAAATTTACAATAACAGTATGAACTGTTTTGGCCCTTAGTGCTCAGAAGTGCAGGTCAGGAAATAGAGACAGACTATCCTAAGGCTGATGAGAGGTGACAAAGGAAAACACCATGCATAGGAGAAGGTCTAGAAGGTCACACACCAAAATACCAACTGTGGTTATTTCCAGCTGTTGGAATTATGGTTGTGATTTAGATTTCCATCTTTAACCTCACTTGCCTTTCTCTCTCTCTCTTTAGTCACTAAATTGTGTCCTACTCTTACGACCCCATGGACTGTAGCCCACCAGGCTCCTCCGTCCATAGGATTCTCCAGGCAAGAATACTGGAGTGGGTTGCCATTTCCTTCTCCACGGGATCTTCCTGACCCAGGGATCAAATCCAGGTCTCTTGCACTTCAAGCAGATTCTTTACCCACTGAGCTACTGATTAATTTTTGCAAAAAAAAAAAAAAAAAAAAAAACCATGAAATTATTAAATTGTGCAGGCAAAAGTAAACCCTCTCTGCAGAACTTGTCATCCAGAGGGAATCACTTGTTAACATTTTGCCCAACATCTTTTTCTCTAAATGCACATACACACATGTGGCAGATTGTCACCTATAACCTGCTCTCCAAATCAGAATATAGATGGTCACAGCTCATAATTGCTTTTTTTATTTTCAACTATTTACTTAAGTCCACATATGCCACATTAGGAGGAAACCCCTTAAATTCTGGCCAGCCACCAAACTGTCTAAAAATCTCAGGGACTTTCTCCTTCCAAAGGGCATAAATTTTGCTATCAATGCCAGGAATTGTGGGAATTGGAAGATGTCATCAATCCAATTTATGCTGTTCATTTTGTTGCCATGAGATGTCGCTGCTGAAGACAGGGCCTGCACAGTTCAACAGATGACTCCTTTTACCTGATCACTTGGTAAGGGGTCCTTGATCACCCCAGTACTCACCCGCCCTGCTGGGGTGTCTCGGCTTGTTTTCCATTGCCCAGTCAACACCCTGCCAAGGATAACAATTGTGCCAGGGTGTTTAGGTCTGAAGACACTGAGTAGAAATAGAAAATATTGTTGAAAAAGAAAGAGCCACATGCTGAGTTCAAACCAACCCCACTCTGTGTATTCTGGTGCTTGTGTTGAATTCAGGTCACCACCCTCTCCTCAAGGTAATTTTATTCCGGGTAGCGGGGAGTGTCTCACTGTACTTCCCCACTAATTCTAATACCCAGCATTTTCCCCTGCTGTGACACCACACCAAGTATAGGGTTACTGATTATTTACATATGTGTACATCTTCTTTCCCAGACCAAAAAAGGCTCTCACAGAGCAGATGGCCAACATTACGTTTCTCTGTCCAGTGTCGTGCTAGAGTCAACTCATGCCTGCTAGCAAAAGTCAACTGTTAAATTTTTAGAAATGTTGTGAGCTGATTGTTATAACAGCTGTTATATAAAGTTAAGTTACATAAATGTACGATTGAATAAGTTGACAACAAACTTAACAATTACCCAAAACTTATGACTTCCTAGTTACCCCCATTTAACTAGTGAAGTTTTTGCATCTATTGTATCTGTAGGATTAAAACGCAATATAATGGTTTGCTACTGTGTGTCACTTCCCAGCTTTGTGTTCAGTGATGCCATCCATGTTGGTAACTTGAAATCAGTCACAGTAGGAGTATTTCCACTGTGAAAATCAACAAATATTGCCCATCAGCCCCCCCTCACCCCGCCCAGAAGCTCATTCTCTAACTTTACCAGCATGTCACTGATAGTCTGTGTTTCCGGCAGCTAGAATGGCAGGGTACCAAATGAATCTTGGGTGGATGGATGGATGGATAGATGGACAGATGAATGGATGGATGATGGGAAAGAATAATGGACAAGAGGCAAGTTTCAGAGCCTTGGAGACAGAAATAACACCCACGAGAGGATGTTAGCTAGGTGGGGCATTTAATTTTCTGCTCTTTTCCTTGCAGCCTGCCCAGCAACAACCTCAGAGGTTCTATTTCCTTCTTTGTTGGTTTCTCATGTTGTGTTCTTTCATATTGTGCAAAAGAATGCAATACAGTACAGAAAATGTAGTCATCGTATTTCTGAATTCAGTGTTGCTTCACTGCATTTCAAAAGAGGCATACGTTTTTCATTCTAGCTCTTTCTACTGGAGACAGTGGTGGGGCAATGCACACTGAGAATCCAGGAAACTCCCCACTTACCACCACTACATATTTACCACTAGATCCAGCGGAAGGTAAGCAGGGGTGGAGTCTTCTGTGGCAAGGTTATTTTTACCACAAGTTCCGTTCACATGTGCCATCTATCCCAGTGAGTACAAAGAAAAGGGAACTAAATATTACTACTGAAGCAGAGTAGTCTGTGTGTTAGGTAGGGGCCAGTGAAAATCTTATCCAGAAGAAGGAAGGAAGGAAGGAAGGTCTGAACTTTTTCTCACCAGAATTTCATAACATTCCCACGAAATTACCCTTATACCAGTTTTTAATATTTCTACTAAGAGTCTTTTATATAGTTTTATTTTATGGTTTAAAAAGAAGAGAGGAACCAAGAAAAAGAACTACAGGGGCAGAAGCCTGTAGGTAAAGTGGTGGAGGAATATTTATTATAAACACCTTGCTTTGGAATTCCTTATCAAACACCATGAAGGGGATCCTTTTATGGAAGTCTTAGCTTTGTCGATAAAATCTGAAGATGTCTCCTCCAGTGGTTGACAGATACCATTGTGTAAGACATGTATTTAACAGTAAAGTGCATGGATTAGCTAATTACATGAGAAAAATCAGTCCCTCTTGTCACCAGGGCACAGGGTCTGCAGTACCTGGAAGGCAACACAGGTTCTTCCAAACGTTCAAAACCAGATCAGGTCTCATGTGCTTCCACCCTGTATTGGGAAGAGGTAAAGTTCGCTCATGGGCAGAGCTTTGTCCCCAACCATCCTAACACGCAGTGCTCACCTGCTACTCTCCCAGGGGTCCTCCCACACGTTGATAGGAACCTTCTAAAATCTCTGATCTCAGTGAGATCAGAGAACTTCAGGGAATCCTTTACTCATTCATTTAGAAAATGTCTGCGGAACACTGGTTCTTACTAGGCTTGAAATGAAGATGCCAAGTTCTTATTGACCTTTGCCCTCTGGGAATCTCCCAGTCTAGCAGAACAGACTAGATAAAAAATGAATATATGACCTAGATCCTGCAGCTTCTATGCTTGTTGTGTAGAGTTGTATGCTTGTGCTATGTACTATGACACATCACAGGTTAGCATAGCAAATGAAAGATTTCTGAGAAATCAGCCCCAATGAAACCAACTCTATTCACCCAACTCTGTCCCATTTGCCTGTGAGATATCTCCACAGTGGGTTTTTTTTTTTTTTTTTTTCTTTACTTGAATATATTTTCATGTTTGTGGAACGGTTCAGTCATCCCTTGAAAACTTCTCTGGCACGGCTTCCCCAGTCTTGACTCACCTGCTCTTTGAAAGTGTTTTGACTTGCACTAGCAACTCTGCCCATCACGTGTGCCCTGCTGCCTAAGGACCTAGGTCCTTTGTCCTAAATCTTCCCATCAATAACTTGAGGGCAGTCATACTGAACTCTCTTAATTACCTCATCGAAAACTCGGAAGAACAAGTGACAGACACTCCTCAATTCCTTAGGAGAAACATGCCTTCACTGGCATTAGAATTATCACCATAAAGAAAACCACAAGATCCTAGGGAGGTGCAAAAGCTAAAACAGGGCCCAAATTTTCCCGAGGGTGAGGAAAGGATCGTGTGTGAGAAGGGAGGGAGGAAGAAAAGAGAAAGAACCTTCCTTTTAAACACACATTATCTCTCCCCTCACACATTATCACACACATTATCCCCTCCCCTCCTCTCCCCTGGTCCGAACAGGAGCCTAACAGAATTAGTATTACCAGATAATATGTCATCAATATTAGTTCATACTTTTGCAAAAAGCTTTTATTAGAGACAGTCCAGTGAAAGAAACACTGAAGTGAAGTGAAGTGAAATGAAGTCGCTCAGTCGTGTCCGACTCTTTGCGACCCCGTGGACTGTAGCCCATCAGGCTCCTCCGTCCATGGGATTCTCCGGGCAAGAATACTGGAGTGGGTTGCCTTTTCCTTCTCCAGGGGATCTTCCCGGCCCAGGGATCAAACCCACGTCTCCCGTGTTGCAGGCAGACACTTTAACCTACACTACCAGGTGCTATTCCAGGAACACGTGGTGCTCGGCTCAGCACCCTGTCCCGTAGGAACATCAGGGACAAGTATAGGATTCTGAAAGTAACAACCGAGTCCTGTGTACGAACCAGGCAGCTGGTTGCATGCGCAGGTTTTGCCACCAGGTCACATCTAGGTCAAGAAACAGAACTTCCCCCTCCACTCCCTCTACCCCACCACACGCAGTCCTTGACACCTCCTCTTGGTTTTTTTTTGTACTTCGTTAAAACGATGAAATTTTGGATGAAATTATATGAGAAATTATCTCACCCATTGGCTGAGATTTTAATTTTCCCAGTGGCTACCCTTCCATGGGGTGGACTGGTGCTGCAACCCCCCTGCCCCCACCGAGGGCAAAGGTGACTGTCCTCAACTCTCGCTAACCTGGTTCTGACCTCTGGGGGCCTTGCTGCCACCTCAAGGTGGCTCAGGAAGCAGCTCCCTGTCACCCCACCACCACTCCAGGTTGTCATGATATTAGTAGACAGGAAGTTGACATTTATACTGTTTCTGCCACGTCTACACAGGACAAAGCCTACCCACTCACATCCATTTATTTACCCTGACCCATTTTCTCCAAATTTGCTTGCTTCTTCACTAATGGAATGACTAGAAGGCTGGCACAACCGAACTACTTCACAAAACCTGACTGGAAGGTTATCTGAGGAGCTCGGAGACCCTTTCCACTGAGACCCTTCCCCCATACTAAGGCTGAACTTTTAGGGATTTTGGTTTATAGCTCTTGGGCAGCTCAAGATAATGGAAGGAAGATGTCTTTAAAACCTGCAGTAGAAAATGACTTTTAGAACCTCCCCGCTCATGACAGTTTCATGAGGCCTGTGTTTTGGCTTTTGATTCCTGTTTTTTGAAGGGCTGGCTGCTTTCTGCTCACCTTGCACTAGAAGCTGCAGTGCTTTTTTCTTCTTGCTTTCTTTTTCCTCCTCTGGGCTCATCACGTCTTGGTCTCCTCCTCTGGTCTACGCCCTTGTTTATTAGTATAGGCTCACTGATTCAGCTCTGTTTGTGGTCTGAGAGAGGATGGGTGGCATTTTCAGCCTGTTGTCACACCCAATATAGCACTAGGAAAAGAAAAAAAAATGGTCTTACTTTGAAGAGGTAGGTAAGAGAGATTGACACAATCGTGAAGAGATGAAACAAATCATAGATTGTTTTTTTTAACACCTCTCAGCTGAAGAAGAATCCGAGAGCAGGAACCAGAGGGAGTAGGATGGAGAGGAGAGGAAAGGGGAGCCCAGTGCCTCAAAATAAAGGCGCCTTGGTCATAACAAAATTTCTCCATGGTCAACCTGAACTCACAATTAAAGAGGAAATTTTTTTGAAATGTGCATGTTGATTGATAGCTACAAATTCCCGTGTGCAATAATTTGAGAGAGACAGAGAGAGCTGCTCTGACAAGGAAGCTCAGCTCATCCCCTCACTGCTCCAGGTTATGGCCATGGTCATGTATTGCATTTAGAGTCACAATGACTTTTTCTTCTGCTCCTCCTCCCCCTCCTCCTCCCCCTCCTCCTCTCCTTCCCCACCTCTTCTCTTCCTTTTATCTTTTCTCTCTCTTTCTTCTCTTCCTTCCTCATCTTCCTCCCTCTCATCCTCCCTCTTATCCTCCCTCTTCCTCTCTCTTTCCATCTTCTCCTTCTCTTTCAGCTAGCTTTTTCTTTTAGTTAGAGGCAAGAGACAAAATTGTAGCCCCATTTTTTCAACTGAAGTTTAAAGCGACTCAGTGAACTATAAAGCGCCAGCATTGAATCACCCTCTTTCTCTACCAACTCAGTGGTATGTTTTGGGCACACTGTTTTCAGGGAGGGAAGCAGCTGGTGCTACCCCACTTCTTTAGAGGGAAAAGCTTTGAAACCACTGTCAAGTTGATAGACTGGGGACATTGGAAAAAGAGTTCGTTGTTGTTATTGGAGGCGACCCCACGGCCTGCAGCACGCCAGGCTTCCCTGTCCTTCACCATCTCCCGGAACTTGCTCAAAACTCATGTCCATTGAGTCAGTGATGCCGTCCTATCATCTCATCCTCTGTCATCTCCTTCTCCTCCTGCCTTCAGTCTTTCCCAGCATCAGGGTCTTTTCCGATGAGTTGGCTGTTCTCATCAGGTGGCCAAGTTATTGGAGCTTCAGCTTCAACATTGGTCCTTCCAATGTATATTCAGGATTGATTCCCTTTAGGATTGACTGGTTTGATCTCCTTGCTGTCCAAGGGACTCTCAAGAGTCTTCTCCAACACCACAGTTCAAAAACATAAATTCTTCAATGCTCAGCCTTCTTTATGGTCCAACTCTCACATCCGTACATGACTACTGGAAAAAGCATGGCTTTGATTATACGAAGCTTTATTAGCACAGTGATGTCTCTGCTTTTTAACACAGTGTCTAGGTTTTTCTTCCAAGGAGCAAGTGTCTTCATATTTTGTGGCTGCAGTCACCAAGTGCAGTGATTTTGGAGCCCAAGAAAATAAAGTCTGTCACAGTTTCCATTGTTTTCCCCATCTATTTGCCATGAAGTAATGGGACCAGATGCCATGATCTTAGTTTTTTGAATGTTGAGTTTTAAGCCAGCTTTTTCACTCTCCTCTCTCACCTTCACCAAGAGGCTCTTTAGTTCCTCTTGGATTTCTGCCATTAGGATGGTGTCATCTGCATATCTGAAGTTATTGATATTTCTCCTGGCAATCTTGATTCCAGCTTGTGCTTCATCCAGCCCAGCATTTGTCATGATGTACTCTGCATATAAGTTAAATAAGCAGGGTGACAATATACAGCCTTGACGTACTCCTTTCCCCATTTGGAACCAGTCAGTTGTTCCCTGTCCAGTTCTGTTGCTTCTTAACTTGCATGCAGTTTTCTCAGGAGGCACATAAAGTGGTCTGGTATTCCCATCTCTTTAAGAATCTTCCAGTTTGTTGTGATCCACACAGTCAAAGACTTTAGCAGAGTCAATGAAAACGAGTTAGAAAATGGGAACGTTGTCCCTCCTGCGCAGAACTGCATTCTCATTCAGTAGACAGTCGGCATTGCATTGTCTTTCTGTTTACCAGGCGTTGTTTTCACTGACCCTCTTGTGATTTACACTTCAAAACAAAACTCTAAAGGAAGAAGGAGCCTGCTAGGAAACAAAGGAGGAAGAGTGTTTTTTTTTTCGTCCATGATTCTCTATTTTCTCCATCCAAATGGTTCAGTTCATTTAGGTCTTTCTGGGTGGCTTCCAAAGCAGGTCTGAAGCTCATCTAAGGTGAGTCAGGAACCTGGAAATCAGTTTCAGTGTGCCGAAGGCTCATCCAGTGCCTGCTTCTGCCCTGCAGTGTTCATAGAGCACCCAGAGCCATATTTCTGAAATTCAGGAAGGCTGACATTTCAAATCAAGGAGTGTTTTGGATATCCTCCCACAGAACCTTTAAAAAAAAAAAAAGGATACAATCTGGAGGTACTTTCCTCCCCAAAGAAAAATATTCTTCCCTTAGCGTCATGCTTTCCTTTTCTTTCCTCTTCCTTCCTTCCTTCCTTCAGTGTGGTTTTTGAAAGAACTCTTTCCCCAGATTGTTTTTCTGTCCTCTGTATAATCAGGGGTCATGGAGACATATCTATTAAAGGGAAGCCACACTGGGAAGAGTTTTCAAACACATTTGGCCAAAATCAGAATACAGCAAGTCCCAAATTTCAGCTCCTTACTTTTGTTGCTATCCCGGGGGAGAAGAAATTCTGAGGCTAAAAAGAAATCAGTCAGGAGATGCTGAATGGGTCATAGCCCACAAATACAGTACATGCAAATGAATGGAGCTCCCGGACCCTCCCTCTGCAGATGCCCAGACACCATGCGCTCCAGATTGCATAGCTTTCCTGGGTCCTCGAGGCCTGCTCTACTCATGGCAGGACATGCACCAGCATCTTTAACTGTCTAGAAAACCCAAAGTACATTTCAGAAAACTGTATACCTTCGTATATCTAAAAGATGTTATTAGTTTTAAAAGTTACAAATGATGTCATTTATATGCTACTGCTAAGTCACTTCAGTCGTGTCCGACTCTGTGCGACCCCATCCCTGGGATTCTCCAGGCAAGAACACTGGAGTGGGTTGCCATTTCCTTCTCCAATGCATAAAAGTGAAAAGTGAAAGTGAAGTCGCTCAGTCATGTCTGACTCTTCGCGACCCCAGGGACTGCAGCCTACCAGGCTCCTCAGTCTATGGGATTTTCCAGGCAAGAGTACTGGAGCGGGGTGCCATTGCCTTCTCCGATTTATATACAGCCGTGTAATTTAGATGATCATTAATATACTAGACTTTTTATTTTTTTAACACCAAAAATGTTTTGTATTGGTATATAGCCGATTAGACTTTTTAAAAAGAATTTCTAGTTTAAGGTCATTAGTGTCTTAGCTCAGTATATAAGTTAGGCAGGTAGAATAAATCAATATTCTAGAAGGACTCTTTTTTAATTTTTATTTATTTATTTATGGCTGTGCTGGGTCTTTGTTGGTGCCCCAGGGCTTTTCTCTAGTTGCAGTGCACAGGCTTCTCAGGGCACTGGCTTCTCTTGTTGCGGAACACAGACTTTAGAGCGCGGGCTCAGTTGTTGTGTGCACGGGTTTAGTTAGTTGTTCTGGGTATATGGGATCCTTCCAGACCACAGATCAAACCCATGTCCCCTTCATTGACAGGTGTCTTATCAACTGCGCCACCACACTAGTCCCAGAAGTATACTTATCTCATGAAAATCTATCAGGAAACCGATGGCACATTTTATTAGAAATGTTAGATACATCCCAGAAGGTGCTGCTGTTCCTGCTGCTGCTGCTGCAGCTGCTAAGTCGCTTCAGTCGTGTCCAACTCTGTGCGACCCCATAGATGGCAGCCCACCAGGCTCCGCCATCCTTGGGATTCTCCAGGCAAGAACACTGGAGTGGGTTGCCGTTTCCTTCTCCAATGCAGGAAAGTGAAAAGTGAAAGTGAAGTCGCTCAGTCGTGTCCGACTCTTAGCGACCCCATGGACTGCAGCCTACCAGGCTCCTCCATCCATGGGATTTTCCAGGCAAGAGTACTGGAGTGGGGTGCCATTGCCTTCTCTGGCTGCTGTTGCTACCACACAACAAAGTTCTACTTCAGCCCAAGTTTGGGACAATTTCCCTTCTTAAAAATGTAATTATTTTTATATTTGAAGTTCTTTTCTGATCATTCTATCACATTTCTCTGTTAGAAAAACTATGTGCACACATATTTTCTTTTTTATTGAGGAACAATTGATATACAATGTGTTAATTTCAGGTATATAACATAGCTGACATTTATATACATTATGAGATGATCACCACAATAAATCTAGTTATCATCTGTCACCATTTTAAGTTATTATGATATTACTGAGTGTATTTCCTATTCTGTATATTACACCCCCATGACTTATTTATTTTTATAACTGGAAGTGTGTGCCTCTTAATCCCCTTCACCTATTTTGCCCATTCCCCCCACTCCAGCTGCCCACCTCTGGCAATCACTAGTTTGTTCCCTGTATCTATAAGTCTGTTTCTGTTTTATTTTGTTTGTTCATTTGTTTTGGTCTTTAGATTCCATATAAGTGAAATTTAGTTTTCATTTAAGTGAAATCATACAGTATTTGTCTTTCTCTGCTTGACTTGTTTCACTTAAATAATACACCCTCTAGGCTCATCCACGTTCTTGAAAATGGCAAGATTTCATTCTTTTTATGGGTGAGTAGTATTCCATTGTGTATGTAAACCATATGTTCTTTATCCATTTGTCCATTGATGGACATTAAAGTTGTTCCCATATCTCGACTATTATAAATAGCACAGCAATGAACATGTAGGTACATATATGTTTTTTGAGTTAGTGTTTTTGTTTTCCTCAGATAATCTCTATCTTCTTGTTGATATTTTCCATTGTGAGACTTTCTTCCCATGTTTAATTTCCTTTAGTTCTTTAAATGCATTTTGAATAGATGATTTAAAGTCTTTGTCCTAGTAAGTCTAATACCTAGTATTAGTAAGTTTCTGTTGATAGGTTTTGTTTTGTTTTACATGGATGGCTCATAATTTCTTATTTCTTTGCATGTCTCGATTTTTTATTGAAAACTGGACAATTTAATTAATATTATATGGGAACTCTGGCAATCAGATTCTCCCCCTTCCCTAGGGTTTTTTTTTTTTTTTTATGTATTTGGGTGCACCAGGTCTTAGTTGCAGTATGTGGGTTCTAGTTCCCTGACCAGGGCTTGGACCTGGGCTTTCTTCATTGGGAGAGCAGAGTCTTAGTCACCAGGGAAGTCCCCTAAGGGTTTTATTGTTGTTTAATGACTTTTCTGAACTAGTTCTGTAAAGTCTGTATTCTTTGTTATTTGTAGCCACTGAAATCTCTGCTTAGTTACTTAGCAGTCAGCTAATGTTGGACAGAGATTTTTTTAGATACTTGAAACCAGTTGAGTCTTAGCTTTTGCCAGGTGACTCTGTGTGTAAGCTGGGACATACTCTCAAACTCTCATCTAGGCACCTTATAACTTTGCCTTAACATTTCCTTCCTGCTTCTTCCGAGCCTCAAGATAAGACAGGGGTGACTGTTTATGGCCTTTGGGAGGTCTTTTCTGAGCATGTGCACAGTCTGGTCATGTATTGAGCCCTACATATATTTGGGCTTCTGGATTCCCAGGAATACATCAGAGCTTTTCAAGTCCCCTATAGCCATTTCTTTCCTCAGCTTTTTTTTTTTTTTTTCCTTAAGATTTTGGTTCACCTACTGTTTTCCCACAGTTCTTTCCACCACCCTGGGCTGCTTAATTATTACCCAGTTGTCTCTAATTGTTTTCAGCAAACAGACCCAGGAAAGAAGCTGTTCACTCGGGGCAACTCTGACTCACATTAATTAAAGACAGTCTTGTAAATGGGGTCTTCCAGGGACCCAACAGACAGATCAAATCATGACAATTTTCTGTGAAAGGGGCTTTAAAAAAGCTCGAAGCCCATTCCCTAACCACTCCAATGACTGCCAGTCTACTGGTTTTCACTGTATGGTAGGCTCCTGGTTTTCAAGGCTACATCAGAGCTGGGGAAGGCAAATCCATCCAGAATTTCATTCAGCCTGTCCTTCAGGCTTTCCCAGCACCTGTAGTAAGCAACCTTGAGTGTGGCTCCTACAGCTGAGTTCAATTCAGTTCAGTCACTCAGTCGTGTCTGACTTTTTGTGACCCCATGAATCTCAGCACGCCAAGTCTCCCTGTCCATCACCAACTCCCGGAGTTTACTCAAACTCATGCCCATCGAGTCGGTGATGCCATCCAGCCATCTCATCCTCTGTCGTCCCCTTCTCCTCCTGCCCCCAATCCCCCCAGCATCAGGGTCTTTTCCAGTGAGTCAACTCTTCGCATGAGGTGGCCAAAGTATTGGAGTTTCAGCTTCAGCATCAGTCCTTCCAATGAACACCCAGGACTGATCTCCTTTAGGATGGACAGTTGAGAGATACCCCTAAAACTGGGAAAGGTGAACAGGAAGACTTCGAAGCCTCTGGGAGGAATGTCATCCAACGAGGTGGGTATGCTCTCTTGCAACCTGAAAATAGGACTGTCATTAAAATCATGTTTCTTTAGTCCAGCTCCTTGTCCATGGCATCCTGCAGTTAGGCACATTTTATGCGCATTTTTACAAAATTACCCAAAGAGAAGATTATTTCTGGCTCTGTGGTTTCTTTCACCTTCTTTTTCTTTCTTGATTCCAAACTCTCCTCACAGTTTCAATTCCTCTCTCTTACTTTGTTCTCCTTTCTGTTTCTAAGACACCTAATTATTTCAGATTCCTCCCTGCTCTGAAGTTTTTGTACCTGAAAATTAGGTATTTAGAAATACCTTCTGGAGGAGTGGAGATTCTCCAGAAATGGGTACAGAGAGAAGATTATGAAGCTCATCCTGTATTGAAATGAAAGCCCACATTGGATGATGACATTTTCCCATCAGTGTGACTTCCTCCTTTAAGCACTTCACATATGGTCATTTTGTTCTAAAACAGCAAATCAGGCAGAAATGTTTAGTAAATAGCCAATCGTTATAACTTAAATTCTTATACTACAAAATAATATCTTATACCATGTTGATTTTCACATGTTCAGCACAACACACACATAATCATTTATGCACTTACTTGAATGTTTCCCACTGTGCCTAAAATATAGTAGGTGTTCATTATCAGTTTTTCAAATAGATAAATGGATGAATGAAATAATGAATGAAGGAGTGGATGAATGAAATAATGAATGAAGGAGTAAATGAATGAACACAGGAATGGGCAAGTAGAGTGTCTCAAAGCAAGGACAAGACCTTGATATTTGCATACCTAGTACAGCACAAGGTAGATAAGAACTGCTCAGAGTATAAAAGCTTTGCCAATGCTCCGAGTTCTGTTGTTAAACTGAGCCCAGGCTGTCACACATCAGACTTGATTAAAATAGTTGGCTCATAGGATTCACACTATGAAAGTAAGCTTCATCCTCACTTTCGTTCTCTTCCTCAAATCCAATTATCAGAGCTGTTTGCCTCATTCACTGAATTGCAAGGTCATTTGGTGGTTGTTCCAGACTCACTTCTCACTGTTTAGTCAAAGCCACCCTCTATAACCTAAACCTCAGTAAATTGACCAGCCCTGAACACCGAGTTTCCCGAGCCTCAGTCTTTTTTTCCAGGATGGACTTGAAGGGGATCAAAATATGTTGCTCCAAAATACGCCACATTGGCATGAGGATTATTTCTGCATATGTATGTGTTAAGTCGCTTCAGTCATGTCCGACTCTTTGTGACTTTATGGACTGTAGCCTGCCAGGCTCCTCTGTCCATGGGATTCTCCAGGCAAGAATACTGGACTGGGTTGCCGTGCCCTTCTCCAGGGCATCTTCCCAACTCAGAGATCAAACCCAGGTGTCCTGCATTGGAGGCCGATTCTCTATCATCTGAGCCACCAAGGAAGCCCCAACACCACCTGGGAAACCCTCAAAAAAAATATTTTTAGCTGAAGGCAATTCAGAAATAGCAGACACAGAAAGCAGAGCTTTCTCCCATTCTGCCTAAAAACAGGGCATAAATTTCCCTTTGTAAAGGTGTTCCCCTCTTCTATAGCAGGAAAAAGAAAATGACTCTTCATTAACTGGAGGTCACTTTTATCACCAGAGATGAGATGAGCCTGCATAGCATATCTTATTAAGCAGTCCACGGGTAAAGAATCTGCCTGCAATGCAGGAGACACAGGAGACGCCAGTTCGATCTCTGAGTAGGAAAGGTTCCCCTGGAGGGGGAAATAGCAACCCACCCTGGTGCTCTTGCCTGAGAAATCCTATAGACGGAGGAGCCTGGTGGGCTATAGTCCAAAGGGCTGTAAAGAGTTGGACACAGCTGAGCGACTATGCATGCACACACACATATCAACCATACGTTTCCTAGTCTCTTTCTCACAGTTCACCTCCCCTAGGAGCTCCAACCTCCTTGCCTTCCTTTGTCTGGTCTTCCTTCTTCTAGTTGCTTCTCCACAACTTATCACTCTTTGTTAAAATAGTATATAGCCCCCAAATCTAACCACTTCTTTGGGATTTTAAGTTTTTTCTTATGAATCCCCCAGGCATTATACAAATATTAATAAAATCTGTATGCCTCTTCTCCTGTTAATCTGTTTTTTGTCAGTTTAGCTATTATATATTTTTTCATTTTGCCATTTTTGTCATTTATATAAGTAGATTCATATTTATATTTTTATGAGGCTTTCTTAGTCAACATGATGTTTTTGAAATGGATTTGTATGGCTGCATGCATCTGTAGGCCATTCATTCATTTTCCTCCTTAGCCAACACCTTATGCATATACACCTTCTCTCTCTAAGGTAAGCATGAACTTTGGGAACAAGGAGCATGTTCTAACACAGTGCTCTCAAGGCATTCTCAGTGGCTTGTGTGGCTTGTTCTTTGAGATTGTTAGCTGTCTTTTTCAAATGTCTGAACTGGAGAAGGAAAGATTGAGGAGCCTGTCCAAAGGGCTATTGAGATTTTGTACTGAACATGGTGGCTCCTCACTTTCCATCCCCACTGAGGCCTCAACCAGAGGAATGGCCCTAAGCTGCCCTGTGAGAGATTTAAGTTGGATAATTACAACTGGGTATGTGTGGTGTGCCATGTGTTATGACAGTTTCTTTACATGAATTACCCTTTGTAATCCTCAAAACAAGCCAAATGAGGAAGTGTGTTAGCTTGCTAGGGCTGCCATGACAAAGCACCCCAAGCTGGGTGCCTTACATAACTGAAATTTATTGTTTCATAGTTTTGGAGGCTAGAAGTCTGAGATCAAGGTGTCATCAGGGCTGCTTCCTTCTGAGGGGGGTAGGGAGAGCCTGTTCCATAGCTCCTGGTGGTTTGCTGGCAGTCTCTGGCATTCCTTGACTTCTAGATCTCTGCCTTCACCTTCACATGGTCTCTCTCCCCCCTTTTTATAAGAACAGTTGGATTTTTAGGGGGGCCATCCAATTCAAGTATGACCTCATTTTCACCAGTTACATTTGCAATTATCCTATTTTCAAATAAGGTCACAATTCTGAGGTACTGGGGTTAAGAACTTTAACATATGGATATTGGTTGTGGGTGGGAGGGGAGGACACAGTTAAACCCATAACAAGGAGATATTATTTTCTCCATCTGAAGATGAGGAGATGGGCTTAGAGAGATTATGCTCAACTTGCTGAAGTAGAATGGCTGGGGAACCCCAGGGTTGCTATGGTAACCTGGTGGTTCTGAGGTGGGAGAAAATGAAGGTGATGCAGGTCCCCAAGAGCCACACAGATGCCTTGGTGACCCAGATCATTGTCAGTCACTCCATAAAGCTGTTTAGATGATAGGCAGTGGAATGAGCTTTAGAGTTAGTCCAGGCTGCCACTCGCTTAGCTATGTGCTCTTAGTAAAATGAGAAAATAGCATCCACCTTGTGAGGTTGTGCAGATTAAAGGACATAGGACAATGGGTGAGAAATGTAGTAATCATCAAAACAAACCTGTCCTCTCATCCCAGTCACAATAAATGGAGCCCTGGTTTACATGCAGATTTCCTACATTTGGGACCATTTTTTTGGATATAGTTAAGAAAAAACACACATGACATAAGTTTACCCTCTTAACAGTTTTTAAGTCCACATTTTAAGTCCACAATATGCACACCATTGTGCAACAGATCTCTAGAACTTTTTCATCTTGCATGACTGAAACTACATCCATTGAACAACTTCCCATTTTCCTCTCCCCCCAGCCCCTGGCACCTACCATTTTGCTTGCTGTTCTATGAATTTGACTCCTTTAGGTACATTGAATAAGGGGAACCATGGTACTTGTATTTTTGTGATTGACTTATTTCGTTTAGCAAAATGTCCTCAAGTTTCATCCATTTTATAGCCTATAACAGGATTTCCTTCTTTTTTAAGGGTGAATAATATTCCATTGTATGTATATGCCACATTTTTGTAATCCATTCATCCATTAATGGACCTTTAGATTACTTTCATATCATGGCTATTGTGAATAGTGCTGAAATGAACATGGCAACACAAGCATCAATTCAAGATCTTGCTTTCAGATTTGGAAGGGGGGTGGGGAGTGGTGTATGCCCAGGATTGGGCTTGCTGAATCATATGGTAATTCTATTTTTTAATTTTTTGAGGAACCCCCATACTGTATTCCATAGTGACTTCACCATCTTCCAATTCAAGCCTATTAATATAATTTAAGTAATTAATCACAATCCTTGACCAGAAAAGTCATTTGAATGGGAATTGGGGTGGGGGATGTGATGGAAGGGTTAGAAAGAAAGGGAGCAGAGGTGATCTAGAGAAAGACTTCAACTCCAGCTATCTGCCTCTCAGGGTATTTCTCAAAGTGGGAGGGGCACTATTGGCATTTAGGGCTGGACAGTCCTTCCTCTCAAGCCACTATCCCATGCATTGCAGAAAGGTTACCAAGACATTAAATATCAACCATACCCCTAGTCGTTGTGCATCCCAAAACACTGTTTCCAAACTTTCCCCAAGGATGGTCCCAGCCTTGGTTGAGCTCAGTTAGGGGTTCCTACAGGCCCCAGACTACATACTCTCTTTGAAAACCCTATGGCAGCCAGCATGGGGGGAAGCCCACTGCTGGTGCTCAAAGGATATGCAGCAATGAGAACTTTCTTTAGCAACTGTTTCGTGATGGGGATCCAAAATGGTACAGCCACTTTGGAAGACAATTGGCAGTTTCATACAAAACTTAATACACTTTTACCATAGTGCTCTGCTATGCTAAGTCGTGTCTGACTCTTTGCACCCCTACAGAGCCTGCCAGGCTCCTCAGTCCGTGGGATCCTCCAGGCAAGGGTACTGGAGTGGGTTGCCATTTCCTTCTCCAAGGGATCTTCCTGACCCGGGTATCAAACTCGAGTCTCTTATGTCTCCTGCATAGGCAGGCGGGTTCTTTACCACTAGCACCACTGGGAAGTCACTTTTACCATACAGTAAGTAATCCCACTCCTCTTTATGCACTCAAAGGAGTTGAAAACTTATGTCCACACAAAAACCTGCACATAGATATTTATATCGGCTTTGTTCATAATTGCCCAAACTTGGAAGCAACCAAGGTATCTTTCTGTAGGTGAATAGATAAATAAGCTGTGTTACATCAACAATGGAATATTATTCAGTCTTAAGAAAGGAGGGATTCCCTGGTAGCTCAGCTGGTAAAGAATCTGCCTGCAATGCAGGAGACTCCAATTCGATTCCTGAGTCAAGAAGATCCACTGGAGAAGGGATAGGCTACTCACTCTAATATTCTTGGACTTCCCTGGTGGCTCAGCTGATAAAGAATCCACCTGTAATGCTGGAGACCTGGGTTCAATCTCTGGGTTAGGAAAATCCCTTGGAGATACCTACTCTAGTATTCTGGCCTGGAGAATTCCATGGACTGTATAGTCCATAGGGTCGCAAAGAGTTGGACAAGACTGAGTGACTTTCACTTTCGCTTTCAAGAAGAAAGGAGCTATCAAGCCATGAAAAGACAAGGAGGAAACTTAATGCATACTACTATGACAAACATAGACAGCATATTAAAAAGCAGAGATATCACTTTGCCAACAAAGGTCCATATAGTCAAAGCTATGGTTTTTCCAGTAGTCCTGTACAGATGTGAGAGTTGGACCATAAAGAAGGCTGAGTGCCAAAGAATTGATGCTTTCGTATTGTGGTGCTGGAGAAGACTCTTGAGAGTCCCTTAGACAGCAAGGAGATCCAACCAGTCAATCCTAAAGGAAATCAATCCTGAATATTCATTGGAAGGACTGATGCTGAAGCTCCAATACTTTGGCCACCTGATGTGAAGAGCAGACTCATTGGAAAAGACCCTGATGCTGGGAAAGATTGAGGGCAAGATGAGAAGGGGGCGTCAGAGAATGAGATGGTTGGATGGCATCATCGACTCAATGGACATGAGTTTGAGCAGACTCAGGGACATAGTGTAGGACAGGCAAGCCTGTTGTGCTGCAGTTCACGGGGTCGCAAAGAGTCAGACACCACTTAGTGACTGAACAACAGCAACGAGGTGAAAGAAGCCAATTTGAAAAGTCTACATTTTGTATGATTCCAGCTGTGACATTCTGGAACAGGCAGAACTATGGAGACAGTAAAAAGATCAGTGGTTGCCAGGGGTTGTGGTAAGGAGGGATAAATAGGCAAAGCAAGAGGATTTTTAGGGCAGAAAAGCTACTTTGTGTGAGACTATAATGGTGGATACATATCATTATATATTTGTCCAAGCCCATAGTGTATACAACACCAAGAATAAACCTTGGGCTCTTGTAAAGCTTGGACTCTGGGTGATAATGATGTGTCAGTGTAGGTTCATCAGTTGTAACAAACATACCACTCTGGGAGGGAGGGGGAGATGGGGAGCGGTGGAGGTGGGGTGGGGTTTGATAATGAGGGGGGTTATGTATGGGGGAAGCAGGGGATTATGGGAAATTGTTATTACTTCCTCTCAATTTTGCTATGAACCTAAAACTGCTCTAGAAAACAGTCTGTTAATATATATATACATATTTTAAAAACCCTACTCAGTAAACAGAATTGCCAGAAATAAACACGTTGGGCCAATAACTCCCCACCATTGTCTCTATTTGCATTTTCCAAGCTTCTGACACCTGAGGGGAGAGGGCTGAGAAAGTTCTAGTGAAGATGCAGTTCGCTCAGATTTGTGTTTGAACAGCAGTATAGAATTTAGCACACTTTGGGTGTTTCCATATGGTGATGCCAACCACTGGTACTCACGTGACTCAGTGGTTACTCCTCTTTCTGGGAGGAACTGCCTTCTGAGTTACATTTTCTACTTTCTGCTTTAGTGGTAAGTCTGAATTATCAGACTGAGTCAGTATTATTAAATGGAAGTTTTTGGATCCAAACGGTTTACCTATTTATTGACCAAAGATGAACTGAGTCAAAAAGAGTCTACATGTGCATTAAATTTGGTGTAAGTTTTGGAAAGTTTCTCAGCCTCAAATGCAAAGGGTTTGTTGCAAAAAAGAAAAATGCGACTATTACTGAGTAAAAGAAAATCTGTGTGCCTCCAAACGCCTGCCTGGGTCTAACAGAGAGGCTTGCTGTCCTTCCAGATAAATTGTCACTGAAGCAAAACTGAAAGAAGAGAAATGTGAACCCCCTCTCTTTCAACACTACCCATTGTGTTCAAATTCACAAGTTGGAAAGTTAAAAGCCTACCTTCCTCTTTAAGAAAATATGAAAGTGTTTGCTAGAAAATAGAATTAATTGCCCTTGGACTTGAAGTGTTATCTGTGTTCAGCTTCAACCGGATCTACAACCCACTTCCAAAAAAAAAAGAGAGAGAAAATTCTTTCTTGTCAGTGGTGAAAATCACCCCACCTGGAATGCACTCTTCAAAAGGTTCTCGAAGCCTATTCATATGAATGAAGCTGCTTTCTCAAGGGCTGAGGCGGAAGCTGCCCTCTTGGGGCGCTTAGGCAACCTGGGGAAGGGAAACCGCCCTGGGGCCAGTGTGGCTGCCGGGGCTGCGTGCCGGCTGCACACGCGGACCGCTGTCTCCAAGATGCAGTACCTGGACCCCGAGGAGCTGCTGATGGACGAAGAGGATGATGTTTTTGGTGAAGGTAAACATATCTTTCTGGCAGGAGCCTTTCTGATCGACTTTGCTTAGCTCTGACACTGTTGGAAACTTTGAACCGACTTGGGTAAGGAACTGGAGGACTTTGACAGCATCCCGGATGGGATGACACCCCAGGAGTGCAGCGGAAAACTGGGGACAAGGGAATTCAATGGGTCTTCCAGATGCCTTTTTTTTTTTTTTTAAGTCATGGCAAAAGGTTCAGTTTAGGGTAGAAAATAGTACTGCTATTCCCCTCGTCCCTCTTCTGTGATCTCTTGTCTAACACCATCAAGGACGGAAGTCTGTCTCCCTGCTCAGCACACAGCAGGCGAGGCTGGACTCCTGGACCAGGGAACGTCCTCCACGGTGCCATGCTGCTTTGCCCTGCACTGCCCGCGGCCCCCTCTCCTCTCTCTGCCTTTGGATCTTTCCCTCTTTCACTCCTCCTGGCATCCTGGCACCCCAGCTCTCTCGGTTGCCTCTCCCTTTTCCTCTCCTAGGCTGGGAGGTAGCAGCCTCACTAGCTTCTGACATCCACTGCGCTGCCTGGGTTTCCCCAGGTAGACCTGTGTGGTGGAATTTGACATTAAAGGTTGCAAATTGAAATGGCTAACCTTGTAATCTACAGATTCCTTGTTCAAATGCTGCTTATGAGATTGGGCTTGCAGGCAAGAGCTTTTCAAGAATTTGGAACTGTCAAAATTGATGGTTATCTGGATTCAGGGACCTCATAAATTCATTTTTATTCACAAGAACCATATCTGGTATTACCCTATCAAGTAATTTTTTAAAGGAGCTCTGGTAAAAGTTTTTGCAGTTACCCAAGTTATTGAAGACAAATGAAAGAGTATAACATAGTAATCTAATCATCTAGGATGCAACCATTATTGATGTCTGTCTTTACATTACTTTGTTGTAGCATCAGAAATATTTAAAACCATAATTGGTTTGTTGTTGTTTTTTTTTTTAATCACAATTTAAGACAGCTTAAAGAATATCTCCCTGAGCTTTCTTGCTGTTTGCCACATTCTCGGACTGTTGCTTTACTTGGATGACAGGTAGAGCTGCTCTGACTTGAAGCTTGCTCTTAGGCTCCATTCCTCAGCTTTCACTTCTACTTACAGATGCTTTCTCTGTGTATACATACTTAGATATTCACTCCCTTCAGGAATTAGAACATGTTTACAACTAGGAAGATAAGCCTAAATGGGACAATTTGGTAGTTATCTACTCAACCTTCAAAACACCGGGCCACAATTTCTCCCTTGCCTCAGAGGGATTTTTCTTTTACCAATGGCTACAGTGCTAAAGAGCGCCACCTATAGACAGATGCAACCACCGCACTGTAAATTACTTTGGCCATCTGATGCAATGAACTGACTCATTTGAAAAGACCCTGATGCTGGGAAAGATTGAAAGCGGGAGGAGAAGCAGACAACAGAGGATGAAATGGTTGGATGTCATCACCAACTCAATGGACATGAGCTTACTCCTGGAGTAAGCTCTGGGAGTTGGTGATGGACAGGGAAGCCTGGCATGCTGCAGTCCCTGGAGTCTCAAAGTGTCGGATATGACTGAATGACTGAACTGAACTGATAGATTAAGTGACCCCTCTCTGAAGGGCTTCCCAGGTGACACAGTGGTAAAGAATCTGCCTACCAGTATAGGAGAGGCAAGAGACACAGGTTCGATCCCTGAGTTGGGAAGAGCCCCAGAGTAGGAAATGACAACCAATTCCAATATTCTTGCCTGAAAAATTTCATGAACAGAGGAGCCAGAAGGTTATAGTCCATGGAGTCACAAAGAGTCAGACACAACTGAGCATGTGAGCACTCTGAAAATTAAGACCTCAACAAAGCAGGAATTGAGGAGCCTATAAGATCTTTCTCCCAAGCAGTCATGATTATCAAGGTGATAATTTTAACCTCAACAGGCACAGTAAAGAGTCAAGTTGGGAGTCAGACAAGATTCCGATTCAAATTCTCATTTTGCTTCTTATTACCTATGTGAATTAAACAAGGTAATTGCTAAACTAAACCTCTGTTTTCTCAGTGGGGAAATAGAACAATAATACCTTTGGGTTGTGCAGATTACCTTCATAATAGATTCATAATATTTGTATGGTGCTTCATAGGTGATATACTTTATACTTTTTCAGACTGATTTTTCTCATTTAACTTAATCTATGCAGATTAGAGAGAGAATCCTTAAAATTCCAGTATCTAGTGTATTTTTATTCAGCTTTTGGAGTCATGGATCATATTTGCCTATTCATTGAGAGCTTGTCTGCATAGTTCCTTCATTTTAAGTAAGCTCCCTGCAGGATATTAGTTAAGAGCTTCGTCTCCAGGCTACACTGCCTGAGCTTTGCCACTTAATTTACTCTGTGATTTTAAGCTGGTTACTCCACCTCTCTGTGTCTCAAGTTTACTCACTGTAAAATGGACTACAAACTTCCTAGGGTGGTATATGGATTAAATATTATTAATATTTAAGAGGATGCTTAGAACAGTGCCTCAAACATGGTAAGCACTCAGTTAACACTAATTCCTACTCTGTATTCACAAAAAGGGGTTCCTAGAATAGGTCAGAAAGCGATGTATAAAAGGAATTCTGTACAGAATTTTTTCTTCATGTCTGGTTAATCTAGTGTCTGATTAGCCCTTCAGGTTCCTCTGTCCATGGAATTCCCCAGGCAAGAAGATTGGAGTGGGGTGCTGTTCCCTTCTCCAAGTATATTCAAAATAGGACTTATTACAGAAAAATTGGTTTATAAACCACTTTTCAGAGTTATGACTTCCCTGGTGGCTCAGACGGTAAAGCATCTGCCTACAATGCGGGAGACCCGGCTTCAATCCCTGGGTCGGGAAGATCTCCTGGAGAAGGCAATGGCACCCCACTCCAGTATTCTTGCCTGGGAAATCCCATGGACGGAGGAGCCTGGTAGGCTACAGTCCATGGGGTCTCAAAGAGTCGGACACGACAGCGACTTCACTTTCACTTTCTTTTCAGAGTTACCATAGAGTGGAAGCACCCCCGGACAAGTGGCTGGGAGCCTGGACTGTGGTCCTGTCCCTGCTGTTTTGCAGCTGTAGGCGCTTAGGCAAGTCACTTAACCTTGCTGAGCCTCATTTTTCACCGACAATAAGAGGGTTGATTACATATTCGCTCAGATCTCATTTGAAAAGCTCCAGCATTCTATTATGTCATCTTTTCTGCACAGTGGCATCTACCTAGAGGAATTCAAGCTGCCTGGAGGTTTCCTCCATGCTTTTAGCTCACTTAAACACGCCTAAGAAAGCAGAAAGCTTTTGATCCAATGAGTTTCCTCTAACGTAAAAGAAGGAGGAGGCCTAGGAGCTCGTTACTAAGGCAACTGTATTTCCTGGTAATGGATACACTTTTAAAGGACCCTTTCCTCCTAAAGAAACACAAATTTAGGATTTTGGTCCACTTGGTTGAAAGTATATATAATTCATTTAAATTTATGGACCACAGAAAGATCTGGAAAGAAAAAACATGAGTTGTGCTCACAATATGTTTTTAACTGCTTTTCTGAAATTCTGTTTGCTTCAGCTATTGTCTTCTGTGATTAAAGAAAATGTTAAAGTTCATGGAATTAAGAAGCATTGGTGTGTAACTTTGCTCTTGTTCTAGGAGAAAGTTGCATCTGATTAATGAGAGAGAGCAGCAGTCACCCACCTACCCACTAGAAACCTCAGTATTTGTTTCTCTCTCTCCTTCCCTCTTTCTCTTTCTCTGTTACACACACACACACACACACACACACACACACACTCACACACAGGTTGGCTTTCCAAACATCATCATGCTATCTAGAAAATGGTTCCTATCAGGTAGACTGTATTCTTTGCTGGGAGAATGATTGATTTGATTACCGTGCTATTGAAAAGCCAATAATTGGAATTAGAGAGCTCCTTTCTCATTATCGTTTCAAACATATCAAATTAAAGGGCTTTCATCTGTTTTGTTACTGTGCCTCTTGACAGGCAGTCTGGTGTATGTTAGTAGAAAGAACTGGATGGATAATAATAGTAATGATAACTGTAACAATTATGATGGTGATAATAATAATAGAAAAAACAAGTGTCGTGCACAGTGGAGGCCTTTGGCCAGCTTTCAAGAACAGGACAGGATTCATGTGTGCGAAGAAACATTTCCTCAGGTGGTGGTCTACCAGTAGCTCAGCAGCCAAAATTACTCTTGGGCAGAAGTCAAAGTTGCAGTTCTTCTTTCCTGAGAACCACAAGCTTTCCCTGCCTTTGTTTGCTCCTCTCTGTTGTCAAGTGCCGTGATGAGAATAATAAAACCACCACCAGTTCACAATCATCTGCGCAAAGTATTTCTCAGACTTATATATTTCCTGGACACTTACATGCCTGCTAGGGTCTTGCTTCTGGAAAGACCGCTGGAACCTGCAATGCGCTTGCCAGACCTTCAGATGTTCTGGTACAGTGAAGCACAGCATAGGATTACAGTATCTAGGGAGGTTGTTTCAAACTCCCCAAAGGAGAATGCTCCCAGATGGAGATAAACTGGCAGAAGGGAGTCCACTTGACTGATAGCTGCTTGTCGGTCTTAAATAGATCAAGAGATGCTTAGGAAAAAAAATGCTACACAGTTTTGAACCAAAGCTGTCTCCTTTCCCCAAGCCAATTAGCCAGCATTGTTTTGTTTTGTTTTCTTTTTCCCTTTCAAAAGTAACTTCAGCTCATAGAGAGCAAGAAAATTACAAAAAGTTTGTCAAAAAGAGAATTGTAAGTAGAATAGATGCCCACTTTGTCTTTCTTTGTAAATTGCTTATGAAGCCAAGGTAGATT
The DNA here is from genome assembly GCF_963930625.1 of Muntiacus reevesi. Lineage (NCBI taxonomy): Eukaryota > Metazoa > Chordata > Mammalia > Artiodactyla > Cervidae > Muntiacus > Muntiacus reevesi. The sequence continues at coordinate 33,539,320 of NC_089268.1, forward strand.
TTTTTTTTAATAAGTTAACAGTTATGCAACCTGTTGTAATCTGGCATGTTTTGATATTGTTTACTGAATTACATTTTCCCTTTCCAAAATTGAAAGAAGAGAAGGAAGAAGGAAGGAAGGAATGAAGAATAGATTAAATTAAGTTTATGTACAAAACCAATAGATTCTGAAAGTTCAGGCTGGTTTAGTCAAACCATCTATGGTAAAAGTGTTGAGAAAGAGAACATAAAATGTATGTGCCTTGGCTAAACAGAGTTAGACTTTTTTTGTTTGATTATGCTACATTTCATAGTTACAATTGTAATTTGGCTATGTTAGTTCTTTTTCAAAAATATTCATATCTGGGGTTCTCAAATGAAACCCAAGTAAGGGATTGAAGAAGAGGCTGCCATAGTTTCCTGGGTTGAAAAAAGTTGATCACTCTTTGCTTTTGCAGTTTGCTAGATCACTTGGATCAATTTCTATTCTGGGACTCCTGGAGAAATGGCTTCGGTTGGAAGTCATTTTCCCTACTTTATTAGTCACAGAGGCAGGAGCAGACACAGACCTCCCCACAATAATTCATGCCTGTGTGACCTATGCCTTGGATTACTACAAAACATTCCCTTCCCAGAGATGTCTAGGAAGCTTGCTTTGGCTGGTGCCAAAGAGATGGTGTCATTTCAGGGGCACAAACTAAAATAGCACTTTGCACGAAAGCTATGCAGGCTTCTTAGCCACCAGTCCACCCCTTGATTTATGGCCCCTAGTGACCTCTGGGTGACCTACTTAGATCAGGCCAAAGCCAAAAAGGGGCCCAGTGTCACAAATAAAGTATTTAAAATGCTCATTTAATAATTTTATGAGCAGCCAGGAAAGTCTTTTCAGGAACTGTATGAGATAGCCTTGAGTATACCTCCTGTAGGACTTGAGTTGAAATACAAATATATTTTTGTTTGTGTGGGGAAAAACAGTTAAAAAAGAAAAAAGAAATGTTAGCTGTTATGACCAAAGCAGTGAAATAAATTGGGAGAATTGCCCTTGCTTCTTGATAAGAATTACTTCACTCCTGAAGTCAACATATTTTTTACAAAGAGATGTGATATATCCAGTTACCTATGCCTCACGTGTTTTCCTTTGCTTAGCAAGTATCAGCTTATTCCACTTCTCATTTATTTTTAGATGGCTCAATTTTGTCTATGAATTGTTTACCAAACAGTGATGACATTGAATGAAAATGTTTGCAATTCAGTTGGTTTTAGAAGAGATTTTAAAGGCTGAAAAGGTATTAGTTGAGTCAAGTTGAAATGAATATTTCAAGTACCTGAAGGACAGGGAAGAAGGAAAAATAATAGTGACTGGTCCTGGCAAGCAAAAATAGAAAGAAGAAAATGAAAATACCCTACTGCAGGGCCTGGTAGGGTATTGAACATGCATGTACTTCCTTGACAGAATGTTCCAGGCTGAATTGGAGTTGGAGGCTGGTTTCTGGGGAACTGAAATGTGGATGTGCCTGACTGACTAGAAGGATCATGATTCCGCAGCATGTGTACAATCCATAGTGAAGGGATTTGGCAAGAATCTGAAGTGTTCGATCCCTGTTGATAGACAAACCACTGAAAAACCACTTCACTTTGTGCTGTGTACACAAAGCCTATCTCATCATTTAGCAAGAATTTCCCTTCAAGAAAAACAGAACAATTTACTTGATCACTTTTAGATATTTTTAAGAGAAATATTTTTACATATATCCTGGGATAACAATCACAAAGCAGGTATAATGGCCAGTTTCACTCCAGAAGGCAAATTCATGATAATTTATACTATTGTCATTCTTTGACTGTGGACTTTCCATAGCTTACGCTTTTCATGCCTTAACTTGCTAAACAGAGGCTTCAGGCAGAAGACATTTAAGATCAATTATGGATACAAAGTAAAAATTTTAGGTGTTAAACTGTAAAAGTAAGGAAAATTTGAACTTTTGGCAGGGTGACTTGTCTGTTTTCCCAACTGTTGTTCATTTGCTAAATTGTATCTGACTCTTTGCAACCCCATGAACTGCAGCACACCAGGCTTCCCTGTCTATCACCAACTCCCAGAGCTTGCTCAAACTCATGTCCATTAAGTCGCTGATGCCATCCAACCATCTCATCCTCTGTCACCCCCTTCTCCTCATGCCCTCAATCTTTCCCAGCATGAGGGTCTTTTCCAACGAGTCGGCTCTTCGCATGAGGTAGCCAAAGTATTGGAGTTTCAGCTTCAGCATCAGTCCTTCCAATGAATATTCAGGATTGATTTCCCTTAGGATTAACTGGTTTGATCTCCTTATTGTCCAAGGTGCTCTCAAGAGTCCTCTCCAGCATCACAATTCAAAAGCATCAATTCTTTGGCACTCATCCTTCTTTACGGTCTCACATCTGTACAGGATTACTAGAAAAACCATTTGTTGTTGTTTAGTCACTCAGTTGTGTCCAACTCTTTGTGACCCCATGGACTACAGCACACCAAGCTTCCCTGTCCTTTACCATCTCCCAGAGCTTGCTCAAACTCATGTCCATTGAGTCAGTGAAGCCATCCAACCATCTAACTTTGACTATGTGGACCTTTGGCAGCAAAGTAATATGCTGTCTAGGTTTGTCATAGCTATTCTTCCAAGGAGCAAGAGTTTTTAAATTTTGTAGTTGCAGTCACCATCTGCAGTGATTTTGGAGCCCAAGAAAATAAAATCTGTCACTGTTTCCATTGTTTCCCCATCTATTTGCCATGAAGTGAATGGGATTGGATGCTATGATCCTAGTTTTCTGAATGTTAAGATTTAAGCCAGCTTTTTGGCTGTCCTCTTTCACTCTTATCAAGAGGCTTTTTATTTCCTCTTTTTTCTGTCATAAGAGTAGTGTCATCTGCCTATCTGAGGTTGTTGATATTTCCCCCAGCAATCTTGATTCCAGCTTGTGATTCATCCAGCCCTGAATTTCGCATGATGTACTCTGCATATAAGTTAAATAGACAGGGTAACAATATACAGCCTTGACATAGTCCTTTCCCAATTTTGAATCAGTTCCAACTGAGGGAGAGAGAAAACACTGAGTCAAGCTTTGTAAAGATTGTCATTAATAGATAACCTGGTAAACAGAGAAAAAGATCTTCTGCTGTATTAGGAGGCTTAACCCTGTGAAATAATTATTTCTAAATAAAATAAAGAGAAGAAAGAACAAGTTCCTGCTTTCTGAAAAGTGACAAAGTTGTGGTACCCTCTTTTCACTGCAGATCTTTGCTTCTTAGTCTTTGGATCATTGGTTAAAAGTTTAAATATTTACACTATACAACTCAAACATCAACAGGAGGACACCAGCTGGTCTCTTCTGCCTCCTGACATCATTCTAAACTGTCCATTCAGTGTAAGAAATAATGAGCTGAGAAACAGGAAGAAAATAATTTGACTTTCAGAGCACAGATTGAGTCAGCTGGCTGAGCAGTTGAAGATAACTTTTTTTCTCTCTAAATTAGCATTTGGGAAACTCTGAGAGGGAGTACATATGAAAGCATGTTCTATGGTGGGATTTTCTTTGCTATTTATAACAGCACAGTGAACTGATAGAATGGCATGTGAAGAAAAGTGTGTCAAAGAATCAAATACGCAGATACAATTTGTAGAAGGCACCTTTCACCACTTTGAGATAAATTATATGGACTGAAATATTATGAAAAACAACTTCTTTCCCTTCAACTTCTGGTTTACATGCCAAAGGTTATCAAGAAGAGACATTTCTCAGCCCTCTATTAATCTCTAGTAGCATCTCTAAAGACTAAAAAATAAATGATAATTTAGAGTCTTAATATAAAGCAAGATACAAAACTTTTTCAGAAAACATTGCTATTTTGAATAATCTGCACTCTACAATCTGAGTGAAAAACCATATGCTTGCTCAGCACACAGTTTCCACAGAAGGACAGACCCCTTTTCTGGACACAGGGCTGTACTGAGTACTTCACACACAAAAATTCTAGAGCAACCCATGTTTATAAATTCTTGATTTTTTTTTTTAACCACTCAGATTTCCAAACTGAGGGAAGGTAGCAGGGCTGAAAGAACCAAATATCTGTACTCAGAAGACCTAAGTCAACGTAATAGCAGTTTGACTTTAGGCAAGTTACCTAACCCCTCAGAGGTTTCACTTCCCTTCTTCCACTTGGAGATGATGATCATTAAAGTGATGATGATGATGGGGGATGGTGGTCACCTGCCCCTCAAATCACTTAATGGAGATAATGTCTGAGATCATGGGAAACCAGTAAGGGCTTACTGGTTAGTTACATTACTAACTTAATGTCAGTTAGTTTTTCATTGTGATTTTCTCAGCTGTCCCAGTCTCCCAAGTCTATACGATCTCCCTCTTCTACTCTTGGCCTATGATCAACAAAGACACAAGCTGACGAGAGCAGAGCTATGGAGACTGCTCACGACAAATGCTTCCCTGGGAATAGAGAGGTGCCTCTGGCTCATGAATTAACAAGCCTGACTGCTTGCTATCTGACCTCCACCATGTGACCAAGGCAGGGCTCAGAATAACTCCTTCACCAGAATAAGTACATGATTTTTTGGGGGGTGGTGACTAACCAATCTGGTCTCCCTCTAAAAATTCTTAGAGTTTTAAAATAAGCTATGGCAGTTTTCTTGTGGAAAGAGTCCCCTTTGCCTCAGTCAGGAATGCAGGAGGTGAAGAATCATATCTTCAACATTATCTTTACAATACACAGGCCCTTTCTCCAGGGTAAATATTTATCTGCAGTAAACATACCCCAGTTACTGCCTCCCCATCACCACTTTACAGAGTACTTTTCAAAGAGTAACTTGATAAAGGCTGGGCTTTCTATATTTGTTAAACCATTTCTAATTTAAAGATAATGCTTATTGAAACTTGCATTATGTATATGTTAAGAGCATTTTAGGATGGTAATTAAGATTCTAAACAAAGCCTCTACAACATTTCCTCTAGTGGTGTTTTGCTTTGTTTTTACTTCCATTGCTGTTTAAAGATATTTTTCAATGGTAAAACCTCCTGGAGAAAAGCATAGTCATCTGTTTGTGTATAAATTAAGTGCATGCTCAGTCGTGTCCGATTCTTTGCGACCCCATGGACTGTAGCCCACCAGGCTCCTTCTATCCATAGGATTTTCCAGGCAAGACTACTGGAGTGGCTTGCCATTTCCTCCTCCAGGGGAACTTCCTGACCCAGGAATTGAACTCATGTCTCCTGTGTCTCCTGTACTGGCGGATGAATCCTTTACCACTGAACCACCTCGGAAGCCCATGTGTTTACAGGAAGACAAACATTAGTTCAATGTTTAATATTAATAATTATACTTCATGGAATAGAAAATACATCAATAGGACTTACCCACTGTGAATTAATCACCAAATCTTTATTGAGTACCACTCAAAAAGAGTTAGGACAAGGGGACAGGACTGGTCAGGCTGCAAATGGCCCCAGGTGTAGGAAGGCAGACTGAAAAGTGGTCAACCCAGATCCTCCCCACTCCTGGAAAGACAACCGCTGCTGGCTCAGAAGCATTGTCTTCTGTCTGAGAAAAGGCAACATATCTTGTCATTTATGTTATGAACTACAGTGCAGAAGACAGGAAAAGCCCTGCTTGTCTTCCTAACATTAATGATACACCCAAAAGGCAGATGTTTATGCCTTTATAAGCTACTGGGAAACGTTGAAAACTGCACATAGCAAGTCAGTAGCTTATTACCCACCCTTTGACCTGAGCAGGGGTTGGCAAACCATGGCCTGCAGGCCAGACACAGCCCACTGCCTGTTTCTGCCCAGCCTGCAAGATGGCAGTGGTTTTTACAGACGAGCATTTGCAATCAATTTGATGATCAGGAACGTTGACCTTCAACTTCAGTTAAGCAAGATATTATCACAAAGAAAAAGAAGTCCGTTCTTCTCCTTAGTAGCCTGTGTATGTGTGTTAGTTACTCAGTCATGACTGACTCTTTGTGACCCCATGGACTGTAGCCCCCAGGCTCCTCTGTCCATGGAATTTTCCAGACAAGAATGTTGGAGTGGATTGCCATTCCCTTCTCCAGGGAATCATCCTGACCCAGGGATAGAACCTGGGTCTCTTGCATTGCAGGCAGATTCTTTACCATGTGAGCCACCAGGGAAGTCGCTTAGTGGACTGATATTACCATTAAAAAGTGCCCAATTATTATATTTTTAATTTTGCCCATATAAAATGTGAGATTTTGTTTCCTCTCTTGTTATATGTAAGTAAACAATTTCCTCATTTTTTTACCTCTTGGCTCCCAAAGCCTAAAAGATCTACTTTCTGACTCTTTACAGAAAAAGCCTGCTGACCTCTTGTTTAGGTCATCAGGTTCCATCATTTTGCCTCTTAAGGTCATTGAGAGTTTCTTAACCATCTCTCCCACCAGCTCTTCCCCTTTTCATGTCTGCTGAGAGAGTCCTATCATTTTTAAAACCCTTTTAAGAGGAGATTTGTTCCCTCTTAAATATTCTTTTTATGAGAACACATGTCCCTCAAATTACATTGCTCTGTAACATCAACTGGTAGGATGATGAAAAATTGATAGCTTAAGACAAAACCAAACACAGAACATGCTGGGTGGGAGAGGGTAGAGACAGGAGCATCCATCAGGTAAGGAGAGAGACAGAGGACTAAGGCCCTATTCTCCCAGCCCGTGGATAAGTTAGGCGAAAGAAGGTAACAGTCAGGAGGTGTCCAGGGCCCCTCCCACTTACACCGCTGCATCACCTCAAGGCACTCTCCTCTTCATCTGACTCTTTGGGTTCTTTGTCCCTGAGATCTGAAATCCTTGGACCTCCTTGTAAGAGATGATTGACGCACGAGCGTGACTCAATGCCATCTTCTTGGCTTTTCCACACTTGTCACCCCAAGTCTCCCAATTCATCAAGGAGTGATAGTGCCAGACCCTGGGGCATCATTCAAAGAAACCACAAATTGGAAATACAATCCCCTTTACATTAGGAGATTACACGGGATTAGCAGAACTTTGATCATCCTCAAAACAGTGCTGGTTCTTGCCCAATGCCCTCTTCTGTAAGACAGACCCGCCGGTGTCCACACAGCCCGCATGTTAATTCAAGGACAAGGAAGCCTTTTCAAAACAGGCATGAAGGAGAGGGTGAAAAACACCACCCCACACACCCTTGCACGTTTGGTAGGGCCACTTGGCTCCTAGTTGCTAAGCATTGAGAGGAGCTGGAATGTTCAGCACTATTAGACATCTCTGAGCAGTTCTAACTTGCTGGAGGGGAAAAGTACATTACTATTAAAAAGAGTTCGGGAGCAATTATGCACTGTCCATGAGACTGTAAAATGGTGCAGCCACTCTGGAAAGCAGGTGCAATTCCTCAAAAAATTACAGGAAGAGTTAATATATGATCTAGCAATTCCACCTCTGGCCTTGTACCCAAAAGAACTGAAAGCAAGGTCTTGAAGAGATAGTTGTACATCCATGTTCATAGCATTATCCACAGTAGTCGAAAGGTAGAACAACACCAGTGTCCATCAGCAGATAAATGGGTCAACAAAATATGGCATGTACATACAATGGAATATTATTCAGCCTTTAAAAGGAAGAGAATTCTAGCATGCTCTAATCTGGATGAACCTTGGGGACATTAAACTTAGTGAAATAAGCTGGTCACAAAAAGACAAATCACTGTATAATCATGAATATGAGGTGTCTAGAGTTGTCAAATTCATAGAGACAAAAAAATGGCATGGTGATTGGCAGGGGGTGGAAAATAATAAATAAAATTAAAATGGGGTGGCAGAGGAGGAAGTGGGAAGTTGTTGTTTAATGAGTATCGCTTCAACTTTATAAGATGAAAAGAGTCCTGGAGACTGGTTCCACAGCAATGTGAATGAACTTAACACTACTAAACTATACACTTAAAAATGATTAAGATGGTAAATCTTACATCACATGCATTATATTAACATATATATATATTTCCACATTTAAAAAAAATCAGGAATAGCTATACCAAGAAACAGGAAAGAACAGGCAGTTCCTGAAAGTCTGCAAAATGGTTGCTTTTTCTTGAGCTATGTAAACTTAACAGCAGGGAACTGAATTCTCATGTGAGATAGAAACGATTCCAGGGAGCTGATTCTGGGCGTATCTGACACAATCTTAAAAGGACTGTTTTCTCCATAACAGGATGTTTAAGAGTTAGATCTGGGAATTTTTCCTACCAATGTCTGCCTAGTTGGAAATCAGTTTTAGAATCTCTGAATAAATATTTTGAGGTTAGCGCTTACTGAAGCTCCTCTAAAAAAGAGTAGCATAATTAGCAGAGGCACCCCCGTCAGGAGCTTATGAACTATATAGGGATAGAAGATGGATTATTTTTTCATTCATTAAAGACTATCTGTTGATAGTCTACCATGGGCTAGATTCAGCTCTACTCAGCTCTGGGGATCAGCAGTGACCATGACAAAGCCCCAGCCCTGGTGATGTGCTGCTGGTGGTGGAGGGAGCCAGACAGTAAACAAACAAGTAAAAACACGATGTGTCAGATGGAGAGACGTGTTATGGAGTAAAAGTAAGTGCAGGATGAGAAGAATAGAGCATGATGGTCAGAGAAGGCTATTCTGGCAAATGCCCAGAGGCTTGAAGGGACTGCAAGGCTGACCTGGATATCAGAAGGAGAAGGTTCCAGCAAGAGTCAGAAGGCCAGTGTGGCTGCAGCACAACATGAGCAAGACTGAGAGCAGTAGAAGATTTGATCCAAGAGGTTCCTGGGGGCTGGGTTAGGGGGATGGATCCAGCTCTTGTATAGCCTTACAGGCCATTGTAAGCATTTGGGTTTTAGCTCTATGGGAGATGGGGAACCACTGGTGAAGGTTGAGCAGAGTGACATAATCCGATTTACCTCTCAAAAGCATTGTCTGACTTCTGTCTGGGAAATAAAAATGGCATAAAGGGCAAAAGCAGGGGAGCCAGTTAGGAGAAGATGGCAACAGTCCAGAAGAGAATTGGTGGAGCTTACCAGGTCTGATAGTGATTGAATTCTGGAGGCGGAAGGGGGTGGGGAGCTGGGGAAGGCACCGAGGATGACTCCAAGACTCTGATCCAGGCTTCTGGAAGGATGGGCTGCTCTTTATTGAGGTGAGGAAGGCTGCTGGAGAAGTAGGCTTGGGGTGGAGGCAGTATTGCCCTGATGGGGAAGCAGGAATCCACTTGGGGATAGTTGAACTATAAACAGTGGATGACTTCATGAAGTCCCTCTCCAAGTACCCAGTATAGTGGGCACTAGGAAATATCTGTTGAAATGTTAATGATAAAGCAGCATATACATAAGTGAGAATTATTCATAGATTTATCTCCAGCTTATGGAGATTGAGCTTTATCACCTGCATGGGCTATTCCATAAAACTAGGAGCTGGAAAATGCAATACAAATTGTGCACAAACACTTAAGGGAAATTAAAGGAAAGATGGGGGTGGGGGGAAGGGTGGGTCATCTGGACAGGCTTCTGGCAGGTGAATATTTGGAGAAGAGGGCTTCATATCTTTGGGAGCACTGTTATGAGATACAGAATGACTATGGAAATGCATCTGTGAATTCCCCTTCTTCACATGGCATGCCTGCATTTGGTGCTAGGTTCACCGTGTTAAGATGCGTGCATTTCTTGCCCTTTTGCTCCAAGACTGTATGTCCATGGCATCTCAGCTGAAAGAGACCTCTTTAGAGGTTTTTCTGCGTATTCTCCTAATAGGAGACAGGCAAGGGTCAATCCCATTGCTAAACTCCCTGCCTTTCTCCCCCTTCCCAAAGGAGATTATCAGTCTCTGTCAGTCACACATCCATTTAACAGTCAAGAACCAGCAATCAGCACATTCGTTTGTATTTTAACTCAAGCCCCACGAGCTGCATCTTCAATCACTTCTCTTTAATCCTAGAGGAAAATTGTTCTTCCTCCTGTAAGACAATCTTTTGTATTCTTGAAAACCATTAAAAGAACATATTCACGTGCCAGTAATTCACCAGACCCTGCAATAGCCAGTCAAATGTTTGTATTGCACCACCAGGCACTTGAGTTGACTAGTATATCTATGTCGACAAGAGGCCAAGTGTATTCTAAGTGCTGAAGAGACCCAAATGTCTGCAAATTAGGATCTGAAACGCAGGGACGCACGCCCCACAGCTGTTGAACTTGAATTACTCTTTGAATGTGGCACCCAGAGCTGAGAGGCACTTCTCAGAGAGGCCTGTGTGCATTCGTTCTTCTAAACCCTGCCGATGCCCGAAGCGTACATCCCCATTCGGACTTTACCGCCGTCTTGGGTACAGGGAGCAAACAAGAGCAGGTGTTCAGATTTATATTCCTCAAGCAGCCCCCCGAGGCTCATTGAGGACAGGTCAGTGAAGGAAGAGGCTGAAACGAAGCCTCCACCCCCCACCCCACCCCACCCCCGCCCCAGTTCCCGTGCCTGCCAGCAGACAGCTGTTCCAGCCGCTTCCTGCTGCCGCTCATGAAAGCATAACTGCGATTCAATGAAAAATAATTTAATAGAGGTTTGTTTGGAGCAGCCCCTTACTTTGGAGATTGGCTGAAACCAAGGCACTTGGATGTGTTGCCATCGCTGTGAAATTTTCACCTCCAGCAGCCTGAGCAAGAATGACCTATTTTGAACGTGACAGCCGATGACACTTCAGTGGCGTGAATAATTTAATAGGTGTGAGAGCTCTGTCAACGCTGTGATATTATAGCAACGCTGCCTGCCTGGCTAATTATGGAGGGTGACTGTGCCCCGGCCCGTTGTCACGGCTCCTATCCGAAGCTGCCAGGGACATGGATTGTGTGTGAGCAGAGAAGGAAAGAGGGGAAGTGGGGCCAGGCCTGGTCCCTGCTACCAAAGAAGGCTTTGTGGGTCGAGCAAGCCATGCCGCAGGAGTCAGATTTCCACTTTCCCATCTGCAAAGCGAAACTGTGCGGGGCCCACGGGGTTGGAGCTTGTATCCAGTATCTCGATCGATCAGGGAGGTGGAGGCTGGGAAAGGGTGATTTAGGAAGGAAAGAGGCACTGGATGCCGAAGCTAGGAGGGAGAGCTAATGGTTTCCAGGCCTCAGAGAGGAGACACCAGCCTTTTAAATATGCAGCTGGACTCTCAGCCCCAGGAGCAGGAATATGAACTGAGCGGCTGCAGAGAAGAGTGAACAGCTAGGAGGAATCTCAGTCGTGGCTTCAGAACCTTTCCCTTGTGTTCTAAGCCACCTTGATCCTCCCTTCAGCTCACTCGGGCTTTGCTTAAATGATAGCGACAGCCAGTTAACCTCAGAGACCTGTTTCCGATGTGAATTGGACTCCAGAATAATGTCCATGAAGATGGTGAAGATTAGCAAACAGTGAAAAGATTTTAAGTAAAATGGTTTCTAGGTCCGTAATTCCTCCTAAAATCACCTCCTGAAGTTAACGATCTCTATTTCATGCATTACAGAGGGACCAGCCTTTAGAAAGATTTGGCATTGCTGGGGGACAGTAAGAAGAAAAGAAATTGAACAGGATTATGTGTAACAACAGATCTTGCCTAAAATTGAAAGAGAAATGAAAAATATTAAAGGGGCTACATAAAAAATATTTTTAAAAATATGAATTACTGGCTAAAAGCATATTTAAAACTTTTTTTCAGTAGTCAATAGGCTATTATTAATGTGCATCACTTAAGGGAGTATTAGGAAATGGATGGCTGGCTCACATGAGAATAATTCCAAGGAGGTTTATTTACAAAGAGATGACTTACGGAGGTCTGAATCAGTAGAGTGTTGGGGAACCAGAGGGCAGAATGAAGCCAACACCACCTGGCTCCAAAGGATGGGAGAGGAAGAGGTTTCTAGAACCTGCAAGGAGAGAGAACTATATAGAAAGGCTGCCTGGGGTTGGGGGGGAGCAGTCATCTTTTGTGAAAGGGTACAGCCAGCCCAATGTGACCTCAAAGGGAGGAACCTCAGAATTAACATCCTCACCTCACTCCTTTCCCCTCTTCTAATCTCTTTTGGGGCTCCCCATTGACCAAACCCTACTGGACATCACTGGATGTTGATGTGGTCCCTCCATGGGGAGCGCCAGGGCGGACAGCAGGAGTGATAAAGGTGGAGAAAGAACAGGAAGGGGCTGTGTGAGACAATCTGCAAGCCCCAGGGGGCCCCAGGGGACACAATATAAATAAATCACCTTGGAGAACTGTACAGACAAATGTCTTCCTTTATGTTTCCCCTGATAATGGGAGAAAAAGGGAAAAGATTCATTATGAAGTGAAAGTCAATTTAAAACCTTAAGAAAAGCCTACATGCCAAGTACCTAGCACTGTGTGTATACGTGCGTAGTGATAGTTTCCAGTCACTTCTGCATTCATTCTGCATTATTTTATACTTCTTTTAATATCTTTGTGCAACAGTATTTGTTAAATTAAATTTATACTAATTACCTTCAGCCTTACTGGGTTCGGAGCTATAGGAGTTTGTAAAGTTAACGTTCTACCAAAATGTTTGTCAGTGTAGAACAGAGGTTCTCAAAGTATAGTCTGAGGAGCCCTCAGGTTTCCCAAGACTCTTTCAGGGGGTTCCCTAAGGTCCTTAACAATTTTTAAAAATACAAGAGAATTTTGGTTATGTTATATAAATAAATATTTGTTTTTTTAAGAATTGAAGTATAGTTGATATACAATATTATATGTTACAGGTGTACAATATAATGATTCATAATTTTTAAATGTTATGTTTCATTTATAGTTATTGAAAATATTTGCTATATTCCCCGTATTATATGCTTGTAGCATATTTTATACCTAACAGTTTATACCTTTTAACCATGTTTCCCTCTCCTCTTACCCTCCCCACTGGTAACCACTGGTTTGTTCTCTATGAGTCTGCTTCTTTTCCATTATATTCACTAGTTTGTTGTGTATTTTAGATTCCACATGTAAGCGATATGCAGTATTTGTCTTTCTCTGTCTGATGTTTTTCACTTAGCATAATGCCCTCCAAGTTTATATATACATATAAACTTGTGTGTATGTGTATATATATAAACTATTAAATGGCTGGTCTAGATTACATTATTGTGTAATAGGGCTTGAGATCAAAAAATTGGGAAGTGATTTTTATAAATTAATTATTGCAGAAAATGACCACTCCTTGTAATATAACAGTAATATATGAGAAATCCAATCTCAAGTTGCTGGACAGGAGGGGGTTGTTTGCTACATGTGGGACGTATTTTATTTCCTGTCAGCCTTGAACATTTTGCTGACTATCTTTTACCCATGCAACTTCCAGGTCACTTGGTGCAGAAGCTAGAAGTGGGGGTGAAGGCGGGGTTTAAGATTGGATCATTTGCCTGAATGCATAGGCCTGATTTCAGACCCCCTGAGGCATCCACTCCTGGGACATACTAAACTGCTGAGGGTGTTGGCCCAACTAGTTTCCCATTGTGCAAGCAGATATGTGTGACAATGGTAAGAAAACAGCAGCATGAGACGCCTGCTCCCTTGAGAACCTTATCATCAGAACCAGACGTGGGCAAAGGAGAATGGGGTTCTGCTCTCAGCAGTTCAGAGAGCAGCGAGCAAGACTCAGCTGTCATTTATTAGGTTGGAACGTACTTCTGTAGGTCCAGCTCTAATGTCAAAAAATACAGGCTTGTTAACGTACTTTTTCCAGGGGATAAGGTGGCAGAAGATAGCAGGGGCACTATGTGCTCTCGTTCCAAACATAGTTGATAGTTACTGATGATTCTCTACGCTCTTTAATATAGAAGTTACAATGCTGTAAGTGGTAGTAAGCATAGTTCCCGACATCAAGGAGTTTATAAACTGATGAGGAGATGTGTACCAAATATTTAGGCTGCAAGGAAGATGTGTGACAGGGTTGTATTCAGGGGACACACAAGGGACTTGCAGGAGGATACAGGCAGAGTTTGGAGGGCCAAGGAAGTCATCGGGAAAGGAGGCAGTATTTGAACCAGGCTTTCTAGCTCGGCAGGGTTTTTAGAGACAAACCTCAGAGGTAAAAGAAAACATGATGGGCAATTCTCAGCAGAAAGTTTACAGGCAGTGGAAATGGCCCAAGCAAAAAGATAGAAGTAGAAAATATCAAATATTATAGCCCAAGGAAGCTTGGTGATCAAGGGGTCCAAATCCTTCATTTGACAAGTAAGGCCCCCGAGATCACAAGAGTCGAGATTTGTCCTGAGCTTACAACTCATGTGTTTCAACTCAAAGTCTTTTTGTAACTCAGAACACTTTTTGTAAGGCTGTTTCCAGGACTCCGTCATGATAGGAAGAGCCAAGGCTTAGACTGGGTACTGCGGAGAGACGGGGATGCAGCTGAAAGGCTTCTGGAAACACACAGTGGTGCCACGAGGGCCGGGCACCTGTTGGGACCTTACCCAGACCCGAGCGTCCCAAAGAGCGTTCTCAGACAACTGTAGCAGAATCGTCAGCGTGCTCGTTCAAACGACTGAATTAAAAAATCAAAATCTGCATTTTAAACTCCATCCCAGAGTGATTCTTATGCACTCCATAAACTAGAAAAATAGAAATAAAGGAGGGGAGGAGGAAGGCGCGGGCGGGATGTATGAGGAGAGTAACACGGAAGCATATACATTACCATATGTAAAATAGATAGCCGATGGGAATTTGCTGTGTGGCTCAGGCAACTCAGACCAGGGCTCTGTAACAACCTAGAGGGGTGGGAGGGAGCGAAGTGGGTGGGAGCTTCAAGAGGGAGGGGACATAGGTATATCTGTGGCTGATTCATGTTGATTCATTATCCTTCCATTAAAAATAAATTTAATTATAAAAAAACAAATAAAGGAAATAGAGAAAGATTGGTTATAGCGACAAGTGAAACATTAGTAGATGTGAGCAAGGTGGAGGGTAAAGTAGGAGAGAGGAGTTTTAGCACCTTCCTTTCTCATGGTAGCATTCCCAGTCATGATTTGGCCATGCAGTTGGGTGACCGAATGCCTATGGAGGAAGGTCATAAGAGTAGAGAAGGAATTGCAGAATCAGGATATTAGATATGCTATCCACCTGGATAGTAAACATCATAGTTCTGAAGAAAGATTCGATCTTAGCTGGATCTGGCTACTTCTCTCCAGGACTAGTTAACTAGACAGAGAGTAAAAGCCCGAATACACGAGCATCGCAGGCAGAAGGAATACATAGAGAAATACAAATGGATAGAGGTCCCTAGGTAAAAGCAGATCTCTGGCACCTTGCAGTTAGAGCACTCACTTCACTTCATAATGGCAGTGGGTCTTCGGACATGTTCTGAACCCGGCATTAAATATCTGACGCTCTAAATCAGGAAACAATTGGCTGCACTTCAGATGCTCTTCTGCTTTCTTCTAATGAATTGTGCATTTACTAAGATTGATTGGTGGTGCAAAGAACAGTCAGCCTGGCTGGCATGGCCAATTCTGTCCCCTAAACAAAATCTGGCCTTAAAAATGCCCATGAGGGGAGAACAATGAAACTCAGTTTTCAGAAAAGACCCTTTTCAGTGCTGCTGAAGTTCAAACACCCTGTTTTATGGCACCAAAAATAATCACAGTTCCCATAGCACCCATGCTACTTCCTCTTTCGTAACACCCACCTCAGTTATTTACAGCTGTCCTTACAACCAGGCTCCTCAAGATGGGTTCCATGACTTTCCTGTTTATTTCTGTGGTTCCTGCCCTTAGCAGAGTGCCTGGCACTTGAGTTGAAATAATAGTTTATTGAAATAATAGCTATCATTTTTCGCTACTGCTGCTGCTGCTAAGTTGCTTCAGTCATGTCTGACTGTGTGACTCTCTGAACTAGCCCACCAGGCTCCTCTGTCCATGGAGTTTTCCAGGCAAGAATACTGGAGTGGGTTGCCATTTCCTTCTCCAGGGGATCTTCCCGCCCCAAGGATCGAATCCATGGCTCTTGTGTCTCCTACATTGGCAAGCAGATTCTTTACCACTAGCACTCCCTGGGAAGCCCTCATTTGTCCCTGCTGCTAAGTCATTTCAGTTGTGTCCGACTCTTTGCGACCCCATGGACTACAGCCCACCAAGCTCCTCTGTCCATGTGATTCTCCAGGCAAGAATACTGGAGTGGGCTGCCATTTCCTTCTCCATCATTTGTCCCTTGGGCTGTTAAATTAAAATTGATACATGGATGGGGACTAGGGGTGGGCTACGGGATTTGTGTTAAACTGTTGACTGCTTTGGGAAAAGTCATTTCTTTCCATTGGTGTGAAAGTACAACCAAGTCTCACACTAAAGGAGATTTCTATAATATCCCCACCACAGATGCCTAACAAGCTCTGGGCTTCACTGTTTTCCTGGATGAGGTTCCCAGGGCTACACTAGTGTATCTCTGAATGCTTCAAGTGGTCAAGTTTTCAAGACAGAATTAGAGAGCCCTCACCAGAAATTAAATCAGCCAGAACTTTGATCTTGGGCTTCCAGCCTCCAGAACAGTGAGAAAACACATTTCTGTTGTCTAAGCCCACCCAGTATATGGTATTTGTTATGACAGTCCTAGCAGACTAATATAGTGGGGAAACAGAAATCTACTTCTCTTCAGGGTGGGTGTTAGAACCTGTTCTTCTCCCTAGATTTTTCCTAGGTAGTCTATTATAATCTAATCTGATTTGTAATAGACTACTAATGCTAGTGATGCTAATCTGTAGTAGGTCTTATTTCTCCCAAGACTTTCCCTGCATAACAGTACTTCTTTCCAGGCTTCTTTCTCTAGAATGAGGTAAATGGAGAAATGTTTAGAACCACTAGACTCTACATAATTAACCATAAAACAAAGTGGCGGTTGCCCAGCATCTCAGGAGATGTTAAGATCTAAGATGCTATGAAAGTTCTGAAGTGAGAATGTAGAGAAAGAGGTAAGAGATCTGGGGGAAACAGATACAGACTACAGTACTGAAACTGGATCTTAATGAATAGTTGTGGCTGTTAGGAAATGGGCTATGGGCATGGAGATCAGCTGGGGGTGGGGCTGACGAAGGAAGTAAAAAGATCAAGGTAAGAGTCCAGGTGTGCTCCAGAAAGGCAGAGTTATTCGTCTTTCATTCACTAATTAGTTTTTAAGCTCCTGCTCTGTGCTGGGGATACCATGATATATAAGACAGAAACAGTCTCTGCCCTTATGATCTCACACTGCATGCACCACCTGAGAAGCCCTATGATTTCACAGTTCGATGAAAAAGAGACCAAGGACAACTAAAAAGGTAAAGAGAATCATTTCAGTTTACAACTGGTGCTGTAAAAGACACAGTGCATTAAAAAAGAAGAATTGAGGGGAAGAATATACTTAAAGATGTGGGTGATCAGGGAAGACCTCTCTGAGGAGTGATTTGGCACATTTAGGGAACTGAAAGAAGGCCCCTGTGACCTTAGTGACCTGAGCTTAGTAAGAGAGAGGCTGGAGACGTAAGTAAGGCTGAAAAGGATTGGCTCACCAGGATTTGTAAGCATTGTCATGGATTTTGGATTTTATTTTATAATAAGTGAGGAATGAAGGCAGCATTTTAAGCAGGATAGCGACTACAACATAATTTTTATTTTTAAAGATTACTCTTTCTGTATTAGTTATCTATTGCTACATAACAAATTGTCACAAATTCAGCAGTTTAAAACACCACATGCTTATTATTTCACAGTTTCTGTGAGTCAGGAGTTCGAGGTTAGCTTCAGGCTGCAATCACTGTGTTTTCTAGGGTTAGGGTCTCATCTGAAGGCTTGACTGAGGAGAGATCCACTTTTGAGCTAATATGATGGCAAGATTCCATTTCTGTGAGCTACTGAACTGAGGACCTAGGTTCCTTGTCATATGAGAGCCTCCAACATGGCAGCTTGCCTTATCAAAGCCCGAAAGGGACAGATTCAACTAGCAAGATAGATATCAAAATCTTTTATCATCTGATCATGGAAGTGATATCTCAGCCCATTTGCCATATTCTATTAGTTAGAAGTAAGTCACTAGGTTCACATTCATGGGGAAGGGATTACATGAGGGTGTGAATACTAAGGGGGTGGGAATCAGTAAGGACCATCTTAAAGTTGTCCCACCACAGTGAAGAATGGATCCTAGGGAGGGGCAAAGTGGAGTTGAGATAAAGTGATACAGGCTAGAGATGAAGGGTCTCAGAGAATGATGGTGGTAGTAGAGCTAGAGAGAGGTAACCAAGAATGAGAACTGTCAGAGACAGAGCAACAGGTTTTGTTGGTGAATTGAGTGTGAGAAGCAAGAAAAAAGAGGCATCAGTAATGACTTCCTCATTTCTGGCCCTCTAGCAATGGGTTGGATATTGGTGCCATTTATTCTATTTTTAACTAAGATGGTTAAGAATAGGGGAGGATCAGTTTTGGTTTATGAGGAAGAGAATCAAGAATTGGCCAGCAAGAAATTAACAAGAATTTATGGGTGCTCAGATAGCGGACCTTAGAGGAGAGTTCTGAGTTGGAAATGTAAATCTGGGAATCTTTTTTTTTTTTTTAATATTGATTACTTTGGGTTGTGTCGGGTCTTAGTTGTGACTCACTGGTTCTTCGTTGGGGCATGCAGGATCTTTCATCACACCACGTGAGCTCAGTAGTTGCAGCGCGGGAAAACTGGGAATCTTTAGCACAAGAACATGACTTAAAGCTCTGAATGAATAGATGAGACCCCCACTGCAGGGCCTTGAATACCCATCTAAGATGTTTATGTGTATTTAGACCTCCATTTAGGCCTCTGTAAAGTGCCTCAACCTACCTTTAGAATCACTTTTCGCTTGTCCTAATTCTAATTATCTTTTAAGAAGGATATCCAGGTTCCATCCTCTCCCCCCTGCTGGTTTTGCTTACTCTGGTGGGAGGAGGGAAGAGTTTATCTTCTGATTTAATCCTACCTGTCCTTGTGGTCTGTTTCACCATTGTCTTAAACAATGTCATTCAGTTCCCACACTTAATTGGGTTATCACCATTTAGGTTGTAAACTATTTGAGTGGGGCATGAGGAGAGCATTCTTTCTCCCGCGCTCCCCCCACCCCCCCCCCCGTCCTTTTCTCAGATCTCCACAAATACTTATTTTATGAATGAATGTTTCAATAGCAGTTTTATTTATGGCCATTGTAGTAACTCTCAAGAGGCCAAGAAATGCTGTAGGAATTGTGGAGCTGTTTGGACCTTTGTGACTCTCAAATTTATTGAGGCTGGAAAGGACTGGGGGGGTCACCAAATAGGTGAAAGAGAAAGGAGGTAGAATAAGGAAATATCTGCAAAACTGGGCTCAGCTGTCAAGTATCAACAAGGATACAACAGGGATGAAGCCAGGTCCAGGCTGAAGGGAACAAGGATATATGACAGACAGGATGGCAGGGCCACCATCATCCAAGTTCGCAAGTGTCAAAATCCAGCTTTTGCACAAGTATCTAAAGTTTATTCAATTGTGTCACCTTGGACAAGTCACAGTAACTCCCTTGAATCTTGGTTTTCCCATCCATGAAATGGGAGCATTAATACCTACTACAGACTTATCAGTCAGTTCAGTCGCTCAGTCATGTCTGACTTTGTAACCCCATGGACTGCAGCACACCAGGCCTCCCTGTCCATCACCAACTCCCAGAGCTTGCTCAAACTCATGTCCATCAAGTCGGTGATGCCATCCAACCGTCTCATCTTCTGTCGTCCCCTTCTCCTCCCGCCTTCAATCTTTCCCAGCATCAGGGTCTTTTCCAAGAAGTTCTTCGAATCAAGTGGCCAAAGTATTGGAGTTTCAGCTTCAACATCAGTCCTTCCAGTGAATATTCAGGACTTATTTCTTTGAGGATTGACTGGTTTGATCTCCTTGCAATCCAAGGGAATCTCAAGAGTCTTCTCCAACACCACAGTTCAAAAGCATCAGTTCTTCAGTGCTCAGCTATCTTTATTGTCCAACTCTCACATCCATACATGACTACTGGAAAAACCATAACTTTGACTAGGCGGACCTTTGTCAGCAAAGTAATGTCTCTGCTTTTTAATATGCAAACTTATAGTCAGGAACAAATGATACAGTGCTTGTAAAGTATCTGCTTCAGTGAAAGTCGCTCAATCATGTCTGACTCTTTGTGACCCCATGGACTTTACAGTCCATGGAATTCTCCAGGTCAGAATACAGGAGTGGGTAGCCGTTCCCTTCTCCAGGGGATCTTCCTAACCCAGGGACTGAACCCAATCCTACATTGCAAATGGATTCTTTACCAGCTGAGCCACCAGGGAAGCCCATCTGCTCCAGAGTCTAGGGTATAAGAAGGAAAGCAATGAACGGTAGCTTTCAGCATCCTAAGGATTATGTCAAGTCAAGCTAACTCACTAGGGACACATGTTGGCCAGAATACCAATTATTGAGCACATACGAGGAATAACTTGCCAGGAAGACTGGAATGTTCGTATCATGTGGTCAACACATTTTCTCTCCTGAAGGAAAGTCTCTTTGGGAAAAATGAGTGCTGTTAGGAACTATTTAGTCAGTTGGAAGAAGGACAGAGGGAGGTGGGTGTGTGGAAAAATCCAGCTGTCTTGAAGCGTGCAGCCTGTCAAGGCACTCACTGCTCAGGCTCTCCTCCATAGTCCAAGGCAGTGACCTGGTGACCAGAGCTTGCTCTTGGGTGCCCTTTCTAGGCTTCAAGTACACCCTGCTCCTCCTGTTGAATCCTTAGGTCAGCTATGATGTAGCCAGTTAGACTATGGTTTGTCTCAGAATCCAGGTGTGATGATGCAGTCTTGTTATCACCACTGGGTAAGGACACTGTGTCCTCAGATGTTCTCTTTTGGTCCACATCTAAACTCATTGAGTCTCACCCAAGTTGGGAATAGGGATGCACCATTCTATTTAACATACTCTAGGTACACAGTTCATTCAGGATGATGACTTTACAGATAAGGAAACTGAGACTTCATAAGAGATTCCCTATTTAAGAAGAGGCAGATACCTTGTCTCTGGGTCCTTGTACACTCCCAGGATTGGACAGTTTCCATTCCAAAGACTATTTCCATGGAATGTCTTTGCCTGTCAGCTCCACACTTTCCTAAAGAAAACAGATTATGTATAGTTCTAATCTGCCAAAACAAAACAAGACAATTCTGTCTCTCCCCATTGTTATGAGATCTCGCTGCTCAAACAAGCTCTAGCCGAGAGCCCACACAAAGCAAACGTCAAGGGGGCTTTCCAACACGACACTTGCCAGGGGCAACCAACTTCACACACACAGACACACACATGCACACACACACTCACGCACGCACACGTCACCGATGTCGCCCCAGCGCATTGTTTCGATGCACAGCCTCTCTTCGAATTCCAAAAGGTTAGCTGAAAGAGCCTTTGCTGGCTCGGCTGTTCCAAAGCCCTCGGTCCCCTGCGCGAATTCCAGGGATAACTCCAAAGCGGTGACGCCGGCCCGTGCCAAGGACCTCGGCGTGGCGGCGATCAGCTGGCCGCCGACAGCAAAGCGCAGCCTTTGGAGCTGGGCTGGAGTAACTGTCAAGCAGCTGGCTCCCCCGCCCCGCCCCGGCGACGCCGCGGGCCCCGCGCCCGCCCCGCCCCCGCGCTCCCCGCCCCCCGCCCCCCGCGCGGCCGCCGCCGCGCCCGCCCCGCGCGCAGCCGGCCCCGCAACTTCAGCCCGCGCCGCCGCTGGCTGCCGCGAGCTGAGGCGGGAGGTCGGCCGCCGGCGCCGGGGCCTGGACGCGGGACCCGAGCGCGTCCCGCGACCCTTTGTCCCTTTCCCCGAGTGAGCGCGCTCAGGCTGTCTGCAGAGCCGAGGTGCGGGCGGCCCCGGGCATTGCATTGGCACGGAGGCTGTTATTCTAAGCCGGAGACCTCAAGTGTCCCCCTGTCATGACAAGGAGCCTTCTTTAGGTATGTGCACCTTTTTATTTGTTCTTTTTTTGCTGCTGATCTTACTGACAGTCCGGGTGAGGTCTCTGTGGCGAGGGTGTCGTCGGCTTGAATGAGTATCGCCTGTTAAGGAGCCCCTGGGACGGGGGCGTCCTTGGTTTCCTCCGCCTGGGAGCGTTCGGGTCTCTGATGCCCACAGGATAGAGACGCTAAGTTGCTGGGCAGTAAGGGGGCACAAGCACTTTTGAAGGCAGAACGGAGGGATGCCCAGGAACGTGGAAGGACCGGCCCAGAAGGTGGTGAGGGGCCCGCGGCCGTGCCCGGGGACTGGAGCGTTGTTTCTGGGGCGAGGACGTGCCTGGCTGGACATTAGGAGTCCGGGGAGGGGGCTTGGTGCGAGCGCTTCGGGATGCAGGTCCTAAGATACTGGTTGCGGCCGAGCGACTTCCGGCACTGTCAGCGCCCACGGGGAGTCCAGCTCGCATCTGGGATTACAGCCTCTGGGATGCTAACTTGCCCCCAGGCTGCCCGGATTCAGTTTGGCTACGGACCAGCGTCATCCCTCCGAGTCTGGATTCCAAACCGGCCGTGTGAGCTGGGGGAATGAGAACTGGGCGGGGAGCAAGAAGGGGAAATGTGTGGCACTGATGCCAACCAGCGTCTAGAAAAACGAAGGGGTATGGGGTATCGATGCACCTGAGGACGGAGCACCGGCGCAAGTTTCTGTGGCTTGGGGGATGGTCTAGGAAAAAGAAGCATCTGCACCTCTGTTACCACGAGACCGTAACCTCCTGTCCCACTCCCCCAGGATGGTGGGAGCGCATAGGGAGCCTCAGTCTAGGAGAAGGTAGCTGCTGTTGGCAATGAGACGAGCGGAAGCCATCCAGATGTTAAGGTGGGAGAAGCGCTGGGCCGGTCGCTCGTGCGAAGTGACAGCTCCCTCGGGAGCAAGAGAGCAAGTGGAAAAGCGAGATAACCGGGCGGACTTCTGTTGGGGGAGGGGCGGGGTGGTGCAGAGGGGATGTTGGCAGCGTCGAGGGTCCTTATCCTGAAGATACCAACGTGTTGCTCGAGTGAGTGACAGAGAGGAAACGTCTAAGCTTGGGGGCCGGGGGAAACAACCATGATTGTCTTGGAAACCAGTCTGGATCTGTCTTTTCTCCTCCCTCCTCACTTGCTCTCCACTCACTGCCAAGTTCTAGGACTGTGACCAATCGTCCCCGACTCCTAAAGAGACTGTACTTGTGCTCTGTATGAGACTGGGCATCTCCTCTGAGCCTTTGCCCCTTTGTTATCTGACACGTGATCACTTCTTCCTTTTTGTTTCCTATCACATCTACCTGGCTCCGAGTATGTTCCTCTAGTCCTAGCCACCCCCAGTTTAGTATATTCATGCTCATTTACTTCCCCTCTTCCTCTTGCTTCTACAGCCCTTTCAGAACAGCCTCTGATTTTTCCCTCTCACCCCCACTGCCTGCCTCCTTTGTGTTTCCATCAGACTGTTGTAGCTTCTGTTCCAAGCAGGGGATGTCAGCTGTGAACTCTTCAAGAATGAACATCATCAGGCTACTCTCCAGTGGTTAATTAGGAAGCAGCCAGTGGCTAACCTGCTGCTAACAAATTGCAGGGGTGTGTCTACTCAGGGGAAGAGCCACTAGAGGAAAGGGTCTCCCTGCTCTTCCCCACCCCTCCTAGCCCAGCCCTCACGGTCAGTGTCTTGTGCCCAGCTCCCCCTGCTGTAGAGATGCTGCCAAATCCTGGCTGTTCCCCAGGAAGCTGATGCATTTGTCTGTCCAAAAATCTGCTGCATCCAAACATCTGAAAACCTGAAGAGTGGAGATCTGTTTAAATAAAAACGTACTGCATATGTTGCTTTTCTGAAAGGCCCCCAGTGGGTGCCACTTCTCTCTTCCTCTGCCAGTCCAGTGTGAGATTTTGGTTTTGACTATTTTATCTTCAGTATAAATATAAAGAAATCCCAAGCTAGAGTGAGGAAAAACTAAAAGCCTGCACTGGGGACTTGACTTGCCTAGAATTCTGTGTACTCGAACACAAATGCCGGCAGTGCCTCTCTTCTTTCTGTTGACTGCAAAGTCAATTTATTTCCAGCAGAAAAGGGACACATAGATCCCTCTTCAAGGGTGACCTGGAGAAACCAAGGGGCCTGGGAAGGAGATATTTATGTCTCTGGGTGTCACTTCAAAATTCTACTCTTTAGTATTGAAGTCCGTTGACTTGGGGCCCTCCTGATGACAGTCGGGTGTCCTACCCTAAGCCTGAGGTTGCTGAGTGGATACATCCCTAGTGTGGTAAACCCCCACAGCCCAGCTGTGATACCAACCACGTGCCCAGCTGTGACTATACCGAGTCCCTGCTCTGCTGGATTTTGGGTTGATTCATGTATTATTGACTCACCCCTCGGCGTCAGGAGACTAAAGCACAGCCAGAGGCTGTTCTGTAGGGTGAACGGCGCAGCCTGCACTTTTCATATTAAATGGCAGAGTTGGGTGAACAGCCGTCCCTGGGGTTGAAGTGTTTGCAAATCAGTGTTTTCCTTTATTGCTCATTGTGTTCAGCGAGTTGGGGAAAAAGATAAAAGGCTGTCTTGTTTCTCTTCTGAAAAGAAGTCAGAGGTCTAAACTCAGTTTCTTCCTTTTCTTGGGAGGAAGTGGTGGTAGAAGTGAAAGTATTGTTTTGTTTATACAGTGGGTTCTCCTCCGGGCAGTGGCAGATATTTGACCTTCCACGTGGACCTCCTCCGCCCTGGTGGCCATGGCCTGGGCCTCGTGCTTCTGAACGGCTCCTTTACCAAGGTTATTTTCATCTGCCAAGCCCAACTCCACCGACTTGGAGGAGATAGACAGCTTGTGTTAGTGGCCATTCAACCAGAAAAGAATACTAGCTGAAAAGAGACAATGAAGCAAGGGAATTGGGGGTGGGGGTGGGGAGAGGAGGTACAGATAGGCCAGCAGCACATAATTGGTTCCCCAAAGGCAAACCTAGACACGGGGTGGCTCCGTGAAGCCGTTGTCATGTAAACACCCCATAGTGTGATTATTAGAAAGATCTGTTCAGAAAAGGAGAGCGATTATGACTATGCGCCTTTTCCTCTGGAGGGAACCCTCTTTGGCTTCATTCCCCTCCACTTTCGAAATCATATCCTTATAGACGGTTTCTCCGCACATTTTCCCCCTGAAAATGAAAACCTCCCCCATTGTGCACATGGAGGCCTTCCAGCCAAATCCACGAGACAAAAGCACTGAATGCACAGATCTTGAATGAATTAATACCGAAACACCCACACGTCCTCCTCCCTCTTCCTATCTCCTCTCTGAAGCCACCAAGTTCCTCACTGGGGGAATGGCCAAGGTTTGTTGTTATTGTTGGGGGGTGGTGGGTTGTGGGGGTTTTTTTGGTTACAGTGTACTTATCCCACTTTAGTTGGAAATATTCCCTCAAAATAATAGATGTTTTTCTCGAATGTGGCCAGTTACCTAGAAAAGATCATTTTACACATGGCCCGATGCTGGGTGCCCTCCCTGGACACCACCAAGAAAAGAAACCACTGCGATTTATTTTCTTGTGCCCATCGTTTACATGACACTGATGAGCACTGCGTGGAGGAGATGAATGTTTTCACACGTCCATCACACTAATTAAAAAAGAAAATTAGATTTCTTTTCAACAGTGAGAGCAAATGAGGTGCAATGTTTCTGTGTTTCATAAGCTCAAAATGAGCTCTCCGCCAGATGGAGGATGGCAGTGTCTTAGACAAAGGGAATGTTTTTCACACCATTTAGCATTCAAATATAGTAAAGTGATAAACATATATAATAAGTATAATAAAGTGATGAATAATCATTTGTATTTCTGAGACGGATTGTAAGTCCAAGTCCTAAATTACAGTGTTCTGTAATTTAAGGGAGCACTGGGATCTGGCCAGAATTAAATTTTTCATTCAATATAAAAGTGTAAGATACTGATTATACCTTCTAGGAAGTGCACAGTCTGGTAGAGAAGGAGGAGGAACCCAGCTGTGTTGGACAGAGTGCTGGCCGCATGTCTTGGTTTGCCCTCCTGACATCTATTGTCTCAGCATAAGCAATAAATATTAATAGCACCCCTTTTACTCAGAAGGATTCTGGTTTGGTCACCCTAGAAAAGGGGCTAAGGGAGGTCAGAGGAAGGCGAGGAAGGCTGTGACTGGAGTAGTCAGTGAGGATTTCATCCATGTGCCTTTGGTAAGATTATAGATAAATGGAAGGGAGAAGAGAAGACTCTCCAGATAAGAAGACTAGGAAGATTGTGAGTGCTCTGAGGGCACAGAGGGCCTGTTTTGTTCACTCCTAGATCCTCAGGGCTTACGTGCTGCCTCAAAAGTCATAGGCATCCAGTGTGAACTCACTGCCTGTGACCTAGATTTAAGATCAAGATGAAGGTAGATCAGGACAGCAAAGCAGTGTGCCTGGCAAAGGTCAGATGGGCACAATTATGAAATAAGGCTATTAATAACGGCAATGGTATTAGAACCAGGCTGGTGATGACCATCCCGAAAAACAACCTATGTACAGAACAATGCCTTAGAACTCTTTCTTGTGTAAGTCACTTGTCTTTGGGGTTGAATGCTGTGGCTTTCACCTCTAGCACTGGAAGTGATCTCTTTCTCCTCAAGCAGATTGTTCAGGAAGGAACTGAAGGAACAATGACTCCATTCTCTTCAAGCTTGTCCCCTTCTGTCCTTGTCTTCTAGGAGGACTTTTGGAAGAGAGGCAAGGGCGGGGTTGGGGGGAAGGTACCTTACAAATAACAAAAGCAACACAGATGAACACAAAGAGCACATGGTTTTTCCTTCCCCTAGCAGGGGGAATAAATCCAGAGTGACAGTTTCCTGGACCAAGTGTAAATTCCCAAGAGATTATTCCTGGGACAGCATTTACTTTCCCTACTTTTTGCTGTGTAAGAAGGCCTGGAGAGACTTGGTCTTGGCCTTAACTGTGACAGTCCACCTTCTAATTAATGTCCCCCCTGCTGAGATACAGAGGTTCAAGGTCAATTACCCCAAATAAATATTCCAGGATAACTACCAGTAACCCTTGAATGGCAATGCCGTACTTTTCTCTTATAAAGTTATTTAGCAGCATTTTAGCCACTTTGAAATGAACCATATCTTCCAAAATTATAATACAGTTTAGTTGTCTTGGTGATGGTTCACCATCAGAAATACGTGGAGCTTAGACAAGAGAAAAATAGACATACACAGGGATATAGCACTGAGAATGTGGATCGGGCTTCTGTTGCAGACAACAGAATCCACTCAGCAGAAAGAAGGTAAAATAAAATGACTTACAAAATTGTTGGGTCAGGAAGGCCAGGGATACACACTGTATGTCGAGCTTTCTGGAACAACTTTGAAAGTCGTGTTGTAATGGAGTCACTGCCTGGTCAATCGTGAAGACACTACCTGATGATTTAGGAAGCTGCTCTCTCCAGAAGAAAGCCGTCACTGCCACGGTCAGGAAACAGCCAGCCAGGAAGCCACCACAGAAAAACCAGGTAGTCCATGAAGGTGATTGCCAGTGGTGACAACAGAAGAGGTGGAAGTACAGCATAGTAGGCAAAATAATGTGCCGCCCCCCTCAAAGATATCCATGGCCTAATCCCTCCAAACCTGTAAATGAAGATGTTACCTTCCATGACAGAAGGACCTTTGGAAAGATCTAAAGTCAAGCTCCTTGGGATTATCCTGGATGCTCCACCTGGGCCCAGACTAATCTCATCAGCCCTTAAAAGCAGAGAACCTTTCCCAGCTGTGGTCATGTGACTGTGGAAGAAGGCCCAGAGAGATGCAGCATTGCTGACTTTGAAAGTGGAGCAAGAAGCACCAAGAGAAGAAATGTAGGTGGCTTCTAGAAGCTAGAAAAGCCAGGGAACTGGGTTCTTCCCTAGGGTCTTAAGAAGGGAACACACCTGCACTGACACCTTGATTTTAGCCCGGTGAGAGCCATTTCAAACCTCTGGCCTTCTGAACTGTAAGATAATAATTGTGTGTCACCTTACGCCACTGAATTTATAGTAATTCATTACAGTGGCCATAGGAAGCTTAATACCACAGCCTCCCCTTCAAATCTTGTGGCAAGCACACTGGTGGAGGCCACCTGCATCATGTGCAGAATCTGAGCTACAGGGGATTCTGGGAAATGTAGTTTTCCACTTCCAGGCTTCATTACTGAAAGTCACCAAGATGGGGCTTAGAATGGCATCCAGTGCCAATCACAGATAGCCTTTGCAGCTGCCACGAGAAGGCATGGGGAGCCTGGAGAGCTACAGTGTATATGCACTGCACCCTGAGGGACGGAGGCATGTGGACATGGCAGGACAGAATTGGATGCCTGAGATATTTAGGAAATTTAACAAGTGTTATTAAGTCATTAAGGCACAAGGAGGAGAGGAGGAGAAGGCCTCAGAATAGTTGCCCGTTTTACTAAATTAGAAGTGACTAACTGATCTGTTAGCTATTGTTGGCAGGGTGGTATTAAGGAGAGATTATACATAAGTATCAGTATCAGGGATAATTATTGACATATAGATAGTCTATATGGCAAACTGTGTTTTCCAAAGATGGCCTCAACAGCATCTCCCACCCTATAAGGCCCTTTCTACATAGTGACTTTGATACTCTTGCCATTGAGAAATGAGGTTTTTGTTCCCTTCCCTCAAAATCATGGCTCTCTTGACTCATAGAGAATTGACTTCCAAGGCTAGTTCACAAAAGATAACTCAGCTTCTCACTAGCTCTTGAAGCTATCAGCCACCATGTAAGCTATCTGACGATCCTGAGGCTGCCATGCTGTGAGGAAGCCCAAACTAACCGACCTCAGGGAAAGGCCTGGGAAGAAAGAGAGACACCTGGCCAGCCCCCAGCTTCTCTGGTCCCTACTACTCCATGTCCAGCCACTGTCTGACTGCAGCAGAGCCCTTCCCAGCTCCTGACTCACTGTTGTTGTTTTAGTCCATACTATCTGATGCAGAAATAAGGTCAATTAAAACCACAATTTTTTGTTATTCCTATCACATTTCACATTTCTTCACTGTGAGGTAAATAGCATGACAGTTGTCAGTAGTAGAATAACCAGATCTAAAGCCCACCTTTCCTCCTATTGAATATTGACCAGAGAAACCCATTCTTAAAATAGGTATTGGAAGCAAACAGTTTGAGGTTGCTTTGTTGGGGGAGGAGTTAGGGAAAGGGGAATTGGTAGCCTTGAGACAGAATTTCACACTGGCTAATTCAACAGGTGAATAAGCAAGACTCCCAGTAATTTCTTTTGAAAGTAGAGTTGTCTCAGTGTGGCCAGTAGAAGTACCGCAAGTCTTTACTTTAGAGAGTGTTGTCAAATGAGAGACCCACTTAGGAGATGGAGAAAAAGAGATGAAACATAGCCGGACAAACCCACGATCAAGTACAGCTAGCCACCCTGGCAAGCCCTTCCTCGCCTGCAGGCTGACAGCTCTTACCACTTCTTTTTTCCACATGCCTCCTTCCTTGATACCTAAAGTATACTTCTGAGGTTCAAGGTGTCCCCTGGAAATAGTACATAATATTAATAATGCATTAGTCTAAATAGCACCTTCTATTACTGTGGGTTTTTGCAGTTTTCAACAACTTCCAGCACACCCATTGTCCTATTAAACCAGAGAACCCCATGATGTAGGCAGGACTAACATTAATGTCCCTGGTTTCACCAATTAGGAAACAAAACAAAAGGATTAACTGGCTTGTGCAAAATCACGGTGCTAGTATATCTAAGAGGTTGGGTTAGTGCCTAGGCTTTCTCACTCTCCTTCGGGGTCTGCCACTCCAGAATATCCATTCCGTTCACCTCTGTAGCAAAATCAGTGTTAAGCTGGAGAGAGGGATGGATAATTTGTTCTGCCTGCCCACACCTTCAGGCACCAAAATATGGCCTGCTTGAAGCCTAATTCATTGAGAGCCTGAAGCACAACTGTTTTCTCTTCTTACCTGACTAATGCTCTCAGTTTGATGCCGTATTTTGCAAGTGGAAACCTGTCCCGATAATGACACAAGAAAGGTCAGGAACTGCTCCCTTTGCAGGCTCCCATGACATCCCTGAGAAAGGTTGCCCTTTGAATTCTGTCAAATAGTCTTCGGGCTAAAACAGGACGGAAATGACATGTGCTGTTACTTTTTAAAGGGTTATTTATTATTATTATTTTTTTAGATCCTCAAAGTGTGTTTCTTCACATTAAGGTATTTTCCAGATGTAATTTGTTTTGGCTCTGAATGTTGCAAAATGGCTGTTTCGCCACTAATGGAAGAAAACAGCCAGAGCCAGAAAAGGCTGAGGGGCTGCGTTAGCTCAGGGAGCTTTCATGTATGTGAATATACAGTGATCAAGCTAGAGGTACTGAAACAGTATTGAGAGAACGTGTAGTCTTAGTTTAAGGAATGAGTATCTCTCCTTTACAGTCCAGCTAGGGGGAAATAGATGCAGGTAGACCATGCACGTGGGGCCTCCCTGGTGGCTCAGTGGTAAAGACTCTACCCGCAATGCAGGAGATGCAGGAGGTGTAGGTTCGATCCCTGGGTCAGGAAGATCCCCTGGGGTAGGAAATAGCAACTCACTTCAGTGTTCTTGCCTGGAAAATTCCATAGACAGAGGAGTCTGGTGGGCTAGTCCCTGAACAACAGAGCACACTGCACACAGATCTTGCTTGTAGATTCTCTTTTCTCTTTGAGTAAATTATGCAATCCTGAATGTAGACACAGGGGAGTCTGAAGTCTTTGTAATTTAAAAAATAACAAACCCAATTTCTGAATTATAGATGTGTTCACTTGTATCTCATATTGGATGTTGACATAAAGCCCCTCTTCCATAGCAAAGCGTTGAATCTAAATTAAAATGTTTTATGTAATATTAATAATAATAGCTATCATTTAATAGCATTTCCAATATGCCAGGCACATGCATTCAATCCCTGAATTCTCACAATGACCCCAATGTAAAATTTTATCATCTGTATTATAGATGAGAGAACTGACATTCAGCAAAATTAGTAAAGGCAGAGTTCAGTTTTAAATCCGGGTAGCCTGGTATCAAGTCTGGATTGTAGCTGTGGATGTAAATATACAAAAACCCCAAATTCAGAGTTCCCATGATGGCCAGTTAGTAGCCTGTTCCATAAGCCTGAGTTCCTCCACAGAACTTAGCTGGCTTGTGGTTCCCAGATCACTTGGCTTAGTTTCTTGGTAGTCAGATGGTCCACGTGGTTTTCAGGTTGAGATTCTTAGTTGATACCAAGGCATTAATGAGACACCTCAGGATTCTGCTGTAATCACCGAAAAGTTTTTTCACATTATCCAGCCAAAAGATTCATCAGTCCAGCTAAGTAGGCATTGTGCCTGCACTGAGAGGTACCTGATCACGAGGAAACAGACACTTTTCTACTGGGTAAACGATCCGTTCTGACAAATGACAGTGTCAGTGGTAAGCGTTCCCCCTCCCCGTTACCAGCATTGTCCCTTACAATGCCTCAGAGATCTGAAAATCCCACAAAGGGGAGGGTAATGGAGAAAAAGCAATTTTGTTGTTCTATCACTAAGTCATGTCCAAATCTTTGTGACCCCATGGACTGTAGCCTGCCAAGCTCCTTTGTCCATGGAATTTTCCTGGCAAGAATACTGGAGTGGGTTGTCATTTCCTTTTTCAGGGGATCTTCCTGACCCAGGGATTGAACCCCCATCTCCTGTTTGGCAGGTGGATTCTTTACCCCTGAGCCACCTGGGAAGCCCAACTTGAGAGAAAAAAGGAGTCATTCTTTCTCTTTTAGAAGGACCATTGTCTAATCCATACCCACATGTAAAGTGTCTCTTGATCAATTTTGTCTTAATTACTGAATGTAGGAAAACAAGATCATTGTTAATTCATGCAGTTTAAATTTATGCATAGGAGGATTATGCAGGGTAATTACCTGCAGTTGAAGAAAATGGATGGTGTCAGATTTGGTTAATCCATGCATGTTTCACCCTTCTATCCCTCTGTTCTCAGAGAAGACTTAAAACTGGTAACTAGTGTGTGATGTGAAAAATTGCATTGGTTTGTTAAACAGAAGTATTTTTTGCCTTTGATTTGCATCACAAATAGAGTTCTCAGATTTGGACTGACAACATTTGAATATAATTTTCAGAACAAAAGCTTTGATTCACTGTCTTAACTCCTGTGTAATCTTTTCCAGAAGTGCCCATTTTTTAAATCAATGCAAGAGAAATTGTCTTCATGGGCCCTATGTTAGCCTGAGTAAAATTTCCTTCGTGGGAATAATTCAGTGGGAATGATGATTATTTTGTTTATCAAGATTTAGAGGGGATTTATAATAATGATTGCTAGTTTCCACATTGTCCAGAACCTCTGAGATCTACTGTCTTCCAAAAACTAAAACTGAAACAAGCAGCTGGAACAAATTATGGGGCAGTGAGTGGACAGAGACGGAAATATGCTCATGACTTTTGCCAAGCCATAGGTTAAAGCAAGCAAGAGCTGTTAAAGCCTCTTTGAATTCATCTATGGTAATTGGGAGAAAAATAAGATTTGGTTTTTGTTGATGTTGTTCAGTCATTAAGTCACGTTGGACTCTTTGTGACCCCATGGATTGCAGCATGCCAGGCTCCCCTGTCCTCCACTATCTCCCAGAGTTTTCTCAAATTCATGTCCATTGAGTCAGTGATGCTGTCTAACCATCTGACCCTCTGCCGCCCCCTTCACTTTTTGCCTTCAACATTTCCCAGCATCAGGGTCTCTTCCAATGAATCGGTTCTTCACATCAGGTGGCCAGAGTACTGGAGTAGAGTACTGGAGTTTCAGCTTCAGCATCAGTCCTTCCAGTGAATAGTCAGGATTGATTTCCTTTAGGATTGACTAGTTTGATCTCCTTGCAGTCCAAGGGACTCTCAAGAGTCTTCTCCAGCACCACAATTTGAAAGCATCAGTTCTTCAGTGCTCAGCCTTTTTTATGGTCCAGCTCTCACATCCAAATGTGATTGCTGGAAAAATCATAGCTTTGACTAGATTTGGTTAACATTTATTTTAAAAAAAATTATTCTTCATAACTTTTCAAAAATTTGAGACAGGTTATAATATCATACAATTAAAAAGAGAATAAGTATTAAAAGGAGGAACTCAGAAAAATCAATATTCTAACTTTAAAGAATGAATGTTTATGCTATGATTGAGCAGCAAGTTTTGCTCTGAACCTCCCTGTAGCCAAACCAAAACAAGTATATACTAGGTTATCACTAAAGTTACTATTATCAAGAAGATAGACATGAAGCAATTCCTCGAAGGGCAGATTACCCCAGCAACGAATTGTAAAAGAAATGTCTTATGTGGGAGCTTAGACGAGGTGAAATTGAGCTTGTTAACCAGAACACTGCAGTGAGGTTCAGAAGTCAGCACTGCACGTTGACCTTCGCTCTTATTCTCTTATCCCTCCATCACATTCTCCTAAAGATCCAAAAGGAACAATCAAAGTAAACTCCATGAAGAGAAAAAGAAATATGCATTTTTGGCCTTCAGTTGCTCTGTTTGGGGGGACAAGAAAGATTCAACTTTTCTAAGGTCAAGTTACATGCCGTGATCAGATTTTTGTCTTCAGACAAGGTTAACAGAAGATTGAGGATGACTGCTCCCTTCCCCACACGCCCTCACAGGGGAGCCCAACTGAGACAATTGAGTTGCAACTTCACGATAATCTTATTACAGCACCAGATTTCAGCACTTGAGATCTTGGGTTTTAGCAAGACCAACTCGATTAGCAAAATGAAGCAGGGCATGAAAACATGAAACTTTCATTGTTTAGGTGAGGCCATATGTCTTTTTATCCTTGACCTTGATTATAATGATGACAGTGATGATGATGGTGGTGGTGGTAGTAGCAGACATCCATTTTACTGAGTACGTACTCTGCATTATACTTTACAGGCTTGATTTCCCTTAATTATCACAATAACTTAATGATGTAAGTGTTTAGAGACGAAGAAACTGAGCAGAGCTCATTGTTCCAAAGAGGACATTCACACCAATTGTGTGACTGCAGACTGATGGTCTAACCACACATCATAAACTTGAGGTGTCTATATGTGAACACAGTGTGTTTGAGCTTCTGGATCCTGCTGCTTCATTGTTCTTACTTGCTGCTTCTCTCTGTTGCTTACAAAGACACTGACTGCAGCAATCTCTGTCTCACCTAAGACCCTCTTTTAATTAGAGCTATGATGGCATGACATCATCTCTGAGTTGACTCTCAGGAAATATGTAACCTATATATACACGTGTTAAGTTTAAGTGTACTCTCATTTACTAAGACAAATGCTCCCACCTAAACCATTTTCCTTGACTCTGAAAGTCCTAACAGAAACATAACTGATAAATTTGACACTGCCCTTCCCTGCTGAGAACATTAATTGTGGCACACAGCATGGTCTGAAATCCAGCTCTGGAAGGCAGCAGAAGGGTAGGGGGTGCAATGACTGGCTGTGTCCAGCCACCTGTCCATGCTATTGCCCCCTTTTCTCTTCACCCTCATACCCCAGGCTGAACAGTTGGAGGGCATCTGCTCTTGGGGCTGAAACACCCGCACTGCCGACTCGGAAACAATAAACCCATACTGCTGAATGATATATTTTTGGTGCAGAGAAAAATTTTGTCCCTCCTAGGGATCAAGATACATTCTTACATGAATGCATGTCATTTTTTTTAAAGACATTGCCCAGTTCACATTCCAAATTCTGCCCATCCCATTGGATTGTACTGAACACCCACATTTAACGTTCTCTGTACTTTCAATTGCAAAGTCTTGAGATGAGGTTTGAGAAACACAATGTGAATGACATCCTTTAGAAGAGAAAAATGTTCAGAGCAGCTGGTTATCTGGAGGGTGTCCACTGAAAGGCTCGCAAATCATACTGTAGAAAATCAACTCTTACAGACGCCTGCTTGGTGGTAAAGTATCCTAGGATCTTGTGCCGTATTTAATACCAACTGCATTTTTTTTTTTAATTTAGGGGGAATCAACTTGTTTTTCATCACCTCTGCAGATATTACATAGTCTCTAATTGAAGCCTAGCTCAGCTAATTCCACTTTCAAGAGACTTGAGAATGTACAGTACTTATAAATGAGCTCCTAGGTAAATTATAAAACTCATGAAATCAGCCTCCCAGTTTTCTCTGGGAAATGCACAAGATGTCATCATCTAGATCTCATTAAACTGGAGACAACTTGGTAATACATCCTCATCACAGTAACGATCAGAATAGTGCCTGCTCTTCACTGTTCTAAGCACTTGAATTCATTAGCGTATTTAATTTTCACAGCAAACTGGGAGTTTGTTTCTTTTCCCACTTTTACAGATGAGGTAATTATGGTCTGGAGAGGTCAGGCAACTCATCAAGGCTGCACAATATAAAGTGTTTCTGCCAGGCAGGTTGAATTCTTTGGTCTCCACAGCCCTGACATGGAAGGCCTATATTTTGTCATCACAATTGGGAAACAGAAGATTAGATGACCATGAGTTCCAGTCCTGATAGGGAGTTACTTTTGAATCTTCACACAGTGGACAGTTTTTCTTTTAAACCCTAGGATACCCAGAGCCATTCCTTTTTTGCCATTAGAGAAGTGATGCAGTTTTGTCCTGTGTTTCTGGTGAAGACTAGCAATGCCTTTTCCAAATATTTTTTTGTATCAGAGTTGGAATCAAGCAACTAAAGAACATTAATAACTCAATTTTTTGTGCATTGAAAGAATAGGAGGTAGATGTGATCAAGATTATGGCTTACAGTGTGCAGAGAAAAAAAAATGAAACCCTGGGAAGATTTTATGTATCTCTGGCAAGGCTCTACCCAGATCAATTAAATTAAAACCACTGGGGATGAGGCTCAGACAATCACATTATTAAAAAGCTCTCCAGGTAATTCTAATATGCAGCCAGTTTTGAGACTCTCTAAACTGTATTATGCTCTTTCTAGAGGTTATTGATAGTTATATCCATAGGAAGGTGTAGAGGCCAAAATATAGGTTAAATATTTATTTTAATGTGGTAAATATCTTCAAATAAGCCCAGTAACTCAGTTTCTAACAGTGAACATGACTTTCTGGATTTAGTCATGGATTTGTTACTCCTGAATAGCAAGGATTACCTACTTGTATTTGTTGACTCTAAACTGCTGTTATTATTGTCATACTGTGTTATAATGAGCATCTTATTGTGGCAAATGGTTGAGTGAATGAATTCACGAGCGCTCAGCCGCTCAGTTGTGTCTGACTCTTTACGACCCCCTGGACTGTAGCCCACCGGGCTTCTCTGCCTATGAAATTTTCCAGGCGAGAATGCTGGAGTGGGTTGCCATGCCCTCCTCCAGGAGATCCTCCCAATCCAGGCATTGAGCCGAGTCTCCTGCACCTTCTGCATTGGCAGGTGTGTTCTTTACCCACTGAGCCACCTAAGAAGCTCATGGGGAATGGTTATGGAATAAGAAAGTAAAAAATAAGAGTAACAGTGAAACAAAGGTCAGTTGTTCTTGAGCCCTCTGAGCACCTGATCAGTGCTAATTAATGACGTCTGTGAGGTCACAGGGTGTTCTGAATGCTGGTGACCCTTCTCTCCAATGTGATGGCAAGTCATATTAAGAAACAGGCAAAAAAGGGAATTCCCTGGTGGTCTGGTGGTTAGGACTCCAAGCTTTCACTGCTGAGGGTTGGGGAACTAAAATCCTGCAAGCCTGTCATGGCCAAATTTAAAGAATAAGAAGGCAAAGAAAACTGGAGGAGGAATTCTGCTTTCTCAGCTAAAGGAAAGTAGAGATAGGTAGACACTCTGATTCTAGATCCAGTTCTGCCAACAGTCTTGTTAGTACAGTTGTCTACAGATCAGTCTCCTTACCTAGGCAGTGGGAATCATGACAGTTGCCCTACCTTATTTACATGGTTGTCAGAGTATAGATGTCAAAGCATTTGGAAAGGACCAATCCGCGGATTTGAAATGTTATTGTGAATCCCCTCACTAGATGATAGTAGAGATTCAGATGGCTCTGTGGCCACCAAAAGAGGCACTGTTCTCTTTATTTTTATTCCCCAAAGGGTCACCTGTTCTAAGTTCTCTTAACTTTGACATCAGTACTGCATTCTTTAGAAGCCCTATATGGTGGAGAAAGTGAAAGTGTGAGTCGCTCAGTCATGTCCGACTCTTTGCGACCCATGGACTGTAGCCCACCAGGCTCTTCTGTCAGTGGAATTCTCTAGGCATGAATACTGGAGTTGGTTGCCATTCCCTTTTCCTGGGGATCTTCCCGATACAGGGATCAAACCTGGGTCTCCTGCATTACAGGCAGATTCTTTGCCATCTGAGCCACTATATCTACCTCTGTGGTGGAGAAGGCCTCTGTCAATTGACTGGAGAACTGTACTTCCCTATACAGAGATTATTTCATCTTTTCATTTTTGGATGACTAATGCTCCCAGGCTCAGCGCTGCCAGTTTGCTCAGAGCCTGCACTTGTTCCTCAAGTCCTGACACCTCAGACCCCTCTGTGGCCTGTCCATGGTGAAAGCCTCAGGCTATTCCCACACGCTTCTCCCGGCCAGCCAGAGGACAGAGGCGAAATCCGAGGCCCCCCTGACCCCACAGCTCTGTTCCCTGTTGACCTGCTCCATGGCCAAGAGAGGTGGTCCCAGTTTGGGGTTTCTGTGTTTACACAGATGTTGATCTGGGAGGAGTGGAAAGTTAGGTGGGTCTGGAACTTATTAAAGCCAGTTAATTTGACCTCCAGTGTGGTCAAATTATAGGCTTCTTGTTTGCTTTGAAGTGGGATTGGGTTGACCCACCAAGCAAACAGGCTAAACCAAATCTCCTTCTCCTTCTAGAGAAAATAGACAAATTTCCCCCCTCTCTGACTTCCTCTTTATCTGCCCTGAGATTCAAGGAGGACAGAGATCATCATGTATTGCATTCATGATACATCCCCCATTCTTACATTCCCTGTGTTCTGAAGTGTTCCATAAAGGGGCTAAAGGCTAAGAAGTAGTTTCTGACACAATACTTGACTGCTTCACGCTAGATGTGGGCCCTGACACCCATTCACTATTTGGGATTGCTTTCTTGTATCAGCGCTGGAACAGTTGACACATTAAAATGTTCAAATGTTGGCTGATTCATGTCAATGTATGACAAAACCCACTGCAATGTTGTGAATTAATTAGCCTCCAACTAATAAAAAAAAAAAAGTAAAATGTTCAAATGTGCACATAAATAAAGCAAATGGAAAAACATATTCCTAAAAACTCATCACCCAGTGCAATGATTGTCAAGAATTTTCCACACTTGCTTCATCTATCTCTCTTGTTATTGTTGTTAAAACATCTTAAAGCAAATCTAAACCATATGCCATTTCACTCCTACAAACTTCCGTGGGCATCTCAAAAGTGTAGACATATTTCTGCATGATCCTAATTCCATTTCACATCTAGCAAAATAAGTAATATTTTCTTAGTGTGATCTGAAGCCTAATCCATGTTAAAATGTCCCAAGTATCTCAAAAATGACTTTTTTCAGTAGGTTTGTCATCACAATCAAGACAAGGTCTACACATTGCATCTAGATGTATAAGGAGGAGAAAGGACAAGATACTCAAGCAAAAAGTCCATTTAATCCTTAAAGTACAGTTTGGTTGCAAAGAAAGAACAAATGCTTATGGATCCCACACTGGACCCATCAATATATGGCAGACTCCCAACAGTACATCTCTTGAGTATTTTGTCCTTTCTCCTCCTTTTTTTCCCATGAATAAATGATTTGCTCAGCAGGGAGTCTGAAGCCCTATGAAGATCTTAACCTACTTTATTTCTCCCAGACTGGCCAGAGGGACAGGGTGTATGGAGACAGGGGGTAGGACCCAAGAAAATGAATGAAAACCATTTTCTTGCTAGTGAACTAGAGACAAAATTTAAAACCCAGAGCCGAGAGAAGACCAAGCATTTCAGAGTGAGATTTGAGTCCCAGAAAATAAAAAATAGCTCTGAACAATTCCAATGTGACCAGAGGATGGAGTAAATTCAGAGGGGAGGGCCCAGAATAGGGTTGAAACTGGTGAGTCAAGTGATGGAATGGGTGTGGTGGGGGAGACAGGTTGTCTTGGGGAAAGTCTTCCAACCCCTCTTTTTCCTGCTCTTGAAAAAGGGATCTGACTCCCCTCTAGGTGGATTGGCGAAGGACATGAATGGGCAAAGGATTACAGACAGCTAAGAGTGGAGATTAACTTGCTAGCTGAGTGGGAGCTTGGTGTGATTTTTTGGAGTTACGTGGGCCTCTGTGAGGGGAAGTGTCCTGATGGTGCCTTTGGGCTCAGAATCCAAGTAATACGGCATTTCACATGTGTACAAATAGGCCTGTAATGTATTCTTTTGTCTTTGCTGTTGGGAGTCTGCCATATGTTGATGGGTCCAGTGTGGGATCCATAAGCATTTGTTCTTTCTTTGCAACTAAACTGTACTTTAAGGATTAAATGGACTTTTTGCTTCATTCCTGTTTTTATAGCTTCATATCCTCTGGTTGGAGCAAAGAACAGTAAGAAATTATTTTACCCTCTTAATGTATCATAAAAAGGAACATAATTCTGCTTTGTTGATAATCTAGGCATTTGCACATGGCTATACCTAACTGCTTTGCATTCTGGTTATAAATTATTTGGTTTTGGCAACCAAAAATAACTCAGCAGATGTTGTTCATATGACCACCTTCTTGGTATGCAGGAGCAAGGACCAGTAATGAACCCACTATCCCCTTTATAGCAGTTTAATTTGCTAAAATTACCATGCAGAGAACATGTGTGCGGGCCTCTGGGAAACCACGCAGCTTTGAAACTGCTGGCATGTGATGGCACTTTCACAAACAGCCTTATTCTAGTTGAGCCACAGAGTAACTCTCTGACACTGGTTTCTTCTGAAATGTTATTTGCATCTTCCTTTTTTCACCTCTGCTTTGTTCAGTAATAATTCACATGGCTTCAGACAGAACACCACAGGTTTAGGGAGACCAAGGTCACATTATCAGAAAAAGTTTACTGCAATGCAGGGAGAATTAACAGTAGAGATAAAATTCTCCCGATTAATATTGGGTTGGCAAAAAAATTTGTTCAGGTTTTTCCATAAGATCTTAGGGACCAACTTTTTTGCCAATCCAACACAGAATGATCGGAAAGTGCCAACATTGAATTGGCTCATTTCCTTGGTAAAAACATCTTTTTCTTTGTATGTTGCTTTAAAAGCCTCAGCAGCACGTATACTAAAATTGGAACAAGAGTGAGGTTAGCACGGCCCCTGTGCAAGGATCACGTGCAACTTTATGAAGCAGTCTGTATTTTTCTATTACATGTTAAACAGATAAGCAATAAGGGCTTTCTGTACAACACAAGGAACTATTTCCATTTATCCTGTAATAACCTATAATGGATAACAAGCTGAAAAAAGAATATGACTGAATCACTTTGGTGTACATCTGAAACTAACACAATATTGTAAATCACCTGTGCTTCAATTTAAAAAATTAGAATGTAAGGTTTAACAAACATTTCTCTGCTTTTGCCGGACTGTAGTGCAGACACAACAGGTCATTGCTTCCTGTTACAGATTCACACTAAATACCACTCTCCCATTATAGATTATTAATTTTCATAGTAAGTCTGTGTTATGAGAACTTTTTCTATAGAGTTACAGTTATATAAACATCACTCCAATAACTAATAATAAGCTCTTGAAGTTGATCAGAACACACCATCACTTACAGACTTCTAAAAACTGCATGACGCAGGCTGTAATCAAGAGAATCAGAATAGAGACTGTGAATAATAATGCATATCTTCCCACGTAAATTCTTTCATCTTCCCTCCTCTGGATGAGCCCTCGCTATTTTTTTACATAAAAAAGCTGTGTGAAGGAGCTTCAGGGGCCAAAGCTGAGAAGGTATCCAGGTGTTCTAACTGTGCATCTCGGCTCCTTCAAAACCCCTGTGAGCTGCGCTTCATACCCTCGTGTATTATATTCAAGTCTATAATAAGATGCCTGAATGCTAAGCATTTGAAGTACTGCTTTTAAAAGTGTTGTCATAACAACAGGAATAAAATGACGAATGTAACTTGAGTTTGAAAAGACTGCCTTAGCTTTAAGTCCATTGCTTTACCTTTGCAAGGCTTAACTGTCACCTCCTAGTGCAAACGAAAGCTGTGATCCTATGGCATTACCATAATTGAGTTGAGGTCTTCAGCTGTAAGGTGGCTCAGTGGTAAAGAATCAACCTGCCAATGCAGAAGACACAGGTTCAATCCCTGGGTCGGGAAGACCCCCTGGAGGAGGAAATGGCAACCAACTCCAGTATTCTTGTCTGCAAGAGACCTTGGACAGAGGAGCCTGGTGTGCTGCAATCCATGGGATCACAGAGTCAGACACTCCTTAGCAACTTAAGCATGCATGCCATCACATAATTGTCAGTAACCCTCCAATAATTCCACTTAGTTGCTCTGATGGCCAGAAATAAATTAATTGATCATAAGAAAAATCTATTTGTTTGATTGTGTAGGCCATATCTAAAAAGCTTTAAGATAATTCATTCTCCTTTCTCTGAGATGAGCTATATCATGTAGCTTAATTATAAGGTTCAGTTCCATATTCTACCTGACTCTCATGCCCGTGAACGAATGCGTTTTAGACACACATGCCAGGCAAAGGAACCATGCATGGTGCATGCTTATGCTTCCCAGCACACTGTTGGGGACATTCTTCTAAAGAGAAAGGGCTTTTTCTCTTTAAGATGGCCAAAGATGTAGCTCCGTTCTAGTGAAAATAATAAAAA
Source organism: Muntiacus reevesi (assembly GCF_963930625.1). Lineage (NCBI taxonomy): Eukaryota > Metazoa > Chordata > Mammalia > Artiodactyla > Cervidae > Muntiacus > Muntiacus reevesi. Next base: position 33,581,126 of record NC_089268.1, read on the forward strand.
CTATGAGCTTACAAAAAAAATGGTGATTTAGAGATTTCTCTGGTGGTTCAGTGACTAGGACTCCAAGCTTCCTCTGTATGGGGTACAGGTTCAATCCCTAGTCAAGGAAGTTCCACATGCTAAAAAATAAATAATAAATAAAAAGTAAAACTGCTCTAAAAATAAAGTACAAAAAATTGTAATTTCAAACCTCTTGAGTCTTCCATTTCCTAAGATAATAAGCTTAAATTAATCCACACGGAAAATAGACACATTCAGAGATGGGAAATTTTGCTTCCCTATGCTCTAATGGTGGACAAGTCATTACACATATTCCCAAACTCATAGGATGTATAAGACCAAGAGTGGCTCCTAATGAAAATTACAGACTTTGGATGACGGTGATGTGACAGTGTAGGTTCATTGACTGTAGCAAATGTAGCACTCTGGTGGGGGTTGATAGTAGGGGAGACTGTGCATACATAGGGGCAGGGAGTATATAGAAAATTTCTGTACCTTCTGCTCAATTTTGCTCTGATCCTAAAACTGCTTTAAAAAGGAAAGCCAATTAAAAAAAAAAAAAAACCTGTAAAAAATGGTAATTTTAGTAAAGTCAAATAACAGCAGAAGATGTTAGTACCATCTTGATGCTATTTTGAAGTAAAGAAGCAACAGCCACCATTAGCTAGAAATGAGTTGCCAAGCTCTAGGGGTAAACAGGCTACGTGCAAGAAAAGCCTAGAGGAGCTGATAACACCAGGCATGGGGCCATTTCCTTCATGCTGGAACGTTGTTTTTGAATCTGATGATCAAATAATGAGGGTTTGCGGTGGGTGGATTTTTTTCTCTGCAGGATCAGCCAAGCTGTCTACGAGGACAGTGTTTCCAAGAAATTTCCCCTTTTGATGTGCATGATTTTTACTGTTGTTTTTTTTTTCTTTTAATTAGTAAATTGACTTCTTATTGCTAATAGCTTCAAGCTTCATTTAAGCACAAAATGTTTTCTCCTTCGAACCAGGAAACAGTTGGTCCTGTTTTGATGTCTACTTTGCACCAAATGAGGGTCTCTGAGTGTTTTAGACTTTGCATTTTAAAATGAGTTATGACAACATTAGTCAAAATCCATTCAACCTCCCTTGACATTTAAGTGAGTTTTAGGTCCTGAATCATTTCTCTTCTAATTATCTTGAGGCCAGCTGCTTCTCTCTGCGTTTATTTAATCCACCAGAATGGAAGAAGAGATGGAGTTTTCATTTTCCTCAGGCTGAAATGGTGTCAATTATATAGAAGTTCTTACAACTGACTGTTCCTTCCAGTGAGTAGACATGCAATTAACGTTTCTTCTTTACTCTTCAAATGGTTCTGCAAGACGCTGAAAATAGCTTCACAGTGCTCTGCTCTCATTGGTTTGATGGGGGAATAAAAGAGAAAGAAAGAGAGGAGCAGTAATATCAAATTACTTTATTTTTATATATCTCTTTTGGCTTCCATGGTGGCTCAGTCAGTAAAGAAGCCCCCTGCAGTGCAGGAGACCCAGATTCGATCCCTGAGTCAGAAAGATCCCCTAGAGAAGGGAATGGCAACCCACTCCAGTGTTCTTGCCTGGAGAATTTCACGGGCAGAGGGAGCCTGGTGAGCAACAGTCCATGGAGTTGCAAAGAGTTGGACACACCAGGCAACTAATACCTAAAAAGTATGTATGGTATTATAATTAGTGCATTCTATTTGATGGATAAAAGTCAGATGTATCTTCTAAGGGCTCATTCTAGATATTGATAGTAGAAAAGAAACCATTATTCCACACTAAGATTTTTACCTATGTTATCTCATTTTCTCCTTGCAACAGCTTTGGTAACTAAGGTCTTATTATCCTCATTTTATTGACAAGAAAAATTGGAGCTCAGAGAGAACTTGAGTGAAACCTGGGTTACCTGGCTCCAGAGACAATGCTTTTCTATCCTACCCTGAGCATCAAAGAAGTTGGTACAGACAGACGGTATCTATGCTTAAGAAGTCTGTAGCTTGTTAAAAGAGATGAAACATTCAGGGAAATAATTATAAAACACTGAGTCCCTGAGTATGTTAATTCCCATCAATAATTGGACGTTTTATCAGAAATAGAGTCACGGATGTACAAAGCAAACTTATGATTACCGAGGGGGAAAGAGGAGGAGGGGTGAATTGGGAGATTAGAACTGACATATACATACTACTGTATATAAAAGTATGACCAGCCAAGAACCTGGACATAAAAGTTACTACCAACCTAGACAGCATGTTAAGGAGCAGAGACATTACGTTGCTAACAAAGGTCTGTCTAGTCAAGGCGATGGTTTTTCCAGTGGTCATGTAGGGATGTGAGAGTTGAACTATAAAGAAAGCTGAGCACTGAAGAATTGATGCTTTTGCACTGTGGTGTTGGAGAAGACTCTTGAGAGTCCCTTGGACTGCAAGGAAATCCAACCAGTTCATCCTAAAGGAGATCAGTTCTGAGTGTTCTCCGAAAGGACTGATGTTGAAGCTGAAACTCCAATACTTTGGCCACCTGATGCGAAGAGCTGGCTCATTTGAAAAGACCCTGATGCTGGGAAAGATTGAAGGCAGGAGAAGGGAATGACAGAGAATGAGATGGCTGGATGGCATCACCGACTCAGTGGACATGAGTTTGGGTAAACTCTGGGAGTTGGTGATGGACAGGGAGGCCTGGCGTGCTGAGGTCCATGGGATCGCAAAGAGTCGTACACGACTGAGTAACTGAACTGAACTGATATTTAAAATAGATAACTAATAAGAACCTACTGTATAGCACAGAAAACTGAACTCAGTACTTTGAAATGACCTACATGGGAATAGAATCTAAAAAAGAGTGAATATATTACATATATGTGTATACATATATATATGTATAACTGATTCACTTTGCTACGTACCTGAAACGCAACATTGTAAATCAACTATAAATCAATTCAACTACACACCAATAAAAAGTAATTTAAAAAATCAGTTAAATAAACACTAAACTTTGAAAACAATAAATAAATAGATAAGATAAAAGTGCAACCAAAAATACTGGAAATTTTGTGGCTCACGCGCCAAGATTCCTCTGGTTGAGCTGGTTGATTTGCTCAGAAAATGCTTCAGGAAACAGTTGACTTTTGTATCAAACAGTAGTAATGGATCAAACCCACTGAATAAAATAAGAATCCATGAGACCATCCCAACAGACCTGACAGTGAATAAAAACAAAAGGATCCAAGAAAGCTCTTACAGTACAAAACAATGACTGAGTTCAAAGCATACCATTTTGCCACCATCATATTGATAATTGATTTGGGCAAAAATCATCAATGGTTGCTAAAACTTCTAGGTTTAAGAAACAAGATATTTGCATAGCCTCACAGTACCTCCTTACCAACCACTTACCAGTTACAAAGGCAAAAATAGAAACTTTCCAGGCATCCAACACCTTAACCAAGGGATCAAAGTTGACATCAAAGTTGTTCTATAAGCTTTTTCATCCATTCACATCATTTGTCTCAGTTAATCAGTGTAATATCTCATGCTTGTATTTATCATTTGTTAGTAAACAGAAGCTGACAACTGAGAAGCAAATATTAGCCTTGCCTTGACTTATTTTAAGACAAAACACTACAAAAAAAAAAAGCCAATGACTTAAATATATCCACTTTTTTTTTTTTTTAAGATTAGTCAACTGTTCTGTAATAGGTACCTTGCAACCATATAATACACAGACACCTATTTTTAGGATTCATCTTAAATAATCATTTAGCATAGCAGGCTATTCACATCTGGCCCACATGCCTCTTTCAGACAGCTGAATTATACTTTTGCTCTTGACCAATAAGTGGGGGAGCATAAACAGGATGGCATTGTTAGGAGCGGGCAGTGGAGGAACACAACGCGGGCATGCAGAAATGAGTCAGAAAGCACAGCGGGGCCAGAATGCTGCGTCTTATGTGATGCCTATAGGGAAAAGGATCAAAACGTGAAAATAGTCAGCTCTCAGGTGCTGCTTCTTAATTGAGCTTTTCCTTTTCAAGTCCTGATTCCTTGGCATTTCCTCTTGCAGAAGGAGTGATGACTTTTTCTGGAAACTGATAGAGATTTTCCAACAGCTTTATTGATGTAAAATTCATGTACCATAAATTTAATTCATCTTAGGTATATAGTGTGAGTTTCAGGAAACGTATACAGTTGTCCGGCAATCATCACAGCAGTTTTTTGAACACTTCCACACACACACACACACATCCCTGTGCAAAGTTGTCTCATGATCGTATGCCTGGTCCCATCCCTAGCACCAAGCCAACGCTCAAGTTAATTGTAGAATTGTCTACTTTTGCCTGCCTGTCACCCCAGCAACCTGCCAGCTGACCTACTGGCTGTTGCCTTATCACAGAAGATTAGTCTCAGTCTAAGGGGGAGATGGTGTAGCTTTGTAGCTATGCAACTGTTGATTTCTAAGTTAACATTCTCCCCCCATGAGAAATGCTTCAGTGAGAACTAAGAAATTCTTACTTTGTTCTGAAATCACAGATGTCTCTTATATGTTCTGTCAATAGTGGGGATCTTCCAGAATTACCTGTTTGTGTTGTATATTGGAGAATTCAGCTAAATGAAAAAGAAAGGAAACAGACCATAAAAACCTTACTCTTCCAGGGTGAAGAGAGTGATGTCCAGCTGTTGTGTGGCTGTTTTTTAAATTCCATAACACTTGATGTCCTGCAACTCCAGCATGTACGAATGATAATCTATTCCTTTGTTTCCCATAGAGAAATCATTCTTGCAAGGATATAGTTTGCCTTTGACTGTATCTTAAAATAAAAAATAAAAGGCATCTATAATATAGACTGGGTCTTCCTTGATGGTTCAGTGGTAAAGAATCTGCCTGCCAATGCAGAAGACACAGGTTCAACCCCTCGGTGGAGAAGATCTCCTGGAGAAGGAAATGACAACCCACTCCAGTATTCTTACCTGGGAAATTCCGTGGACTTCGGAGCTTGGCTAGATATTCTACAGTCCATTTAGTCACAAAGAGCTGGACACAACGTAACGACTAAACAGCAGCAACGTAATGCAGTCTGAATGGATCCCTTTTATCATCCAAAGGAGCACCTGGATTGTGGGTCGACCTAGTGTGTGTTAGTCACTCAGTCACGTCCAATTCTTTGCAACCCCATGAATTATGGCCCACCAGGCTCCTCTGTCCATGGAATTCTCCAGTCAAGAATACTGGAGTGGGTGTCATTTCTTTCTCCAGGCGATCTTCCCAACCCAGGGATTGAACTGAGGTCTCCTGCACTGTAGGCAGATTCTTTACTGTCTGAGCCACAGGGAAGCTCCTAAGTACCTTCTTAAAAGTGGTTGAAGAGAAAAGCCAATTATAAACCATAAAACATAGTTCTAAAAAGAAGAATATGATAGAAAAAGCAGCATACACAATTTAGTATGCGCTATGCTCAAAATTATTGCGTTGAAGAAAATTGCATGCACCAAAATTCTGCTGGTGGTTGTCTTTGGGTGGATAGAAACTATATGATTCTTTACTCCCCATCCCTGCCCTAACTTCTTTTTACTTCTCTGTATTATCCTAATGCAGCAGAGTGCTTTTATGCTTGGGAAAACTAAAAATAACCTAATGATTCCTATTTCCTTTCATGAGTCTCAGTATACTTAACTTGATCAATGATAACATTCTTTCTACCTGACTGGTTGCTTTGTCCAGCTATGGTTAATCAATGCCTCTAACACATCTACTGTGAACTCATTCATTTGAAGATTCGTGCCTGAGAGGTGACGAAAGGAGCTCATCCTGTCTCACCTAACCTTGAGGGTCCCCAAAAGGAATTGTTCACACCTGGGGAGAGAAGCTTGCTAACTCAGGCTAATCAAATTCACAAGAAAGTATAAACCAGAATACCAGTTTATAAAAATGTAAGGGGAAATGGAGCTGTCACCTGGACTGAACTTTCAAAGCATTTTTCTTCCATTTTTGCTATTTCTACCAGAAGCACTGTCAGGAGCTGCGTGTTAGAATCTGCTGCAGAGCCCTGCTCTGTGATGGATGCCCTAAATTGCCCTATCCTCCAAGCAACTCTCCAAGGTTGACCTCTGTCATTCATTCATTTATTCTTAAGAATCAGGTTATCTCTGAGTTCTCCAGGGCACTGGCTAGTTCCCCCTCTGAACTGTCCTCGTATTGGACCTTTTATTTCTGGTCCAAACAAGGCAAGAAATCTAGTGGGGTGAAGGGGGAACCTCTTGATCCCTTGATCATTTTTATCTGCCTCACACCACCCTCCCCAGACTCTGCCATCTCCAGACTCGGTGCTCTTCCCAGATTGCCTGGTGATTTGATAAGCTACCTTCTCATTTAAACAAACTAGGAACTCATTTAAACAAACTAGGCTAGCTGGTGGCTCATCACACCCACTGAGACCCAGTGTACTTATATCACCGTGTCATATCAGAACACGTGAAATCCTGTACTCATTTTATATCAAAAGACTCTGTTGTATGTTCACTTGGATCTTAGCACTGCATAGCCAGGGAGAAGGCAGAGGTTTTCACTGTATGAAAAGTCAAGAAGAGAAACAATTGTGGCTTTCTGGTTTCTGTGCTAGGAGCCTCAGCTCAGAATGGTAGGGTTCATTCAACTCTTAGTCAAGGTGCTTGGGATTCCCCCAGAAAGAGTCAGTGCTTCCCAGGGGTGATGGGAATTGTGGGGCAGGGGTGGCCACATGGTGTAACAGCCTGGGCCACCTGGGACAAAGCAAAGTAGGGAACAAACCATAGCAGCTTCACTGTTTGCCTAAGGTTCAAGACCTTGCTAGGATTTAATGCACATAAATGAATGTTAGTTCTGCTGGCATTTTCAGAAAGACCAGGTGAGAAGTCAGTAACTTGAAGACTAGAAACATGTCTAGTTTCTAGAGCTATAAAGCTGGAAACTTTCAAGTAGCAGCAGCCCAAGAAGAGGTTATTTTATGTGGAATTTCTTGCTTATTAGGCATGGTATTTGGTGAGTCTTAGCAATATGTACTGGGTATAGTACCTCCTACCAGGAGTCCAATCCCATCTCTAGAAGTCCTTCAGATGAAAATAAAGAAGTTAGTCTGTAACTCAAAGCTCATCAAGGGAACTTCATTGAGGAATCTGAATTATTCAGGTGTAATGAGAATTTATGAAACCTAATACCTTATATCTCAGAAATCATATTTCTCCTTTGCAGGACTTACAGATGTAAACAACTGTATAAATAGAGGTGTTACCCATCAAAGTTGTCTTACATGTTCTTGTATGTGAGATCTCTCTCTTCTCTAGTCCCAACTCTAGACAACTCTAAATGTCTGCAGTTTCAAAAAAGTATTCTGCATCATCTCAATCATACTTAAATCCATTTCCTTTACAAAAATTCAAACAACATAGAAAAATTAAAATGTTTCTGACTGCCACTCAATCCCACCTCTCCATGAGCTGTCTGTGTATACTTTCAGAACTTTTCGATTCATGTACATAATTTTATATTTTATTTTCAGCATTCTTGGTATCATACTCTCCTCCAGTTTGTCCTGAGGGAGAAGGGTCTTTCTGTGTGGGCATATTGTTATAACTGCTCAGGTTATGCCATAATGTAGTAATCATTCCTATAATGATTAATATTTATATCATTTCCACTTTTCCCCTATTACATAGTTGACTGTCATTAACTTCCCAGTATATAACTTTTTGTGAAGTTGAGTATTTCTACACAGGAGATAGCAAAGAGTAGATGTGACATATTGAAGGATAAATGTATTTTACATATTAAATAGAAGATACTACCAGTTGTCTTCCAACACCGCTATTAGCAGTGATAATGCAATTCTATTGATATTAGTATATCAGCCCTTTCTTTAGGGGAAGGCATTGGTTCAAAGAAGTATCTGCTAGTAAAATGCAAATGACAAGAAACCAGTTTCAAGTCCTTAAAGTCTGAAAATGAGTACGTGGCTTTAGGGATAGTTTTGCTGGAAGAAAGCAGGTCTGTGAGTCTAGGAAGCCTCTGAGCAGCTTGAGGACTTAAGGCTCCAGGAGGTGGGAGTGGTGTCATCAAAAAGATGATAGCAGAGTTACAGAGTATCTAATCACTGGGGAATGGCTGAGGCTGCTGGAAGACTAGTAGCCAATAGTCACCCCCACTTCAGAGTTATGGGCAGGGGGTGCTTTGTGCACCCTTACCCATCATCCCTCCAGCTCTTCCCTTTCTCAACCTACTCCTTTTTCTCAAGAGCCTAACTTTGTGCAGAAGCCCTCAAACTTATTTTATGACTCTCCTTAGGCAGTCAGTGAGTCAGCCTCTAGTGGAGCTGATGGCAGGATAGGGATCTCAGCCTAAGCCAGCTATCAACCAAATTCTTCTCTTATAGATAATGATCATTTCGCAGACCAGATAGGCAAAACAGAATATTCACAAAACCGCTTACCCCTCTTCCTGTTCCCAGCGGGCATCTATTCAACAAGTAACTGTAATGAAAAGCATCTGAGGACATCCTGAAGCAATTTACAAACTCAGAATCCAAGACAGACATTTTCGTTCTCAAGAAGTGTGCCTGGAGACACATAGTTTTTTGAGGCAGAAGCCTGGTGTGTCTCCCTTTGCCTGGCAAAGCAATAAAACTATCCTTTTCTTTAAAAGAAGCAGCAGCAGCTTTCTTACCTGGTACTGAAAAAAGGGAAGGGGGATAATTATTTCACTATCCAGCTCTAATGTTTAATTCATTTAACATTTAAACTTTCCAAAGAGAGGCTTATTTAAGACTCTTTTTAAAAAGTTGGATATTTGAGAAATTGTAGCAAATTGCTTTGGTTGAGTTTGAAAATTTCAACCAATTCAGTATCATCCTTTTTTTCTTTTCTTGGCTGAGCATCAGAACCACCTGTGGTCCTTTTCAAAATCCCAATATTCAGGTCCATATTAGTTATATCAGTATACCTAGGAGTCCGTGCAACTACTGATCCAGTGGGTAAGAGAAAAAAATCTTTTTTTGAAAAAACATAATCTCTAGGAATTAACACAGTTAAAAAATTTCACACACTTTTAAGTCTTTTCCCTGTGACCAAAGCTTGCCAGGATGCAACAGACCTACTGAACAATAATTGACAAAATGAGATATGAAACTGACAAATTTGCCAAATTGAGACTTTAAGGTATGTTTTATATAACAAAATTATTGAGTACAAAAATAACATGTTTTCCTGATATTTATTAAATTTTCTGGAACTTTTTCTTTATATTTATTACATTTTCTTGATATTTGCTACATTTACATGTGATGCAAAGATAGCACAGGCCTGCTTTATGAACCTAAGAAGGTGTTTTTAATGAAAATTGGACAGACTTCTTAGTAAGCAACAAAGAACACTTAGGAGGACCTTATTAAGGATTTATGTATAAATCATGGTTATTTTTGAATGTTGGGGGTGGAGAGAAGCAATCAGAAAGAATCTATTTGCATTACATTTTGTCCTGCCATTCATGCATTAGATATTAATATTATTGAATGTGCATACTTCTACATCATCACTTTAAAAATTCTGGAGAATGCTCCCAAATTTCAGCCTCCCTGCCCCCATCCCTAGCTGGAATGGGTGGGATGCCTGTCCCACCCAGATCAAAGAGCAACCTGTTGCTCACTGCAAAGCCTCTTGCCAAGTGAGTCAGCGCTAGTGTGCATGCAAGAATGCATGCAACCCAGAGCTGCTTTCTCCTCGGTGGGTGGGGAGGAGGGGGTTTAGGAGCCTGCAGCCTCATGGGGAAGGGGCTGTTTGTTCTTTTCTCTCTGGGGAAGCAACTCATTCAGACCTCCGCCTATGACTGAGCTGCTTCCAAGAGCTCTGAGCCGGTCTCAGTGAAATTGGCTTTTCCAGGGTGTTCTGCTGCTATTTTTCAGCCTTGCTTGCTTGTTTGCTGGGTTTTTTAAGGGCAACTATTGATGCTGTTGGTATCTGCCCACTTTGGAAGTCTTTAGCCTGGACAGTGGCTGTGTCTCTTTCCTCCTGCTGGCCTGTCCCCCTCTCTGGACTGAGGTTACCTGCTAAAACAATGGTATGTGCTTTGACTCATCCTGATATAAAAGGAATAGAATTACCTAACTGTTCTAGGGCAGTCCTTTGGGGAAACTAATCTTAGGCTTCTGTCCAGCTTAAGTTTTGTTTTTTTTATTAAATATTTATTTCTCTGTTATTTATTTGGCTGTGCTGGGTCTCAATTGGGGCACATGGGATCTTTGATCTTCATTGTGACGTGCGGGATCTTTAGCTACGGCATTGAGACCATTAGTTGCATCACGTGGGATCTAGTTCCCTGACCAGGAATTGAACCTGTGCCCCCTGCATTGGGAGCTCTGAGTCTTAGCCACTGGACCACCAGGGAAGCACCTGAAGTTGTGTTTTGACAACACATCTTGGTCAGCGGTGCCAAGTCTTTACAAAAAGCGAGCTGGTAACTGAAATGGGGCGTGTGCTTTCTGCTATATTTTCCCATTTACCTTCCTTGCCTCTTCTCATGGGTTCTTATCATAATCTAGGTTATCACTACTCTTGTGAGCACTCCCTGTGCGCGTCTTTTTTTTTCTCACTGCCACAATAGCAGCACAATCTGATCTTTCAAAATATACTTAAGTGTAGAAAAAGGGAGAACAAGTTTAAGTAAGTTCATCTCTCAGGAAACCTAGTGTTTTTTGCCTTGTGACTTCCAAGTGTAGAATTCCACCCTAAGACTGAGCCGTGTTTTGAATGTGACACAGAGCCTGCCTGAAACTTGACTTGGCCTATTTGTGTGCTTCTTCTGTTGTTATTGCTGTCCTAAATGGAGGGAAACATTCCAGAGTTTTCGTGTATTTGGAAGGTATAGTTGAACCTTGTTTAAAAAAAAAAAATCCCTGAAGGAACCGTAAAGTAACTGATAGTGGTGTCTAATTTATATTTATTTATGTCTTCGTGTGTTTCTTTACCTAAGAACTGAACCCTTTGGGTTAAAAAGAACATGTCATAGGAAAGAAGTCTTACAAGCATCTAATAGCCTCATGACTCACCTTACCCCATGTCACCTCCTATTATCCTTGATAGGCCTAGCATGTTTTCTGTTTGAACCTGCCTGTTATTTGCCTTAATCTTTCCACTGTCTTACAGGACTACCAGCCAGACTCCCAGAAATCATGTTGGTAGGATCCCAGTCCTTCTCGCCTGGAGGGCCCAATGGGATCATCAGGAGCCAGTCCTTTGCGGGGTTCAGTGGCCTTCAGGAGCGGCGATCCAGGCAAGTCATGTGTGATTCTCTCCTGGGACACAGCTGGAGAGGGATGCGAACCGTGATGCTCTGAACAAGGTCCACGTCCGTGTGGCCTGGTCAAAACACACACCTGTGCTATTTTAATCTCTTTCATGAAAAAGATGTAATGTTCCCCAAGTTTCTATCATTTAAGAATTGCTCCTGCAAAGAAGATGGCTGAAGATTTAGGACAAGCTAGCAATGTGTGCATAGCTCTTCCTACCCCCACTCCACCCCCACTCCATGTTTTTCAGATCTTTTGATACCTGTGGCTAAAGTGCCTCCAAACGTTTGAGCCCATTTATCCTCTAACCAGTAACAACAGATTTGCCTTTATCCACACATCTGCTGATACTGAGCATTTTCTAAAAATCTTTTAGATCATCCTTAATTGAGGTTAAATGTGTTTTCATAAGTTTACTTGTCTTTTGTCTTTACTTTGGGAATAACCAGTTCATTTACATCCATTGCCTATTTTGAGGGTGGACATTTACATATTTTCTTACAGAATAGTAAAGGTTCTTTATATATCCATTGTAGCACCATCTATGGTAGTCTTTTCCTGGCAATTTAAATTGTTCTTTTTTTTCTTTTCACCTTTTGACCCCCTTCACCTGTTTTTCCTACCTAGCCTTCAATCCCTGCCTCTGACAGCCACCAGCTGGTTCTCTATATCTACAAGCTTGTTATTTTTCTTTTTTCTTTCAGACTGTACATTTATCTGACTTAATTCCTTAAGTATGATGCCCTCAAGGTCCTTCTATGTTATCACAAATGGCAAGATTTCACTATTGTTTATGGCTGAATAGTATTCCTTTTTATTTTGTTGATGGTTTCCTTTGCTTTGTAGAAGCTTTTCATTCTTTTTAGTTTGATGTAGTTTTCCTTGTATATTTTTGCTTTGGTTGCTTTTGCTTTTGGTGTATGATTCAAAAGTCACAGCCAAGACCTGTGTCAAGGAGTTTACTGCCTATGTTTTATTTTAGGAGTTTTATGGCTCCAGGTCTTACATTCAAGTCTTTAATCCATTTTGAATTAACTTTTTTATATGGTGTAAGAGAGGGTCCAGTTTCATTCTTCTGCATGTAGCTGTCCAGTTTCTCCAGCACTATTTATTAAAAAGACTGTCTTTCCCCCACTGTATATTCTTGACTCCTCTGTTATAAATTAATTGACCATATATGGGAGGGTTTATTTCTGGGCTCTCTATTCATTGATCTGTTTCCAGATCAATTCATTGATCTCTATTGTATTCATTGTATTGATTGATCTCTATTCACTGGTCACAGTCTGACCCATGTCAGACTGTTTTGATTACTGTAGCTTTGTAATAAAGTTTGAAATCACCCCATACCCCTTTTTGAAGCACATTTCCATTGTATTTGGGGAATTTGCATTGTATTTGTAGTTGGAGGATTATTTTTGGTATGAAGTTATGCAGTGGATAAAGACTGCCTCTGCAGACTGACTCTGGGGAGCAGATGTCATTCAGACACAGGCTTGGGAAAGTTAGTCTTCACTTTCCCCAGTATCTCCTCTCATCTAAAAGAGAACCTAGGGGAACTCAAGAAAGAAAAGACAGGTAGTGAAATAAGTAACATGGAATAAAGTTGGTCTTCAGGTTTTCTGGCATGATAAAGGTCTTGCATTCTTAGGGGGTTTATGTGTTTTGACATACATTGTCCCCTTTGATACACACAGTAATGGCAGAGGAGGGTAACTAAGAATTTACCTGGAAGGGGCACACCTGCCGCAACCAGAAGTCATGGCTTTCCACTTGACAGCTGGGTCAGTGAGTAGTCTGGCCTCTTAGCTTCCTAATCAGACCAGTAGTTTGGGGTTAAGTTATCAGGTGTCCATCTTACCACTGTAGGCTGCCTGCCTGCCACTAATAGAGATTTTGCATTTCATGTTATACCAAAACAAAATTTATTCCATAAAATAAAGCTTAAGGGGATTCCCTGGTAGTCCAATGGTTAGGACTCAGTGCTTTCACTGCTGAGACCTGGGTTTGATCCCTCATCAAGGAACTAAGATCCTGCAAGCCTCACAGTGCAGTCAATAAATAAATAAATAATAAATAAAACTTTAAAAAATCTATCCTCAGAGATACTGCAGGTTTAATTCCAGACCACTGCAGTAAAGCAAATGTCATAATAAAGTGGGTCACATAAGTTTTTTGGTTTTCCAGCGCATATAAAGGTTATGTCTATACTACACTGTAGTCTATTAACTGTATAATAACATTATGTCTAAAAAGAAATGGACATATCGTAATTAAATACTTTATCGGTAAAAAATGCTAACCATCATCTAACAACACAGGACTGCTGCACATCTTCAATTTGTGAAAAAACACAGTATCTTTGAAGCGCAATAAAATAAGGTGTGCTTGCCTACAGAATTAGCCCTTTGTCATGCTCTGACCCTTTATTTAAGAAGTATTCATTCACATCTCAGTCGAATTTGCCTTCTTTTTATAATTTTATTTATTTATCTACGTTTGGCTGTGCTGACTCTTTGTTGGTGTGCTTTCTCTAGTTGCAGCGAGCAGGGGCTGTTCTTTAGTTGCAGTGCTCAGGCTTTTCATTGCAGTGGCTTCTCTTGTTGTGGAGCATGGGCTCTAGGGCATGGAGTATGGGCTTAGTTACTCCTCAGCATGCGGGATCTTCCTGGATCAAGGATCGAACCCATGTCTCCTGCATTGGCAGGGAGACGCCTTACCAATGAGCCACCAGGGACAAATTTGACAGCCCCCAGTCAAATTCAGTAGACGCTTACACGTGATGTCACATGGTGAACATATCTTTCTAGCTGGATTCTATCCTTCTGCCTGTTCATTATTTCTACCTAGAAGTGTGTGTCCTCGGCTTCCCATGAGGATTCAGTGATGTGACATGCTTTCATTCAGAGTGTACATTACCTACAGCCAGGCTTTGACTCTGGGTAGCCACTACCCAGCCAAACTTCCAGATTTCAGCAGTTAAATCTCATACCACAAAACCAAATGTAGGATGGCTCAGATCTATTAATATGCAAGGGAATGTTACCTACCCCAAAAGACACTAATGCAAACCCAAGATGATTAAAAGGCATTTCTTTGATCAGATCACTTTGGCTGCCAGAGACTGAAACCATTTCGGCTTTTCTTTTCTCTTTCCATAGATGTAACTCCTTCATTGAAAATTCCTCCGCTCTCAAGAAGCCTCAGGCCAAACTGAAGAAAATGCACAATTTAGGACACAAAAACAGCAGCCCTCCCAAAGAGCCTCAGCCTAAAAGGGTGGAAGAGGTCTACAGGGCTTTGAAAAATGGACTTGAGTAAGAACATCAAACCTAATGATACATTGAAACCTTTTTCCTTTCTAAAATCCTCAGGAGGGTCAGAGAAGCTAGTCTTGTGAGATAATTTTAGAATGTCTATTTCTGTAGCATGATTGCACCATAATTGAAGAAACCTTAAATGAATTGAGTCCAAAAGATAATGAACTCTGTCGGTTTCCATCATAGCCAAACATTAAAAGAAGCCTGAAAAAGTAGTATATTTATATTTAACTTGGCATTGGATTTCACTTCAACAATGGTAGATAGGCATATCTGTCCTAGAGACTGCTAAAGAAGGGTTCGAAAACCTTCCCAAGTATATTATAGTAATGGTCTGTCCAGAATAGAACTTCCCAAGTGTGTGGTGAGATGCGTACAGTCAATGTCATGTGGAACTTAGATGGGATTCCGTGAGCCTAGACCCAAGACTGACTCCACAGTACTCACCCCTCCCTCTTCATTGGTTTTGCTTTCCTGCACTGCCAGCCTCATGGGGTTCTCATTTTAGACCATCTGGATAGTATCAGAGGCAACTGCTGGAGCTTTCAAAATGTGGAAAGTTTGGGAAAATGCAGAGCCTCTCCCTCACCAGCTCTGCCCTCCACGGAGTAAGGTCCAGGTTCTTAATGCCCCTGTTCAGGTCAGCATCAGCACCAAGGCCACTCATCGGCCATGGAGTTCATGATCACATCTCTCTTATCTTCACAGTGAGTATCTGGAGGGTCACCAGACAGAGCTGGACAAGCTGACAACTCAGTTAAAAGATATGAGAAGGAACTCGCGCCTGGTAGGTACTCATCATTAAGATGTTAACGCAGTGGGGTTTTGGGGTGGGAGAGGAGGCGCTGCTAAGTAACTTATCTTACTGATAGGCATAGGATGAGGAAGAAGCTTCAAGAAAAGCAGATCCAAGGGGCAGAGTACCATCTGCTTCCGGCTGTGTATTTTAATGCTTTATTCTTAATATGTTCCAGTAGTTTCCAAGCATATTCACGCAAACTTTGTAATCAGGAAAGAAATACTTAAAAATAAACTCCCTATACCGCTCCTCCCAAGTAATATAAGGAAATGAAAAGTTGGGATTTTCCTCCAGGAGATAGTGATGAACTGGGAAGCCTGGCGTGCTGCAGTTCGTGGGGTCACAAAGAGTCGGACACAACTTAGCCACTGAACAACACCACCACCATATTTTTAGTGTTGGAATTTGGAGCCCAGAACTTTTGTTTTATCTCAGTTTTTAAAAAAGTAATAGGTGAGTGATATCAGAAAGGGGAAGGAAGCTCAAGAGGCCATTGTTAGGAGAAATCGGAGGAGTCCTTGAGCCATTTCAACTACACATGGTATTGTTGGAGATTCTTACAACTTTCCTCTATTCTGATGAATCTGTGAGGGCTTCTCTGCTTGAGGAGGTGTTTCTAATGATTTTAAATGATTCTGTTAAGTCCTAAATGATATTATGCCTTAATGTCCCAAGGCATCAGAAAGCCCAGGAAAAGTCTACATACACAAGGTCCAGATATACATGAATAGCTGTTATCTTTTTTAAAAGATGTGCTAAAATGTATGTTGTCGTCCTGCAAAGCCTGAAATATGCAGGGTCAGGGGCTTCCCTAGTGACTCAGTTGGTGAAGAATCTGCACGCAATGCAGGAGACCCAGGTTCGATCCCTGAGTTGGGAAGGTCCCTTGGAGAAGGAAATGGGAGCCACTCCAGTACTCTTGCCTGGAGAAATCCATGGACAGAGAAGCTTGGGTAGAGGTTAAATTCTTCATAAAAGTTGAGGTTTTACATTCTAGTGATATTAAATGATAAAGTGCTCCCATTTATGTGGAACTCACTGTGGAGTGGCCTTCAGAGCTTTTGAATGTCCTTGACAGTCCTCAACCGCAACAAATGTTCCTCTTTGGAGAACAATGGTGTGTGGATGGAGGAGCTTCCAGCGGGGCCAAGTGTTCCATAAAAACCCTTCTGATGGGGGCTGTGGCTTAGTGTACTGATGCTCCTGTGATACTGTGACCCAGGAATAAACATGCTTTAAAGACAATTTGTGGAAAGCCCGTCACCACTCTCAAGGACTCTTCTTAAATATCAATTTTTATGTGTTTAAACAGGAAGGCAAGTCTTTTTTTAACACATATATCACTGCTATTTTGCTTTTTTTTTTAATCACTGCTATTTTTCATGTTAACATTTAAAAAAAAATTTTTTTTAAGTGAAGATGAATTTCTGTGCCCCTCACTATGTAAGAGAGGAGAGCTCAAAGCAAGTGAACGTTTTACAGCTCCCAGGGGGCAGCGAGGAGACTGGGCAGGGTTCTGGAGACAACAGAATATAAATAAATACTAGCTCTTAAAAATATTCTTAGTGGTGTTTAAAATAACCCAGATTTTTACTCTTTTAAAGCAAATGTAAAAAGTCCAACAAAACATTTTAGAGCTGATCATTATTTCACTGATAATGCAGAAATGCAGACAAAACCCTTCGATTCATGTCAGTAATGGTTTTGAGGGAAATGTGTTTTAACCCGGATACTGTTTTTTTGTTTTTTTTTAATTTTAGGGTGTGCTATATGACCTAGACAAGGTAAGTTATTGTTCTGTGTTTGGGGTGTTGCTGGGGAAAAAAACCCTTCATCTTTGAGAAGTCAGTGATCTCCTCTTAGATCCAGTTAAGGTCCTAGAGAAAGAGTTCATACTTTTATCTAATGAGGATGATGTAAACACTATGATCTACAGACTCAATAATATGTTTAAGGTCCCATTTGTAAAAATGCCACCTGGTTTCAGGGCTTCTCCGTGTGCTGGTAAGTTTAAGAATTTTCCAAGGGTTTAAAGGTCCATACCTGTGTTCTCTCTAAACGGGAATTATCATATTTCATCAGATGGAAGACGTCTTTGATTAGAAAATCATTATCTTATGTGCCACTAAGAAAAAGAGTGATTCCAGTTAAACTATGGCGCATTTTTTTCTTTTCGCTGAGAATGTGTATTTTACATTTAGTGACAAACTCTCTTAGACCTATTTTAAATGTACGTATTTTTTTAAAGTTATATGCAATGCTGTCTCTTTCCATGCCTTTCTGTATATTTGAGACCTTTGATGCTGAATCCACTGTTTGCAAATATTTTAAAGGGTAATTAAGTTTAATATTTATAACTCAAATGGAAGAGGTGACACGTAACCAACTGTGATTATTTTGAAGCAGGCACAGACAGCAGCAGTTGTAAAATGCACCCCAATTTCAGAAACATTAAAATGGGGCTGAGTTTATCTTTGAACTGATAAAATGTCTTTATGAAGGAATTTAAATATGCTCCAATATGATACTGTCCTGCCAGAAATCCAGGAAATTCTATTTTTTTGGCCTCCTTTGATGTTAAGCATAAGGATTCTAAAAGCTAGCTGAAGTTCATCTTTCAGTGTATGTATTCAGTATTTTTAAAAAAATACTGTCTAAGTTGATACTAGAGAATCTTTTAAAGTAGTAACAGAGATAGAAGGAAAAGGGAACTAGTGAACAATTTCTGGCGTTTTTGAGTATGAGATAATAAAGATAGCCACACAGGGCTTCCCTGGTGGCTCAGTGGTTAAAGGATCCACCTGCCGGTGCAGGGGACACGAGTTCCATCCCTGGGATCCCTGGTCCAGAAAGATCCCACATGCGGTGGAGCAACTAAGTCTGTGCACCACAGATGTTGAGCTTGTGCTGTGAAGCCTGGGAACTGCGGCTACTGAAGCCTGGGTGTCCTAGATCCCATGCTCTGCAACGAGAAGCCACCGCAATGAGAAGCCCGTGCACCACAACTAGAGAACAGCCCCCACTTCCTGCAACTAGGGGAAAGTCCAGGCAGCAGCGAAGGCCCAGCACAGCCAAAAATAAATACAGAAAGTTGTAAAATAAAAGTCTTTAATAAATAGCTACACATGTCTAATCAGTGAAACTGTAAATGTCTGTACTTTTTCAAACTTCTTCTTTTAATTCCAGCAAATTAAAACCATCGAAAGATACATGAGACGCCTGGAATTTCACATCAGTAAGGTAATTGACGTTCCTCTTGTCTTTGCCTGTTTTTCAGTTCTCGGTCACTAATCAGTATACCTTTGGCCTGAACGTAGCGTCTAGTCCATGGAGAACTTCTTGTCCAATTGATTCCTAGCCTGATTAGCAGTTAAATCCTCCAACAGGCAGTAAAGCTGGAGGAAAAAAGTAAGAATGGAGAGCCTGATGATCTAGCACATTTTTTACTCTGCTTCAGTTCAACGGATATTTAGTAAGTGTTTCCTGTGCATGTGCCCAGTGACTAGTGTAGGATACAGCCTCAGTGTGGTCTGGTCAGAGATAAGATTGCACCAGACTGACCCTGCAAAGATCTTCACACTTGCTTAACTTTATACTTGGGTCCCACATGCAACAAGATTCCGTATCCTTCCTTGATAAAGAAGGAACCCCCATAATCTTCTTTATCGAGGCCTTTAAAATACTTAACCACAGCTGCAGTATAGCTCCCTCAATCTTTCTCATGCTCACTTAAGTTTCTTCCACTCTTCTTCACATGGCTTGGTTTCCAATTTCCTTTTCATCCTCACTGCTTCCCTCTGTGTTCTCCAGTTTGTTAGGGTCCCTGATATCCAGCTCTGAACCCTACAAATAGTTGACTGATGGTCCCACCACCCTAGCAATGAGTGGGATTATCCCTGTCACTCTGGACACTGTCGGCAATATTGGCATAGCCTAGAAACAATTTCCTTGGGAGGGCAGCTGAATCAACACTAGCAGCAATTCCTGTTCTCATCTGTGCCCATCAGAGGCACCCACTCATCTTCCAAGTGTGGAGACTGGAGGTTTTAGCTATTCTCTCTACTAGGAGTCAGAAGTTTTACTTCCATTCTCTGCGACATACTCACTGGGCTGTATCATCTAGGTGAACCTTGACTTCCCACTCTGTGTAGTGAGCCTGGAGTTGCACGTAGTCAGTCTAGATGATCCTAAAAATCCTTTCCAGTTTAGAATTCTATGATGATTTATATGTCTGTAAACATATGATAGTGCCTTTGTACATTCCTACTTTGAAAGGTTTTTATTACCTTGGTAAATCTGAAATTGCTCCTATTTCTGTTCAACTCAATAAGTAAAACAGTGACATCCATTAGAAGATATTGATGTGGCACGCGTGCCTTGAAACTACTCTGTTTAGTTGGGAAAATAGCAAGAAAACAGAATTGGTATTAGGAAAAAGTGTATTTATTCGTCTTATAGCCATCATTGTAAGATATAACAATCTTAGTGGTTATTAAAGGGTAGTAACCCCCTATCTGTGGCATCTTATGCATGGATTCTTAACAAATCCTAACAAGTTACATTTTATTGACTCCATTTATTTGATGAGAGCCAGTTCTAACTTATAGGACTTCCCTGTAGCTCAAACGGTAAAGAATCTGCCTGCAATACAGGAGACCAGGGTTTGATCCCTGGGTTGGGAAGATCCTCTGGAGAAGGTTATGGCAGTCCACTCCAGTATTCTTGCCTGGAGAATCCCACAGACAGAGGAGCCTGGTGGGCTACAGTCTGTGGGGTCACGAAGAGTCAGACACGACTGAGCAACTCTCTCACGCACACATACACACACACACATACACTGCTAACTTAGAGGTAAGACAAATTCTTACCTACAGCTGGGCCAGTTTCTGCTTAGGTGAGTGCAACCAGCTAAATCCACCAACCCCAAAGATAACTAAACCCCTGCTTAGTTATCCTTTATGTGAAAGGTTAACTCCATTTGGCTAGGATGGACTAATATTTAAATGAAAATAAACATGTATAATGAATCACTTTGCTGTATACCTGAAACTAACATCGTTAATCAGTGATACTCCTATATAAAATAAAAATTAAAAATAAAAATAAGGTATTTAAAAAATAAATGAAAACAAGAACAAACTGTTCTTTAAATGCAAAGTCGTATACTAATCATTAGGGCTATACCAGTGGTCCAGTGAGAAGTTTCCTTATTGAGAGGATTATAGTCTCAGCGACTTTGGAAAAGATGTTGAAGGGCCAGTCCCCCAGGAGGCCACACAGGTGAAGCAGCCAGACCTGCATTAGAAGAGGTATCGGCTCCTGTGTTTCTAAGTCTCCAGGGGACCAGCCACATTGGACAGTCTGCACCGTTTATTTAAATTTTCAAACTCCTTGCCCATCCCTAACCTACTAAATCAGCATCTCAAAGTGAGGCCTGGGCATCAACATTTTAACAAGCTTACCAAGTGAGTCTTAGTTTGAATGTATGGAAACCACCCTCAATGCCAGTCACCAGCCAAAGGATCTTATCAGCAGATATGCCACCATCCCTTGGGTCCTATACCTCCCTCTTATTCAGGGACAAATCCACCAACCCCAAAGAAAGACTGTTGTTCCTTCCAGAGTTTTGACTGTTCCTCTCAGAAAAGTAGAGTGAATTGTCGAATAGCAACAAAGAATCCTTTACCCAAGAGAATCATCTTCAGTCTCTTTAACATTCATGTACTCAGCTAAGCATCACTGATATCTGTATAGAGAGAGCAACTATGGAAAATTATACCATTAACAGGTAGTAGTAATAATGCTTTTTAGTGATCAGCCAAAAGTTTGCCTTCAGGACAAAAGGGGAATCTTAAACCCTGAAATGCATCATATTCATCTCCACCTTCTTTTGAATCCACAGCTTATAGCCTCCTTTTAGAAAGAACAAAGTTTGTACTGAAATGAAAAATTCAAGTAGTCCTGGGTCAATAACCATCTCCCAGAAAATAGAACATCTAGTGATATCATGCTTTTTAATCTGCTTGAAAATGCCTATAGTTAACTGAGGTTGGTGTATTGATAACTGAAATATTACAAGAGACTGTAGAGATAAATATCAGGAATAACTTTAGGTTTTCTCCATGTAGGCACGGACATTTGGGGATGTTGACATTTGGGGATAATTCTTTATTGTAGGTGGCTGTCCTCTGTGATGTTTAGCAGCATCCCTGGCCTCTACCCATTAGATGAGAGCAGCACCTCCCAGCTGTGACATTGGAAAATGTCTCCAGATGTTGCCAGATGTCCCTTGAATATCACAGTCACCCTGGATTGATTGAGAATCACTGCCTGAGAAGTACTAAGTGACTGTCAGGCTTATCTAATGAGTATGATCAATAACCACTTGCAAAGAGTATATTATTATTTAAAAGCCTAGGCAT
The DNA here is from genome assembly GCF_963930625.1 of Muntiacus reevesi. Classification (NCBI taxonomy): domain Eukaryota; kingdom Metazoa; phylum Chordata; class Mammalia; order Artiodactyla; family Cervidae; genus Muntiacus; species Muntiacus reevesi. The sequence goes on from NC_089268.1 coordinate 33,602,982, forward strand.
AGAGGTGTTACAGAGAAATGTTCATTTCCATTCCTCGCATTTATGTTTTTAATTGTGGTGTAATTTACATGCCAGAAATGTCACAGTTGTTATGTTCAGTTTGATAAGTTTTGACAACCATGCTTCACTCTAATTTTAAGAATAACTTACCATTGTTTTCTGTCTTTTGTTGAGCCGCATCTTTACAAAAACCATTTTCGATAAACAGTCTCAAGTTCTTTTTAAAAAGAATTCTAAATCTGGATGCGTGAATATCAGCTGGTCACACTCTCTCTTAAAATAAAATGATAATAGTCCAGTATATGCAAAGTCTTCACATCAGTGTGATACCGTGCACACTCTTCCAGTGTTTGTTCCTTGTGTAAAAGAGTCCTGTCTTCATTATCTAAACCTTATCTCACTCACTCCACCAATGTTAAGTTCATTTTCATTTCATGCCATTTGAAAAGAAAGCTCAGAGTAAAATCTGGTTTGAAATAGAAAATGGATCTTAGTGGCTAAAGCAAAAATGATGGGTCTGTCTAGAAAGGATGGCACTGCTACAAGAGTCTCCTTTTGAGTTCAGAAACATAAAGCATCTTGAACTTTTAGCAATGGTCAGTGTCACTTCCTTCAAGTGTGATAAATATTGATCGCGTTCTTGTTTTGTTTTGATTCTGGCAGGTAGATGAACTCTATGAAGCTTATTGTATCCAAAGACGCCTCCAAGATGGTGCCAGTAAAATGAAGCAAGCCTTTGCAACATCCCCTGCCAGCAAAGCTGCCCGCGAGAGCCTGTCGGAGATCAACCGGAGCTACAAAGAGTACACAGAGGTATGTGCCAGCCTGCTCAGCTGCTGAACTCCACCTGGCCTCACCTGAATTGAATTATCAAGAACCATTGGGTTTCCCAGGTAGTGCTAGTGGTAAAGAACCTGCCTGCCAATGCAGGAGGTGTAAGAGACACAGGTTCCATCCCTGGGTTGAGAAGATCCCCTGGAGGAGGGCATGGCAACCCACTCCAGTGGATTGGAGAATCCCATGGACAGAGGAGCCTGGTGGGCTACAGTCCATGGGGTCGCAAAGAGTCGGACACGACTGAAGGGACTTAGCACACTTGCACCCCAAGGACCAGGCGTCCTGCAAGCTCGTTCTACTCTTTAGAGGGAGAAGTTTTGCTGTTTGTCTGTCTTGCATTTTCTTGAGGCCATCAGTGCAATTTTTTAAAATGGCTCTTGGGTGGTATCGTTCGTGGTATTTTGATTCAGTGCCTTCTGTAAACTCCAGAGCACATGACTTTCTTGGTCTGTGAGCATCACCTGTCAGGCATGCCTCTCCTAGTGTAGTTGTAATAGGCTTGTTCACAGAAGTGCAAATCCACAGGATTTTAAATGCTGTGAAGCCGTTCGTAGGACAAGTGTTCTACTTCTTTATGTGTGCAGTCTATGTACAAGTAGACTACAAAAACATGTTAAAAATGTCAGCAAATGAATGAGCCACAAATGGGCTGGTTCTGCTCATTGAAATGCACTTCCAGATTCTGTAGTGTACAATACATTCTAGCTTTATCCCTGCAAACTGAACAGACCTTGTGGTTAAGATGGCCCCCCTGGATGTTGGGTTCACTAACCTCCTGCCTATGCTTATTTTATTGTAAGAAATTTCCGTTCTATCTTAAAGGAGGCAAGAAAAAGCGTCATGAACAGAAGCACACTTTCCTGCTTTCTGACTGTCTCTGGAGCACAAACATATGACACAGAGAGGTCTTTGCTCCCCCAGGGGTCACCTGATAGCAGTGTCTGAGATGAAATGACTGAATTATTAAAACCTTCTCACTGCCCCATGTGTCTTTGTTCAGAGATCCAATGTCATGAATGAAGTCATCTACCTGATGAGGGTCTAATGGACAGTTCCCAGGTCTGAGCATCCGTCTCAGCCCTGGGATGGGAGGGACATCTCAGATGACTTGCCACAGGATCATTTCCTGTGTAACCCTCCAGCCCCGCCTCTTGTCTGAACCAGCTTTGTCTTTTTTCATGGCCTAAAGCAGGGCTTCTTCACCTAAGTTCCCCTTTCGGGAGAATGCTTTTTGAATGCATGAAATAAAACCCATAGAAATTCAAAGGAAACAAATTATATTGAAATATAGTTAATTCAGTATTGTCAGCACAGTGATCAAAATATTTTTAAAACCAAATGTGTGGTATAGTACAAGACTGCTGCTTTATGAATACATCAAACTATAAGATTTAGCAGTGGCTCCAAGAACTATTGAAATTTCCAAGTATTGAAACGATTTCTCAAGGTGCCTGCAACAGTTGATGTGACATAAACATGGACTTTTACTAGGTCCCAGTCACGGGTCCCAGTCGTACGGCTGTGGCTTGTTTTCTTCATTCATGATATACAGACATACTAGATTTCAGTTAGAGGTTAGTGGAGATAGCAACATGACTTTTTCTTTTTCCCCATCCAGGTTGATGGAGCACAGGCTAAGAATCTCTGGCTTAGGAGCAGTCCTAGTTCAGGAGACCTCATTTCCACACATCTCTGAAATCAAAAGAGCAGTTGCCAGTGACAGTGGCCATTCTCAATACACACACCGAAGACAGAGCAGCAGCCTGTGCCTGTCCTAAAACTTTTTAAGGTGTTTCAGAAACACCCCCCCATGGAATCCTGCTCAATATTATGTGACAGCCTGGATGGGAAGGGAGTTTGGGGGAGAATGGATACTTGTATGTGTATGGCTGAATCCCTTTGCTCTCTACCTGAAACTATCACCATTATTGTTTATTGGTTATACTCCAATATAAAACAAAAAGCTTTAAGGGAAAAAAAAGAAAGAACCACCTGTGGTCAGGTGCCAAGACACAACATCATGTTTGCTCACAAACTCAAGGTTGTTGTGTAGTGTAATTTCAGCAAGAGGAGAAGGAAGGCCAGGACATCAGTAGCTTCCTACCTCACTTGACATCAAGTGGATTTGTGTCTTCACATAACGACAAAAAAACAGGGATTTTATCACAAAGAGGGTTTAGGAATCGATGGTTCTGGGAGCCTTTTGCAATGGCAGCAGTGTTCATCCAGGGCTGCCTGGGGGATACAGAAGACAATTCTGACTGTGGGTGTCCTCAACTGTTAAACTAGCTGTCCCCTGCCCCCATCAATTTTCCTAAAGACTCTGGTCACAGTCCTGACGTGTACGATAACATCGTTGATATATTTCTAGAAACAGTAATGCATTCCTTCCCAGAGACACCCAGTGCTCAGAGGAAGAAAATTGGTTTACAAAACTGAGACTTTGTTTTTAAAACTTTCCAGCTGCACAGAGTTCAACCTCAGGAAGTTTTCCCCAGCTTAGCTGAGCTATTTGAGGTACTGGCGTTTAAGAGTCAGAACCCCTAGCTTGCAAGTCAATCCTGAAGCCCTCTGGAAACAAAAAATCCAAATGGAAGCAAACCCTCGGCCAGGCTGGGAGGGGACTTTAGGGGAGAATGAATACACATGTATGTATGGCTGAACCCCTTCCCTGGCCACCTGAAAGTCACAACATTGTTAATCGGCTGTACCCCAATACAAAATAAAAAATCTGCCCAGGCCACAGGCCCAAGCCCCCAAAATGTGATGGGGGAGGAGCCTGCAGATGCTGCCCCGGGGTGTCTGTGTGGGGCAGGGGTGCGTGGGTGCGCGCGCAGGAGGCTGGCACAGGGCTTCCTGCTCAGAACAGCAGAGGTCAGCTGTGTGCTGTGCTTAGGCGCTCTGTTGTGTCCGAGTCTTTGGGACCCCATGGACTGTAACCCACCAGGCTTCTCTGTCCATGGGATTCTCCAGGCAAGAATACTGGAGTGAGTTGCCATGCTGTTCTCCCAGGGATCTTCCCAACCCAGGGATCAAACCCAGGTCTCCTGCATTGCAAGCAGAGTCTTTACCGTCTGAGCCACTAGGGAAGCCCAAGAATACTGGAGTGGGTAGCCTATCCCTTCTCCAGGGGATCTTCCCGACCGAGGAATCGAACTGGGGTCTCTTACATTGCAGGTGGATTCTTTACCGGCTGAGCCACCATCCAGAGCTTAACTGGACACTGCAGGAGGGCCTCCATGGGGGCAGCCCCCGGCCACGGCGCTTTTCCTCTTGACTTCTGACTGGGGCTGCTCTGTTGCTTAGGTCCTCAGACACTGAGGAAGTAGGCTGGGTGGTTAGATATCTAACCACAGGCAGAGATGGTGTCGCTCCTTTGCCTCCCCAGTTCCCTCCACATTAGACGAGGAGAGGACGCTTGTCAAACCCAAGAATCATTTCGGGGGCCTCCTGGCACAGCAGCAGAAACCCTGCCTCACTCACTTGGAGTACAGTTGAACTTCTCAGCTCTTTTGACTCCAAATTATTGTAAAGAAAATTTTCAAACCTACAGAAAACTAAAGACCAATATGTTGACCGTCATATCACTTTATTTAGACTTACCAGTTGCTAATGTTTTGCCATATTTGCTTTCCTTCTCTTGCATATGCTCCGTTTTTTTCCCTTTTTACTAAGTCATTTGATAGTAAGTGGTAAATAATGTGACACTTCACCCCATAAATATTTTAGCACGGATCCTTTAATGAGAACCTACGTAACACATGTATTCTTTGCATAACCACACACCATTATCACAACTAAGAATATTAATTACCAGTCATTCTATAGAATGATCTAACATCCTGTACATTTTCAGATTTATCTTATTTGGTCCAATAATATCTTTCGTAACTCTTTACTTTCAAATCAGGATGGAATCAGAGTTAACACATTACATTTGGTTATTATGTCTCTTTAATCTCTTTTAACTAGAATTTGTATCCCACAGTACTACTGCCTATTTATAGAATCCAGGCCAGTTGTTTTAGCACCTCCCACATTCTGGATCTATCTGACTGTTTATAAGTTAACTTGGTCTACTGTGCTCTAAATTTCCCGTACACTGGAAGGCTCATTTAGGCTTAGGTAGAACATTTTGTCAAGATTGCTCCATGGGCAGGGTTGTGTAACTCATCGCAAACAGTAAATGCCTCCGGTTTGAGCAGTGGTTGTGCTCCGCTATGAGAACATGATGTGCTTTGAGAGAAGCTTAGTTCTAACACTGGACCCCTGTGCTCTTTCTAGAACATGTGCGCCATTGAAGCGGAGCTGGAGAAGCAGCTGGGGGAGTTCTCCATCAAGATGAAAGGTATCCTCCCCCCTATTTAGAGAGGCAGGCGTCAGTTCTGCAGAGCTCCTCCAAGTGCCACATCACACACCCTATTGTCCTTGCAGAGATACTAGGCCTCCCTCTCTCAGCCCTCCCCACTTAATTTATTGATGCTCCAGAACCTTCTCATCCTGAGCCTTGCCTACACACTTCAATATTTACTATAACAAGATCTCAAACATACACAGACATGGAGAGAATGTTACAAGGAACCCCCATAGACCCATCACCTTTTAATAATTGGCAAGGTTTTGCCACCTTTGCTTCATCTGCTTCCTTGTCTTTGTTTTTCCTTTGATGAAATAAAACTCATATGTGGGAGTCTCCCCCTGTAGACTGCAATATGCCTCTCTTAAAGAACAGGGACATCTTGAGACCTCTCTGGTAGTCCAGTGGTTGGGACTCTGTGCTCTCAGCGCTGAGGGCCCAGGTTCAATCCCTGCTCAGGGAACTAAGGTCCCACAAGCTGTGTGGTGCTGTCGGGGGAAAAAATAATAGGGCATCTTACATCACCACATGCCAACTATTATCACTTCTAATAAAATGAGCACGCCTTTGTTATGAATCCATTCCATTGGCAAATGGCCCAGTCATCTTAAAAATGAGTTGTATAGTTGGTTTGTTCAAATCAGGATCCACAGTAGGTTCACACATTATCATTGGTCATCAAGTATCTTTTTTTAGTTTCCTTTTTATCTAAACCAGACCCCACTCTGTTTTGCTTTGTTTTCTTACCGTTGACTTACTGTGTTGAGGCCACTGTTGTACAGAATATCCCACCATGTTCTAAACTTGTCTTTTGGCTTCTTGGTGTCATTAAGTTCGTTCCTTTATGCTCTACTTTCCTGTAAATGACCTACCAAGTTCTTTATTTTTAAATGCTTTTTAGTGTTAACGTTCCCAGAGAACTGTGTGTTTAACCACCACCTTTCTGGTACCGACTCCAGAAAGTTCTACCCTAGAAGCAGTGCCAGTTTGCACCGCTAGCATCTTCAAAACAAAAAGAAGCTCTGGTATTAGAAGACAGAGCATCCCCCAGGTGTCAGGCTTACAGCCCAGCGGCGGCAGGGCTCTCAGACCAGCAGCCATCACAGCAGGGCCTTCTTCCTTCTGAGTCTGGGCCGTTCGCCCACTCACCGCGGGGAAAATGGCTGCCGTGTGCCTTCCCTTTGCTGAGGTGTCTTAGCAGCTGCACCCCTGGGTCGCTAATGGGGATTTAATCACCCTCTTGCCTACTTTTTGCCACCAAGGGAGTAGGAAAGGGGCGCTTTTTTAAAAAGGCTTCACCAGGAGAGCTTCATTTTCCGATGAGTCACCTATCTCAGGAGAGAGATTTTTCTGTCAAGGTCGACGCCTGGAGAGCTTCTCTGTATGAGTATACCTGCCGGTCCACACGACCTTGACGCTCAGCTGCCCACGCGGCTTTGTTCTTCTCTCCAGCAAATCCCACTGCCAGTCAGTCTGTTATTCAGTGTGAAGTCTCAACACTTACGTCACTGCTGAGGTGCGGCACCTTGCTTTTCCGGATTTCCGGTCCATCCTCTCCATTTTGAGTCCTCACCTGAGTCAGTGGTTCTAAAACCACTCGGGCCCTGCCCCCCTCTCAGCACGTCAGGGCGGGGCCCTGGAGTGTGTGTGTTTTTCACCCTCAGGATGATTCTGTCAACAGCCTGCTTCTGGAAAACCACTGTCCTGGGTCAGCGTTTCGCAGAGAACGCTTCTCTCTCCTTCCCCCAACTCTCGAGGCACCAGCCACGCAGGCTAGCATAGTCCAGGGTCTCACAGCTGAGAGAAATTCCTGTCACACCCATCTTCTCACTGTTAACACAGGAAGTACCATACATCCCCTGTTTCTGACACTGTTATCAAATGCACCAATTTGGGGTGGGATGGTAATTTCCCCATTTCTGCCATGGGGAGCGGAGTTAAGTGACTTGCCCCCAAAGTCACACAATACTTTATTATTTCTTTGGCTGCAGTGCATGGCATGTGGGATCTTAGTTCCCCAACCAGGGGTCAAACTCATGCTCCCTGCAGTAGAAGCGCAAAGTCTTAACCACTGGACCATCAGGGAAGTTCCTGAGGTGGGAAGTTCGAACAAAGTTGAGCAGATATGATAAACGATTGCTCAAAGAATGCTCTCTTCTACATGGGATGGTCATCCTCCACCCAGCACACAGGCATCCCGGGAGAGGTGTGGGAGGAAGAGGAACCCCACCCAGCAGATCTGGACCTCAGGCCTGGTGGTCAGTGAGGATGCTGTGGGGACCCTGCCGTCCACTGGGGGACTGGCTGCCCAGCTGAAGAACAAATCTGCGTTATGATGAGTTATCATGATGGATGGACTGAACTTTCTGCTGGCTACTGCTCTTCCATCACTACCCTTGACTTTGTCCTCTCCTCCTACCCAATGGGCTCCCCTGGCTTCTATCTGGGTTCAGGGATCACTCAAACCTGCAAGCTCACTTCCACTTTCCTAATCTAACATGAAAACTTGAACTGTTTCTGTGAAGCCTTTCAAGGGCAATATCCCCATGAAAATCTTCCTTTCTCTTGATAAAAGGAAGCCAGCCACTCACGCTGCCAAGAAATCTTGCATCTTTGCAGTTAGCTACTTTATCTGTTATTCATTCTGGTGAGAAAAAATTACCGCTCCCAAATACATAGTGACATAAAGTGAGGATCTTTCATAATATTCTCAGACCTGGTAACTCAGCTTCTTCCTGCCACACCCTTCCCCACTTCCCTTTTCACCCCACCCCAGCACACAACAACAAAATCATTCTCTGGGGCTTTTGGTGGGGGCGGGGTAGGTGATGGTGGTAAAAGCAATTGATCAAGTGCTCGCTGAGCTCCTGCTGTTGGCCAGCTGCATCCTGGTAAACGGTCCCTGGCCGTGACTTCCACACAGTCTCCTGGAGAAAATGGATGCATGAGCCAGTCCAGCCTAATTCAGTGGAATAACCAACCTGCCTAACCAATAATGTGGCCAACTGCATAGAAGCCTGGGGGGAGGGCTGAGAAGGGGGCCAGAAGCAGGGAAGAGAAAGGCTTCTCGGATGTAACTTTTGCGTTAGAATGAGAGGACCTTGGGCTTCCCAGGTGGTACTAGTGGTGAAGAACCTGCCTTCCAATGCAGGAGGCACAAGAGACTCGGGTTTGATTCCTGAGTCAGGAAGATTCCCCTGGAGGAGGGTATGGCAACCCGCTTCAGTATTCTTGCCTGGAGAATCCTCTAGACAGAGGAGCCTGGCGGGCAACAGTCCATAGGGTCGCACAGAGTTGGACCCGGCTGAGCGACTGAGCAAGCAGGGGGGGACCTTGGGAGGAGAGTTGTGGGCTCCTTGGTGCCAGCTTTTAAAGAGGCTCCGGTGCCAGGCTAAAGAGCAAGAGTGCAGAGCCATCCACCAATGTGCACATGAAAAGATCTGGTCCGTTACCGAAAACAACTTCTTCTCCCAGTTATTACCTACTTCAAATTAAGTTCCAGGCAGTGTCTATGTCCGAAAGCCTGTCCTGGCCCTTGCAGCTTTCAGGGCAGGTCCAGCCCAAGAGAGGGGACATCTACAAGGGAACCAGTAAATCTGCATTATTTATGTCTCAGCATAAATCCATCAGGCCTGTAATGGGAGCTCCCAGCTATTCAGCTGTTTGGCTGTTTTCCTTGGAGTAGAAAGTGTGACTTCCTTCGCTTCAGAATGGGTCCCCGCAGTGCTAAATTTTGTTAAAATTGTCATGAATTTCCAACCGGCCTTTTCTCTGTGTACGTGCTGCCAGCCAACACGTGTGATCCTTTTATCTTTGGAAAAGAAGATCCTCATAGAACTAGGAAAAAAGGGATGCATTCTCCTGCCAGAATGGCCCTTGAACAAAGGAAGAGCAGGGTGGGCGGCTGCTCACTGTAGTATCTGGGACTTCCGAAGGAGGTCGTGGGAGAGCTGTTTCATCAGTCAGTCGCGTTTACAGTAAAGCATCCACAAGAGGCAGGAAGACGCACTGTGGAGATAAAAGGCCCCTCAGCCCCCCACCTCCCATGTCCATCCCTGATGCTGACCCCTGTGGTGGGTTTTGGAGCGGTCATCATGAAAGCTCTGTGGACAGTGCTGCAGTCATCCCCAAACCGCTGAGGAACATGAAGCTTCCCCCAACTGAAGGTCCAAGCAGGCCTCAGACCAGAGTCTAAAAGAAACCCGGCCAGGTTGAAAGGATACTCACTAGGCAGTAAATGCAGTTGTTTCAGTTATGCCGTCAGTACTGTAAAGGCTTACATGAGCAGATAGGACTTGAAGAAGCATAGCATAGCCCCAGGCCTGTTTTTACGTACCTGCTGCCACATTGCCACGTTATGGTGATAATCACAGTATCAGTGTAATGCAAATACAAGCAATTCCAAAAATATTTTGCTTTAATAACATGAGCTGAGAAGCTCAAAAACATCTGTACCAAGTAGCTTTCTCCCATTTGGATAAGTTCTTCCAATACAAAATTTCTGGTGATTTTGAAAGGGAGAAAAAAAAATTCAAAGGATTTTCACTTTTACTCTCCTTTATCCAGCAAGGATATCAGATCAGTTTTTTAAGGTTTTTTTTGTTTTGTTTTCTTTTTTAACCAGGCTGCCACTGTAATAACCCAGGTAGGTAAACAGGCAGTAGATGAATTCTGAATAGTCTGTAGAGGTTTTTAGAGAGTGCTTAGGATTTTATTGGAATCGGCATATCTAGCCAATTTGGATTTATAAAAACAAGTTGATTGTGCTTTGGTTCAGAAGTACTAAAAATAAAAGACTAATCCTCCAGAAAACTATTAGTGAAAACTGGCTTCTTTAATTCTGCTCTTATTTCAGTAAATCTTTTTAAGAGGCTTGTTAATGTTCTACTTGTTAGTAGAAACTGGTCCTCAATGGAGTGGTTCTGTGGCTAGAGAGGTGTGAGGCGCTGGTGAGTTGCTGCCATCTTCTGACAGAGAGTGGTAACAGCAGGTGCTTCGTGAAGCCTCCATGGACCTCTGTCTTAACCCTGGCATCGCCCTCGGAACTGGTGGAAAGCAGATTCATCTGGCTCACAGTCTCATGACTTAATGGGACTCTTCAGAGAAGAAACAGCCTTCTCTGCAAGCACCTCTCCCATCATCCCAGCAAGGAATGTCCTCTCTCGCTGTGATAGATGAAATTCCCAGCAGTAGCTGTGCCCACAGATGGTCCCCAGAAGATATTAATGAGTTTTCACAAAGGCCTGACACTTTGAGTTTTATAAATGTGCCAGTGAGGGTTTGTAAAGAGGGGAAATCGACTGTGTCTCTGACCCCAACTGCTTGCTTACAGGTCTGGCTGGCTTTGCTCGCCTCTGTCCTGGAGATCAATATGAAGTAAGTATGGTGTCAATCTGGGCGTTGGACTTGAGAGACAAGAGTCAGTTGTCATTATTTTACTTCTTCAATTGTCTTTTTATTTGTGGGGTTTTTTTTTTTTTTTTTGTATTTTGAAAAAGAAATTTGGGCCCATAAGACAGTTTAGAGATTAGTATAAGACCTCTCACATATGGGTCATTTAGACACTAATTTTTAACATTATGCCATGTTTGCTTTATTATTATTAATATTGCTGTTGTTATTTTGCTGAACCATGGTAGATTAATGCACAGATATCATGACCCTTCACCCCCTAAATTGTTTTCCTAAATACAGGAAGACATTCTTTCATATAAACGTTGTCCAGTTCTTGACATGAGCAAACTTAGCATTGATCCCTTAGCTCGTGTCGTTAGATATGTGATCTACAGTCATATTATTCTGTGTCCCAATATTGTACTCAATAACAGCTTTTTTCCTGACCCAAGATCCAATCCAGGATTATGACTTCTTATAGGTATCAGTATTGAAGAATAGTGAAATCTAGATCTTTCTTTAAAAAAGTATACTCCATAAAGTAAAAAAAAGCTTTTCATCTTTTTCCTCTTCAAGAGGGAACCTCCGTAATTATTTTATCTAATCGTCACCTCCAGAACCTTCTCTAATTGTTCATCTCGGTGCGAGGTTGGGGGAATTGTATTTTCCTTTAACCAGTAAAGCTGTCTGACCAAGGGGTCTGCACACCCTCTCCCCAGAGTGTGTCGGGTTTCAAAATCCTTGTCCAGCTCCATCTCCCTTTCCCAGAAGGAGGTTGTTTTATTTCTTGCCTCTGGCCACTGAATAGATTTTAGCTGTTGGTTCCTTGTCTCTCTGAAGGGGCTGGGGAGTATGCAGAATCAATCCTGTGGTTGTTCTGCTTAAGCAGAACTAAGGAGAGAAAGAGCTGGTTGACCTGAGTGAGCTCAAGGGCTTGATACAATAACCTTTTTTTAAAGGAAGCCCTTCGCACCCGGTCCTAGAGAAGCAGAACTTATTCCCTTTTGAAAGTCTTTCTCCACTGATCCTCTGCTCCACCCACCCCCACCCCGAGACTTTGGAAGAAGCCACAGTCAGGATGTGGCGTGAGGATGCTGGAGAAGGGGAAGAGCGGCCGCGGTTTTTACCTGCCTTTTCGATCCTGGTGTTGGGAGGGGAGGCGGGTGAAGGCAGTGGAACCTGAGGACTCTTTGATGTCTTCTCCCTAGATTTTCATGAAGTATGGCCGACAGAGGTGGAAACTGAAAGGCAGGATAGAGGTAAACGGCAAACAGAGCTGGGATGGAGAAGAAATGGTGTTCCTGCCGCTGATAGTCGGGTTCATTTCCATCAAGGTAGGGTATCAGCACTGTTGTGTGTTGTCTTTGCTGCTGCCACAGCTGAATGGTCTGTCCTGGAGACCTGTCCCCGAGACCTCTGCCTGCTGCCCATCCACCCCCCAGACCGCTGTCTGTGCTAGAGGCACATCACCAGACCCACCATCATGTCAGAGCGGGCAGTGTAAATGTGAGACGGGCTTGGGAAACTCCCACCTCCAGCTTCAGATATGATTCTGAAATGCCTGCCCTGGCCCAGAAAAACAAAGGAGAGGGGATGCCTTCTTCCAGCGCTGTCCTGTAAGGCCTTTCTCCCTTCCCTCTCTCACCAGGTCACAGAACTCAAAGGGCTGGCGACTCACCTCCTGGTCGGCAGCGTGACCTGTGAGACCAAAGAGCTGTTTGCAGCCCGACCTCAGGTGGTGGCTGTGGACATCAATGACCTTGGCACCATCAAACTCAACCTGGAAATCACCTGGTAGTAAGTTGCCCTTTTTTATATCATCGCGATAAAAATACGGGTCACAGGCTCGTGCTGTTCCCGGGGTGGCGTGTGGACCATCAGAATCACCAAGGAGCTTGGCATGAATGCTGACTCTCAGGCCCTACCCCAGGGCCCAGGAATCTCTATAACAGGATTGCTAGGTGTTCACACATGTTAATATCATATCACTACTCTCCTCTTTGACTTTCTATATTTAAACATTTTATTCTGCCTCCATCCCTCCTTCTCAACCCTTGAACGTATATAAAGAAATGTATCTCTCGAGTCAACTGATGTGAAGGAAAGATACGGTCCAGTATGAGACAGTCTGTCTGCAGAAAGATCCTGATGCTTGCTGTGGTGTCTTAATTGCTTAACCATCTTTATCTCAGACATCACACACTGCTTTGGAAAGCTTTGGATGTCCTTAGTCTCTCCACACTCTAAATGCTGAAATAGAATATTTCCAAAGGGCAAGAGAAATCTTTTATCAAAGTAAGGAACTTAAAAGTAGTTTTCTGCTAAGAGGGGTGGGGGGTGGCGGGGAGGCTCAAGAGTGAGGGAACATATATATGCTTATGGCTGATACACGTTGTTGTATGGCCGAAACCAACACAACATTGTAAAGCAATTATCCTCCAAATAAAAAGTGGTTTTCTGAAGTCGTCCCATGAGAAAGGTCTTAATAAGTTATGAAACACTGGTTGCTCACAACAGTTGATCTTACGTCCCTGTTACCAAGTAACGAGGGCCTGTCCAATATTAACATCGGGCCCCTTTACGATACAGAGGGTCAGGCATGGAGGCGGCAAAGACGTGTAGCCTTGTCACCGGAACAGTGTCCACACGATTTGCCCAGCCCGTCTCTCCTCATAATTTGTAATGACTGACATCTCAAATGCAAGCTCCCGCTGGATGAACCCATGGAGCGATGACAAATGGCATCATTGTGAACAGACTGTTGTCCTTTCAATCACGCAGCAGGCTCTGGGTGAACTAAAATGAACAGGAGTGTTTTCTTCAGAACCAAACAGTAATCTATTACCCTCCTGTGTCATTAAAGCGTCTGTCCTTGCAAAGCTCCAGGAATTTTTACAGACTTCTTCAACATCTTGTGTTGTGTTAAGTCACTTCATTCGTGACCAACTCTTTGCGACTCCATGGACTGTAACCCCCCAGGTTCCTCTGTCCCTGGGATTCTCCAGGCAAGAATACTGGAGTGGGTTGCCATGCCCTCCTCCAGGGGATCTTCCTGACCCAGAGATCAAACCCACATCTCCTGTGGCTCCTGCATCACAGGCAGATTCTTTTATGTTTATGTCTCTAATATGAATGAAGAAGCAGATGTAACTGGTATCCAGGTGTGCACATAAATTGTGCTTAAAGCTGTGATGATAATCTGTGGTCCCTTGGGTGAGTCTAGGCTTCTTTTTCTGCTCCACTTTTTAAAAATCACGGTTTGTTTGATGACAGACTGATTTGGCCAAAACCAGCCCAGCTCTTCAGCTTCCGTGGTGGCTCAGTGGTGAAGAATCTGCCCACCATCACAGGAGACACGGGTTCTATCCCTGGGTTGGGAAAATTCCTGGAAAAGGGAATGGCAGCCTACTCTAGTATTCTTGCCTGGACAGAGGAGCCTCGCCGGCTACCATCCAAGGGGTCACAGAGTCAGACATCACTTAGTGACTGAACAGCAAATGACAAGCCCAGTTCCCACTGGCTCGCATTTCCGTTAGTATAACGAGGTGCTTTCTTGGCCTGCAGTCTGGTGACGACGGGTGATTTTCACAAGCACGTGTTCATGGGGTCCTGTTGTTTTGCAGTCCGTTTGATGTGGAGGACATGACCCCATCCTCGGGCGCTGGGAACAAGGTGGCCGCCCTCCAGAGAAGAATGTCCATGTACAGCCAGGGTACCCCGGAAACGCCCACCTTCAAAGATCACTCCTTCTTCGTAAGTTCTGTGTGCTTTCTGGAGGAGAGATGATGAACCCGAGGCAGTGTTTGCATCCAGCCTCTGGAATGCTTAATGTACAGTGTTAGGGAGTCTCTGTAATTCCTAATGCAATCATCCCTCTGTCTCCTTGGGGGTTCGTCCTGGGAATTCCCCTTTGATAGCAAAATCCGAGGATGCTCCAATCAGTTCTTTGTATGAAATGGCAGAGTGTTTGCACATAACCTTCACATCCTCCTTTGTAAGCTAGATCATCTCTACATTACCTATGATACTTAATGTAATGCAAATGATACGTAAATAGTTGTAAATACAGTGTAAATGCTATGTAAATAGTTGCCAGCAAATTGGCAAATTGAAGTTTTCCTTTTTGGACCTTTCGGGAATTTCTTTTCCATGGATGCATAACCCTCGGATACAGAGGGGAGGGCCGACTGTGATGTCATCTTCAAGTTCACCCTAACCCAGTGGTGACTAAGGAAAGCACACGCCTAGATGTCCGTGACCACCAGCGCCCAGTGGTCAACCCACTCTGTCCCTGCTCTGCTCCCCCCCACTTACCTGTTACTTTGATCAACGCATGTCAACTTTTCCGTCCCTTCTCTGAGATCAGCTTTTTAAAGAAGTAGATGTAAATAAGGGCCCCTTGTTTTAATCAGAAACGCTTGCTTAAGAGCTGACAGAAACGTAGTAACCTGCTGCTTTCCACTAACTCCCCATCTTGCTTTGACTTCTGAAGAGATGGTTGCATCCTTCACCAGACAAGCCAAGGCTGTCTGTCTTGAGTGCCTTGCAAGACTCTTTCTTTGCCAAGCTGCACCGCAGCCGCTCTTTCAGTGACCTGCCCTCCCTCAGGCTGAGACCCAAGGCCGTGTTAGAGTTTTATGTGAGTGTGGGTGGCCTGCCCGGGTGTGACGTGCTTGCCTTTGGGGGCTGGTGGCATGTATGCTTTGGCATGCCTCTTGTTTTATCTTCGCTTTTATGCTCACTGGCTAACACTTACAGGTCTCCTGTCCCCAGGGTGGGAAATTTGGGCTTGCATGCACCTTTGTGAGAGAGGCCGTTTGTCCTTCCCTTCCCATGATCTCTGCTTTTGTGCTGTGACTTTTCTCCACTGTGGCAAAGATATCCATGGTAACAAGATTGTCATTTAAAAAAACACAGTTACACATGAAGTCAAATAAGGTTGTCATTCACAAGTTAAGCGAATGTATCACTAATATCAATCTTTACAGTTGTAACCTTCAAAAACTGGCATTTGAGGAAGTCAGAAAGATTTAAATCAATTTTCCTAGAGCTCTTTTTATTGAAAGAGGTTCTTAGCCTTATACTGTCATAGTAAAAGAGACTCTAATTTTCAGTCAAAGATGTAATAAATTACCTACGTGATATGTGTTGCCCTTTATGTCGCAGGAGAATACACATACATATATGTACATACATACATGGAATGTTTTGCCCTTTACAGACATATAAAGTAATCTTTGAATGTCCAGAGAAGAAAGGGTTAAAAGTCTTCTGGTTAATAATAATAATAATAACCTCTTATTCATTGAGTTAAAAAAAAAACAGGTAAAATGGATGAGGCTAAACTCCAATAAAATTTCCAAGGGAGGTGGGAAGACGATATGGGAAAGATAAAACAGGCACCAGCTGACAGAGAAACTACCAATGCCAAGTGTATATTCATGCTCATACACTGCAAGTCAGAGGGGTGAGAAGGGAGTTGGCAGTGATTTCAGTCACATCATTTAAACAAGAGCAAGATTAGAAAAAAAATGTGATGGCTTCCTACAGCCTTTTGAACTATATGTTCATAAAGCCTTTTGAACTTGATGAACAGTCTTCTCAGAGCAGCCAGCTCCCTTCCGGCCCAGGTTCTCCAGGCCCACCTCTCATCTCTCCAGGCTTCATTCTCTGCCCAGCGCCCCGCTTCCCCATGCACCCTCCCTTTCAGGATCTCCCACAGACTGTTGTTCCTTCTAGAACACACTTCCTCCCCCTCCTTCCTTTCTTCTCTGTCTTCTAGGGCTGAGTTCCAGGTTGTCTGGCCGCAGCCACCCCCTAGCTCCAGCGCCCACATCACGGGTCAGTTACATCACGCCTGCCCTCGGGGGCCTGTTTGTAGGCTCAGCCTCTTGGCAGCCAGTACCGCCCCTTCAGCAGGCAGCTCGGTCTAACTCGACCTTTGCCGCCGCCGAAGTCCAAGCAAATATGGGCTTGGGAATGTGAGGCTGCAGAGAAAGGGCTGAAGTGGAGTTTGGAATTTAAATAAGAATCGAGATCACCCAGGCCCCCACCCCTGCCACCTTACTTAGCCAGGGCCTCCGCCTTCCTCAGAGCTGCTGGGAATGTGTGTTCTGCAGGCGAGTTGAGGCTGGGCCGAACAGCTCAGAGGACCAGGGGTTCTGTGAGATGCCCAGGGGACCCCAGGGAGGAGGTGCTGGGAGCAGGACTCAGCCTTCCACCATCTCTCCCCAGAAGCTTCCTCTTGCATCAGCTCCTTGGAGGCATAAAGCCTGTTTGCGGGGGAAGAGAGGGGGGTACAGATAGAGGAGGAAGGAAACTGAAGTGAAGGAGCTGGAGGCCCCCACCAACAGTCCCCGCAGCTTCCTCCACCCCCCTCCACCCCACCCCGCTGCCTGGACTCTGGGGAGCACTTTTCGGTAATCCAGGAAAACCTTCTCCGTTTTAGACACAAAGAAATGGAGCCTGCAGAGGTCACCTGAGGGTCCCAGTGACACATCCTGGAGAGTTTGGGTTGAAACTGCAGGTGTTGGGATCAGGGACACTGCTGGAGGAGAGTGGGGAGCCGCATTCTCTCTGCTCCCCACTTCACTTGCTGTAACATTTTTGTTTCCTGGGTGTATTCCCAGCACTGTCGTGATCAATTGTTGTTGTTGTTTTTAAATTTTTTTATTTTTTGGCGATGCCATGTGGCACGTGGGCTCTTAGTTCCCGGACTGGGGATCGAACCTGTGCCTCTTGCTGTGGAAGCACAAAGTCCTAAGCACTGCACCACCAGGAAAGTCCCTCATTGTTTTATATGAAATTAAACTAGGTACTTACATTTACTGAAACAACCAAACCTGAAATCCAAGAGAAAGTATTCATTTTGAAGGAGTCGATCTCAAATAACTAGAAAACTTTTCCCACTGAACAGTGTTTGGCACTTCAACACTATGCAGACCACAGTGTCAGGAAAGATGACTTGGAGATTGTTGATGCCTGCATAAATGAATTATCTTGGTTACCTGGGTATTTTGACCTCTGTCTTCTGAGTTCTGCTTCACGGATCACAGAGCTGGGGCTGTCCGGCAGAGCACCGGGGGCTCTCAGACACCCTGGGAGCTCTGGGGTTTGCAGCCCTGGAACACAGTTATTTAGTTCATCAGTCTTTTTCTGCTCTTTTTATAGAAGCTCTGCAAACATATTTCTGGCCTTGAATTATTTGTGGCATGGTTACTGAATTAATAAAACATTTTCCAGGGCTTGGGATTTGTGGGTAGAGATTTTTAAAAAATAATTTATGAGAACTGAAGCAGAACAAAGCATCACATATTTTGAATGAAATAGCATGGATGCTGGAAAGCCCTTTAAGATCGTTGCCAAAAAAAAAAAAAAAAAAACCGGTGGTGTTCTTAACTATGGCTGCCAGATATTGTGAGATCCTGAGATTTAGGAAACAAGCACTGTTGCCCTGCCTCCAACTTTTTCGTTTTAAAAATGTCAAACCTGAGACCAGTACAGTGAACTTTTACGTAGGTTCAACAATGGAAATAGAGTTTTTAAAGGCTTGTTTTGTTTTGCCATGCTTGCAGACACACACACACACACACACACACACAGTCAAGAAATACAATGTTAATGTCGTGAAAGATCTGTTTCTTATTTTAATTGTCTTACATTTTGTCTGGAAATGAACCAAGGCCAAAGGCATCCCTTTCTTCCAAAATCATAATGATTTGCCTTTTATCTACAGTCAAATCTACCTGATGACATCTTTGAAAACGGGAAGGCAGCGGAGGAGAAAATGCCACTGTCCCTCAGCTTCAGCGACCTGCCCAACGGGGACTGCACCCTCGCCCCCGGCCCAGCCGACTCTCTCCCTGGTGCCTGCGCGGCAAATCCAGAAATCACCATCACCTCCGCAGAGCTGCCCCCAGGCAGTCAGTCCTCCCAGAACGAGGGCTTGGAGGACTCCAGCTCGGCCTCTTGCAGCAGCTCCTCGAGAGAAGGCTCAGAGCCCCGGCCCCACCCCGAGGGAGAGACCCAGGGGCCGGGGAAGCCTGAGGGCTGCCGAGCAGCCACGGGTGCCGGGCCGGAGCGCCTGTTCCTGCAGAAGGGAGTCGCAGAGGCCCTTCTGCAAGAGGCCCTTCTGCAAGAGGCCTCTGAACTCAAGCCCGTGGAGCTGGACACTTTTGAAGGAAACATCACAAAGCAGCTGGTCAAGAGGCTCACCTCGGCAGAGGTGCCAGCGGCCACGGAGAGGCTGCTGTCTGAGGGCTCGGTCAGTGCAGAGTCGGAAGGCTGTAGGTCTTTCCTGGATGGAAGCCTAGAGGACGCCTTTAATGGGCTTTTCCTTGCGTTAGAACCACACAAAGAGCAGTATAAAGAGTTTCAGGATCTGAACCAAGAAGTCATGCACCTGGATGATATTCTAAAAGTAAGTACCTTTTCAGGGAAATTGGATTAGTTTCGGAGACAGTCTCTTAAACCAACAGTCTATTTAAAATAGCCTATCGTTTTTTTTTAATCCTTCCCTATCACAGGATCAGTAGATAATCAATATGTAAATGATACTGATTTTTTAATACTAGTTGTTGTTTAGTTGCTAAGTCATGTCTGACTCTTTGTGACCTCAAGGACTGTAGCCCACCAGGCTCCTCTGTCCATGGGATTCTCCAAGCAAGAATACTAGAGTGGGTTCCCATTTCCTTCTTCAGGGGATCTTCCCGACCCAGGGATTGAACCCGGGTCTCCTGCATTGCAGGCGGATTCTTTACCGACTGATCTACCAGGGGAGCCCCTAAACCACCACCAAATGGCATTTATTTTTTAATACTAGTTGTTTAGGTGCTAAGTCATATTTGACAGTTTTTGCAACCCCATGGACTGTATGTAACTCCTCAGGCCTCCTCGGTCCGTGGGATTTCCCAGGCAAGAATACTGGAGTGGGTTGCCATTTAATACTAGTGGCATGTATTAATTTTTATTTTCCTGACAACGGATCAACTTTAGGAGAATGACTGGGAGTTAAATTAACAGCTCTAGAGAATATCTAGACTCCCTCAGCCCCAGAGTTCATCGTTCAGATCCCAAATGTGAAACAAATGGTGGCCTTTTGAGCATCATATCTCATTGAGATGTTACTGGAGAGGGTCCCTCTTGGAGTTTCCAGGAAGCAGGAAGGCCCTTCCCTGATTGAAGACAGAATTGGGCAGCCAGGATGTGAGGACCACAGGCATCTCTCCTCGCCCAGGGCACTACCTCCTAGAGGATTCCCTCCTCAGCCATTGGCCCAAATCAGTGAAATAGATCCCAGAGTAGTCACCCCAAATAATCTAGAAGCCAGAGGACCCTGACTCCACTAGAGATATCTTCCTCTCTCCTGTTCCCAATTAGACCACTCAGGATAGATGTGGGAAGAGAGAATTCAGAAAGGTGATTTCCTCTTGGTCAGGAGAGCCCCATAATAAGGTCATTATTGCTACCCCAGAATATATCTGCCTCCACTTGGTAGATAAAATTTAATACAGATTAATTTTTTAAAAACATGGCACAAGAAGACAGAACTGGAACTTCTGTCCTAAAACCCACTACCACTTCTTGCATTCTTTGCTTTGCCACTCTGATGTCTAGTGCCATAAAGAAGAGAACTTGGATCCTTTCTCTTGAAAGAGCAATTCTTTGGGGACCTGTTCTATAAGATTCGCTTGAAAATACAGTGCCAGGGGCAAGCGGAGAGTCAGCCCGCAGAAGGCTGTTGCATCCCTCGATATGACGGTTTGAAAATGTGGCCTTCCCTGTGGCATCTGGAACTACCTTCCCAAGGCTATTCTGACAGTTGCGGTCATGCTGACCTGGTTCTGGAGGGCATGTCTGCCCAGGGCGGAGGAGAATTCAGGCTCTGACTGTCCACGTCCTCTATTGCTTATGACAGATTGATTCTGCTGTAGGTATAGCCTCTTAGCAGCAGGGAGGGCACTCTGAATCTGCTTCCTATCAAACTTAACTCCAGAGCATCAGCTCAGGGCTCATGGATGGAGGCTGCTTGTCTAGCATCCCAGTGAAAACGTCTTTGAGCCCTTCAACAAGTGCTTATCTGCACAGTTGACCAGCTTTGCTTAGTGGGCAGAAAAGTGTTAAATGTGAAGAGCCAAGACACAATCCACCTAAAATAAATGCCTCAAAGAAAGCTAGTGGTGATGGCAGCCCCTATTTCCAGGCATCTAGGGTGCCCAGTTCACCAGGAAGCACTGAGCAAGTCATCCATTAGTCTTCTAAAAACCTGGTGGCTGTCAGTTTCTTTCAAGATTTTTGTTTCAATCTGCTCTTGTTCCAAAACTGTCCTAAATTTCTTAACTGCCCCCTTTCTTTCTTTTGATCGTATTTAAGCACATCCATACTGTGCATGATCAGATTCTGCAGTCTAGCTTAGGAAAGAAGACCCTAGAAGAGGATTGAGTTGGGAATGGCTCCTCCTTTCTCTCTGAGATGGAAAATGACATTAGAGTCAAGGTCTGGGGCAAGTGGCTTTGTCTCCAGCCAGGATTAAAGCATCTGCTGGCAAAGCATTCTCTTTTTTTCCTCCTTCACATTCCTAGGATGCTAAACACCTTGAGGATCAGAAACTAAATGGTGCTGCCTCTTGGATGGAGATCACTGAGGGCGAATGAAACAACTCTGATTTAAAAGACTCAGACTCCTGCCAGGCCCTTCCGACCCTGTGTAACGAAGTCAGCAGGGAGTGCCACCTAACTGGATGGAGGACATTTAGCTCCTTTTACTTGCAGGATTTGTCCCGTTCAATGCCTCCCAACATCCTTTTGACTATTTGGAAGAACCGCTCCCCATCTCTGTGCCCAAAGCAACGGGCATGACCCTGTTTGTAATGTTTCTGTTTAATGTCCAGAAATACAGAATTCACCAGGCCATAGCATGGATTTGCTCACATAATTCCAGGGCCCAGTCAGGGAAGAGATGGATGTTGTTCCCTCAAAGACAAAGTTGTAAAGGAAGCATAGCTACTCCTTGTCATGCTCGTGCCATTTATTTTCTCCTCGATGCTCAAAGGAAAATTACATGCTGTGAATGTAAAATTAGTGTTTAAATCTACTTAGAGAGTGTGCATTAGAGTAGTTTTCTATTTCTGGGATTTGTTTTGTGAATCCTTTGGGACAGGTGCCTTAGTTAGCTCGCCCTGTCTCAAGGCACAGACCACGTTGCCACTTGGAGTTAAGAGATTGGTTGGTAGTTGGTATTGACCCTTTAGATTTGTCTGCCAGTTGAACTTTATTTGGGGTTGAGCCCTGTGAAGAGAGAGAATAGCCATTCTGTTTCCCAAGACTTTCTGATTGTAGTATTTTTAAAACTTTTTATTATAAATATTTCAAACAGGAATAGAAAGAATCAAATAATGGATCCCAATGTGGCCATCAGCATACTTCCACAATGCTCAACTCATGGCCAAACCTGTCTTCCTCTACCTGCTTCCTTCCCCCCAGATTGTTTCGGAACAAATTCCAGATACTGTGTCACTTTATCCACGGTTGTACTTTTTTATAAGAAGATTTTTTTAATGAATTCTTTTAATGCCAACAAAAAAATAAAAATAAAAGCTTGAAAAAAAAGAAAGTGTCGCATCTCCCATTGGGTGTCTTTGTTGTGTTTCTCCTTCTGAATATGTTGATATTCTCCTTGGTACCTTCTGCCTTTGCAGTGCAAGCCAGCAGTAAGCCGAAGCAGGTCTTCCAGTTTAAGTCTTACTGTTGAAAGTGCTTTAGAAAGCTTTGATTTCCTGAACACCTCTGATTTTGACGAGGAGGAGGAGGATGGTGATGAGGTTTGTAATGTTGGAGGAGGTGCTGACTCAGTATTTTCAGACACTGAGACTGAGAAAAATAGGTAAGTCTTGAAGTCAGCATCTGCTTCTATTTCTACTGTCATTGCTGGTACAGCAGCTCTTTATTGCTACCGGATAGGACTTAATACACATCTTCAGGAAGATAAAACTCTCTACCTGAATTGGTTTACAGCTCCTTTTCACTGTCCTGTACAATTTTTAAATATAGTTCACCTTTTTTGGTGTTGTTTAAGAAAAATGAAATTTTCCTTTTTATAAATGAAAGGCAAATTTTTGTACAAGCATGTGTACACTTATTATAAGTATGGATGTGTACATATCCATCCTGTAGGTTTCAGTGTCTACAGCTTGGCCCCAGTGTAATGAATTTTAAATTAACTCCACATACTATGTTTCTGGAGAACTCTTACTGGATGATCAGTCTTGACTTGGTTCTCCTTGATTTACATCTTATTCCTAATTTCTTCATTTTGTTAGATTTTTCTTTTCCAACCCCTTATCTCTCTATTCCTTTTGGCTATTGGGTCTTTGCAGTTCATTAAGTTCATCAGTGCCTGTTTCAAAGCCAGGCTTAAAACCCATGGCACATATTTTCCTTAGAATGTAGGAAGGGATGACTAATAACTGATATCTGCCAGTGGATCTGCAGGCCTCTGGGTGGAGAATGTGGCCTTCTCTAGGATGGGGATGAATCAGGGCAGTGGGAAGGGAGGATAAAGATGAAATCCTATCACTTTCTTCACTGGGCTTTGTTGTACCAAACCACATGCTTAGAGCTAGAGCCTGGGGTCCATTCTGTAAGCACAGTGAACGTAGCTCCATTAATTTGCTGGAAAAAAAAAATGCACACTTTCCCAAAGGAAAGGGTGGATTTCCTTCCATCTTTTCTTTTGACATGTTATATGCACAGGTTTTCAAATTACAACAAACTATGACTGTTCAACCTTCACAGACCTCTCTGAATGGTGTTAATATTTTGAAGTTGTGTTATTCCTGGAGGGTTTCTTCTGCCAAAATGAAACCAGGAGAAGGAAAAAGGAGAAATAGAAGTTATCCCTTGAGCAAACTGGGAGTGTAACAAAGAGAATTTATGAAATGAATGTCATGTTTAAGTTATCTTTCTGCATTCTACACTGAGATTTTCTAACTTAATTGCATTTGTGAAATGCTTCTTAAATCAAACTCTTCTTGTATACTTGTTAGCTGAAGCTATTTCATAATAGATCAAGGGTTTTCTTCCTAATATAAGCATTTTAAGAACAGAAATATCATAGCCTTTGTAAATTCTACAGAACATTCCTATTAAAGATGTCTAGTTTGATCAGCCCTACTGTGTGTTATGAGACATTTAGGGTAAGAGAGTGTGTGTGTGTGTGTGTGTTTTAAATGTGGGTTGACTACCAGGCCACAATCTGAGTGTTTCCCTCTTGGAAACCCAGTGTGAATCAGAGTAAAGCATTCAACGCCTTTAAACTCTAGTGTATGATCTTTTTAAACTGTGGAGATGAGGGAGCGTGAAACTAGAACCCCAAAATCACCTAGCTGTGTGAACTAGGATGCTCTGGTTAACGTCTCTGCTGGTCATTCCTTCCATGGGTGAAATGAGACTCTTTCCTCCCTCTCTCCCCTCTGCAGAGGTTCATTATAAGAATAAAATTAGATAATAAATGCAACACACTTTCCTTTAAATGTAAGTGCCCATCATGATACAACTTTAAATATTTCAGCAGTGGAGTTTACACAGCACTTGCAAGGCAGAAGAAGGTGATGCAAATGCCCCTTTTTGCGAACATCATGTTTCTTCCCAGTGGCTTTGCTTCCTCTTTTTCAAGTGGCAGTTGATTCAAGGCCAGGAAAAAGCCTTGACTGATTATTTTAATGGTATTGCTCTTGGGAAACCACAAATAAAGAGGACAGTTTTATCCCAGAAATTTGGCAAATCACCCCGTCAACAGAGCAGGAAAGTGCCCCCAAATGAGGTCACATTTCAGAAGACTTCTTGGTGAGACGACTTTACAAATAGTTCATTGTGCTTGAGAAGCAAACAGAGAACTCTGGAAGCAATCTATTTGTAGGATCTTTTTAATATTAGGCAAATTGGTGACCAGGCTTAGTGATAAAGTAGTATTTGAAGGGTATCTCAATTTTTTGAGGTAGGCAAATGCAAGATCAGTGGGTGCTGTGGGGGCCTGACACAAGCCATGTTGAGTTTTGACCTGTGGTCTCCATGCAGAAAGAAACAGCTAACGTTTCGCTCCCCTTCCTGCTTCAACAGTTACAGATCGGTTCACCCAGAAGCCAGGGGGCATCTCAGCGAAGCCCTGACTGAGGACACGGGAGTTGGGACTAGTGTGGCAGGAAGCCCTCTCCCGCTGACCACGGGGAATGAGAGTCTGGACCTTACCATCATCAGGCACCTCCAGTACTGCACGCAGCTCGTCCAGGTAGGACTGGCGACGCACCAGGTTTCTAGAGCCCAGGTTGTTGATGCACCAAGAATGTGTGCTTCCTTTTTTTTCAGTTTTCCCAGGAAAAGGAGAATTCAGGAATGTGAGAATAATCATCTATGGCCAAACCTCCCTGAACGTGCCCTATCTCATCTGCTTTGATTTGAACTCAAAAACTCTAAATTGCATGGTCATCTTCCTTCAACCCTGGGTTTTTCATCTTAAAATCTAGATCTCTGGGACTTCCCTGGTGGTCCTGTGGTTAAGACTATACACTTCCACTGCAGAAGGCATGAATCCCATCCTGGACATGGAACTAAGATCCCACATGCCTCACAGCATGGCCGAAAAAATAAAATAAATTTTTAGAAATTTTAAAAAAAGTCTAGATCTTCAGACCTTAACAGGTAGTAAGTGACATGTAGTGAACTCTTGCTTTCAAATTATTTGATAATAGGTGAGAGTAATGTGATTTTTTTCTTTTAATTTTTTGGTCACACTTCACAGCATATGGGATGTTAGTTCCCTGACCAGGGATGGAACTCATGCCCCCTGCAGTGGAAGCGAGGAGTATTAACCACTGAACTACCAGGGAAGTCCTGTGATTTTTTTAAAAAAGGAATTTGCATTCTGCCATCTACGAATGGACTTTGAAAGCCAGTATTACTGAACTTATGTTAACATAAACCCAACACATTAGTTAGTTTTCCATCACCTGGACAGCTAAAGGCAAAATGCTACAGAATATAACCACAGTTTCCCAGATTGCAAATAAGTACTAATAAGCGATGAGAAAGAATATTTTACAGGCATTCGCCTTACCAGTTCATTTTCATTCTGGGACACCCTGGGGCTCATTTTTCTTCTCATATCAGGCTGCTTTACCACTTAAGATTTTGCCACAGTTGTTGTTCAGTCGCTCAGTCGTGTCCAACTCTTTGCCACTCCATGGAGCATGCCAGGCTTCCCCTTATTTCAGTTTCTCCTAGAGTTTGCTCAAACTCATGTCCATTGAATCAGTGATGCCACCTAACCATCTCATCCTCTATCACCCCCTTCTTTTCTTGCCCTCAGTCTTTCCTAGCATCAGGGTCTTTTCCAGTGAGTCGGCTGTTCGCATCAGGTGGCCAAAGTGTTAGAGCTTCAGCTTCAGCATCAATTCTTCCAATGAATATTCAGGGTTCATTTCCTTTAGGACTGACTGGTTCGATCTCCTTGCAGTCCAAGGGACTCTGAAGAGTCCTCTCCACCACCTCAATTCGAAAGTATCAGTTCTTTGGTGCTCAGCCTTCTTCATGATCCCTCTCTCACATCCGTACACCACTACTGGAAAAACCATAGCTTTGACTAGATGGACATTTGTCGGCAAAGTGATGTCTCTGCTTTTTAATATGCTGTCTAGGTTTGTCATAGCTTTTCTTCCAAGGAACAAGTTTCTTTTAATTTCATGGCTGCAGTCACTGTCTGCAGTGGAACAACTATTTTGACATTCTTTTGTTGCAGGGAGGGTTTCAACTGTCTCGAACAAAGCACTTTCCCCCAATCATCTGCATGAATGCTTCCTCCTCTCCCAGTGGTTGATCTTTTCCCAATCTTATTGTTCTCTCACCTTGCCTCAATGTGTGGGAATCAGGAACAGAAAGTGAAAGCAAATGTATAATGGTTTTAAGGGGCTGGGTCAGGCAGGAAGAGTGCAAAAAAAGGAGAAATCATGCTTCTAAGAGCATGTGTTCAATTGGAAGCCTGAGGCAGGGTGGGGAGGAAGGACCCTGGAAGGCTGGGAGTGGGTTAACATTGATTTTTAAGTAACACACTCATGACGAGATGTAGAAGAATCTGCCTCTCCATGAATAGAGACCCTCAAAGCCGCCTCAGACACTCACGTTCTGTGGGAAGCTGGTAGGCAGTCATGACTCTTGTGCTAGGTTGGCCAGTACCCCGGTGGATCTCTTTTGTTGAGTGTTTAATTTACAAGCCAGGTACTGACAACCAGTCTGGCAGATGGTGCAGATTTTTTCTGACCAAAATGAACAAGGATTGTTGTTGACTTACAGCTATTCTCTGTTCACCAAGCATTGGAATGAGATGGTGTTCACAGCCCTTTGTCCTTGGTGAGTCCAAGACTCTGCTAAGCAAACTCCCTGTTCACCTTTCAGGCTTAAAGTTCACCTTTCAGGCTTAAAGTCCCTGTTTACTTCATGAGACATGGGAGAATTCTCTTCCATGAAGGAAGCAGGTGTGTTCGCTCAAAGACTAATGGGCATGCAAGAGTCAGTGCAGTGTTTCTGTCTACAGTAAGGCCATGGTTAAAACAAATTCAACTCTTCTGTGGGGAACAACAACACTAGAAAAAACAAGAGGGAGTAGTCCCACCTAGTCCGTTTCTACGTGGTACATGGGACACCGCCCAATTCATGAATTGTTTAATAAAGCCAATTAGATCTTTAAATTTAAAAAGGGAAAAGAAAAAAGAGATAGACATAAAGGTGTAGAATAAAGGCGATGTAGAATAAAGTAGAAATCAAGGTAGAAACCTGATTTCTAATTCACAAGTGGTTGGATGGCATCACTGATTCAAAGGACCTGAGTTTGAACAAGCTCTGGGAGATGATGAAAGCCAGGGAAGCCTGGCATGTTGCAGTCCATGGGGTTGCATAGAGTCGGACATGGCTGAGCAACTGAACAAAACAACCTGAATCAGTAAGCTTGCTTATTCATTTGGTATATAATTGTAAAGAGATAAAAATGGGTATTCTGTAAGAATTATAATAGCTGTAATTATGTTTAAAATAGAGCAGTTCTTTTCTACTCAATTTTTTTTTACATGAAAGGCATTTGTATATAATTGCTGCACTTGACTTTTGAATTTGAAAAATTCATTTTGCTTTAGAGCCCAAATGCTTGAGACCATACAGGACGATGGTACAGGTACAGGTATCCTGCAGCCATGCCTGCCAAGTGAAGGGGACAGAGACACAGAAAGGACTAGAACCTTCAGACAGTAACTGATTTCTGTCCTTTCTCCTCTCAGGTCTTTCTTTATTCTCATGACCTGCACACAAATGAAATCACTTGCCATTAAGGTGCTCTTGGACAGGTTGCTTAACCTCTCTGTACCTCAGTTTCCTCATCAGTTAACTGGAAAACCAAAAGTACCCACTTCTGGGTAGCCACAGCTGGGTTGGTGTGCAAAATAACATGAGCTAATTTATGTATAAGGCCCAGACCAATGCCTGGTACATAGTAAGCACTCATTAATGAGATAACTTTTGTTGTAATTATGATTATCATACAACATGCTCTTAATTTTCAGCTTGAAAACAATTATATGAATCCAGGCCATGAAAAATAAGTACACTTGTAAAACAAACCTTTTTTCTGTTTCCACACCAGTGGCAACCTAAATATGCTCTTCAAGTTTCAACTAGGTCTTATGGATTGACAGTACGTACAGAAAGGCAACTTTATAATAACCTTGCAGCCCTACTACTGAGAAAACTCTAGAATTTGCCCAGGCATGAAAAAGTTGAAAGCAATAAAAACTTGTCTGATTTCATCAGATGTTGTAACCGGCCTGGAATAAGGACCACTATCCTGGAACAGAAATGTGTATGAGTTTAACATTCCCTCTTCATTCAGAAGGATGAGGATGAGCCCTATTGACAACAATGATTGACCCAGTGGTTTTGTTTGTTTTATCAGCAAATTGTTCTTTCAAGCAAAACCCCATTTGTGGCCAGCAATCTCTTAGAGAAGCTTTCCAGGCAAATCCAGGTGATGGAGAAGCTCTCGGCCGTCAGCGATGAGAACATTGGAAACATCAGTTCTGTCATTGAAGGTGAGCCCCTGTAGTGACACTGCCAGGTTCTTACAAACAATAACACCACGAGCCTTCCGCCCACCCCACCCCACCCCAATCCCCACCTGCATCTATTCATGGCTTTATTAGGGTGGCAGAGAAGCCTCTTGGGCTGTAGAATAGAGGAAGGTTGCCACACGAGTGTGGTCATAATTAACATCATGCTTCAGCCTTTGGAGTCAAAGCAGCAGACACCTAACTTTTTCTAGAGGGGCCTCCACCTCCAGGAGGCAGACTCTAGTGTATACACAGAACCCCCTCCTCCTCTGGTGGTGTGGTTCCCCCTGGGGATAGGTGATCAGGATTGCCCCTGTGCGGTGGAGCTGGCCGAGACAAACCCCATAGCAGTTGACAGTCAAAGGCAAGATGCTCCCAAACCTACTGTGAAAGGCAGAAATACGAGGAGTCAAATACCTTCAAGAGAATCCCTGGTTCAGAGTTTTTTTTTTTTGTTTTTTTTTTTTCAGAGTTTTAAATGGAAAACTTGACAGAGAGATGCCTTTGAACTTGTGTGGTCCGCCTACAGGACTAGCTCCTAGAGACAAGAATTTGTGTCTTTTTTTTCCCCTGTCAGATAGTGGAAATAGTGGGAAACTAGGATCTTCTGGATTATCTCCAGTTAAGCTTGAAATTCCCTGTAGGTTCTTTCTGCCTCCTGCTTCCGGTCCTCCTAGGAGCTGGTGACCTTGACAGGTCTCTGAGAGATGCGAATGCGGCAGGACATTCAGGCTCCTGTCCGCTCCTCCCCCGGCCCCTCGGCTTGATCAGAGCCTCTGGAGTGAAATGCTGACTGTGGCGCCTGGCTCTTCAATCATTTCAGTTGGAGAGCCACCTGGGAAGAGTGAAAAACGCCTTCAGTCACCCTCTGCTCTGCTCCCCCACTGCAGAAAATCTCCTGGGGTTTGATTCTCTGATTCCGTACAGTTTTATTTGCTAAGTTACAGGAGATGAGGGGATTAGACTTTCTCCCGAGGGTAGACCTGCTGTTTTCTATCACAGAAAGCAAACAGTTTGCTTTTGGCGTGTTTTCTTTAGTGCCCAGGCTGGATGAGCTCCTCATCTCCTCTTTGCCCTCAGGACCACCTGCCAACAACAGGGGAATCCTGTAGTTCTGATTAAAAACTAGTCTTAAAAAAAAAAGAAGAAAGAAAGGCCCCTGGTGATGCCTGCCCCACCCCACCCAGGTCCGCGTCTGCATCTGTTTCACTGAGTCGTGGGATGGGGGGTTGCTCTTCTGTTCCAGCCATACCGGAATTTCACAAAAAGCTGTCTTTGCTGTCCTTCTGGACCAAGTGCTGCACGCCGGTTGGGGTCTACCACAGCTCCGCGGACAGAGTGATTAAGCAGCTAGAAGCCAGCTTCGCCAGAACCGTCAACAGAGACTACCCCGGGCTTGCAGACCCAGGTACAGGGCAGCAGGAGCGAGAGAAATATTTCCGTCTTTTGGGTTGAAAGTAGAAAGTGCTGGTGGGGTTCCCTCAACACTCCCCACCACGGCTAGCCCAGAAGAGAGGCTTCCCCTCCAGAGAAAACATCATCTACTCAGAAAAATCAAAGGAAAGACAGGGAACATGTTTTCATTCCAAATATCAGCAGTGACTTTGAAAAGGACCATATGTCTGTACTGCTATTGAAGTATGTATCCTTTCCTCATTAAAAAGTCACCAACACAGGAGCGTCAAATGGTATTACCACTTGCGAAAAACTGCTTGAGCTTCTATAGAAACTGAATATGTATACTCCTACCCTGTGATCCAGCAGTTCCACTCCTAAATATGTCAAGAGAAATACAAGCTTATCCTCCTTTTTTAAGAGGACATGTATAAGAAGGTTCATAGCAGCTTTATTCACAGGAGCCAAAAATGGAAACAATTCAAATGCCCATCAACAGGAGAAGGGATAAATGGTAATATTACACAGCAGTTTTCAAAAAGACTAAATTTACAGCTGCAAGCAATAATTTGGATGAACCTCACATAATTTTTGAACAAAAGGAGCTAGATTCAAAAAGTACATACTATATAGTTTTATTTATATGAAGTTCAAGAACAGATAAAGCCAATGTATTGATAGAAGTTTGACTATTATTGATAGTTGATAGAAGTTTGATTCCCTATGGTTGGAGTAGACTGGGAGGGAGCACAGGAGAACCCAATGGCATCCCAGCGATTTCTGTATCTTGATCCAAATGATAGTTACACGGGTATATAGATATGCTGTCCACTGAACTCACTTTCCAGACTTCACTCCATTGTGTACCTCAATAGAAAGATAGATGAATGAGGGATGAATGAATGATTGATTGTGTTTCTTATAAACTGCTTCATATCTTCCTCTTCCAAACAGTGTTTCACACCCTGGTGTCCCAAATCCTGGACCGAGCTGAGCCCCTGCTCCCCACCAGCCTGTCCTCCGAAGTCATCACTGTTTTCCAGTATTACAGTTACTTTACGAGCCACGGCGTGAGTGACCTGGAGAGTTACCTGAACCAGCTGGCCAAGCAAGGTAGGACGTGTTCTTTGCTCACACTGGGGGGGGGGGGGGGGGGGGGTGCTCAATCTGGGATGATCTTTGGTCTCTTCAATCATGGTTTTTAGTGATGATAGCTTTTTCTTCCCCCAAGTCAACAGGTGAGCTAAGATTTGTCTTTTAGATGGCTCCTGGACTTTTACCATGAGTGAGCCCTTTGACAATGAAACAGGGGTTTGCTGAACACATTCTTTTCGCTCAACAGGGGTGTACCATTAACAGGAAGCTGGTAAATGATTTAAGGCCCTGCTGAAGTTTTTGTCTATCGTGAATATATTTGCCATTTGTAGGATCGAGCCTGCAGGCAATGCTATTTTATAATGCCTTTTTGGTGGCACTTTCATAATACTAAGCAGAAGTGAGGTTCCAAAGAAGCGGATGGGGTAACACATTGGGAACAGAAAGAAGGGAGAGGCGAGAAAAGAAATCTAAGGCTTCATCTTCAGGGACTGAAGAAAACAGACACCAGCGCAGGGGAGGGGCAGAGAAGCTTGTCACTGCCTTCTCGTGTGGCCCTCCAGTTATGAGAAACAGACCCGGTATCTGCCTCCAGTGAAAACCTCTTCAGGAGTGGAGCCAGGCTGTGAGGGGCGGGCTTCTGGTTCCCAAGTTTGTGCTGTTTCTCCACCCACGCTTGACAATGGGCAGCAGGAGGGTGAGGCAAGGTGTGTTCTTGGGAGTAGATAGGTTGGCACAGTGCTTGCTAGTGGCGGAAATGCTTCTGACCCTGACCCAGGTTCAGGCTTGGTCCTGTTCTTTAAACCCCGAGACACCATGTTCAGCGCGGTAATTGGCATCAAAGAAAGAAGAAGAAAATCTTCCTCTACTGTCACTAATCGGAAACATCGCCTTTCTCATATGCTAATTTTTCGTATATCCGTGGGTCTTTTATTAAGTACATCCTTGACTCTTCCTTGTATCTGTAATGAGCATGCTACTTTACCATCAGAAAGTGATTTCTGTTTCCTCCTGTCTCTCCAGTTTCGGTGGTTCAGACTCTGCAGTCACTGAGAGACGAGAAGCTGCTCCAGGCCATGAGTGACCTTGCCCCTGGCAGCCTCCCGGCCCCGCAGGAGGAAGTTCTCAGGACGCTGGCTCTGCTCCTAACCGGGGAGGACCGCGGAGCGAGTGAGGCGGTGACGCTTTACCTGGCAGCTGCCTCCAGAAGCGAGCATTTCAGGGAAAAGGTAGGGCGTGAGATGATGGGCGGCAAGGCAGAAGCTTGTCTAATTTTATGCCATTTACTGTTAATATTCTGTCATCTCTTCCTTTTTAAAAATAATTTTCTTTCTCCTGTTTTTTAAAATTAAAAAAAAAATTGTGTGGCACATGGGCCTTCTCTAGCTGCAGTGCAGCGGACTTCTTTCATTGTGGGGTACTGGCTCTGAGGGCACCCGGGCTCAACAGTTTTGGCTCAGGGGCTTCTCCAGTTGCCCTGCTGCATGTGGGATCTTAGTTCCCTAAGCAGGGATTGAACCCACATCCCCTGCATTGGAAGGCAGATTCTTAACCACTGGGCCACCAGGGAAGTTCCTTTTTCTCTTATTACTGATATACACTCTGTAAAATGATTTAAACTATAAAAATATACTGAAAATAGTTAAGGTCCTGTAAGTCTAGCCCCCAGAGAAAACTATTAATAACTTAGTGTACATTCCTTCAGATCTTTTCTATGTATATGCTAACATATATAATTATTTTTTCTTAAATGAGATCACACTATTTTATTGCACAAATGATTTTTTAAATGTAATATATCATGGTTATTTTCTTTCCATGTCAGAACATATTGGTCTACTTTATTCTATTTGATACATTAGTGGCATCTCAGTATATAAATAACCTGTTACTTTTGTATTGCATATTGATGAGCATTTATGTAGTTTCCAACTCTGAAAAATATTATGATGAACATACATATGCATGTTTACGCACACATGTTTTACGAATAGTTTGCAGTTAAGTCATCAGACTATTGGGTCAAAGCGCTAGAATACTTTTTACTTTATTTTATTTTTTTCTTTTTACTTTAAAAGCCATCTCTCCTGTTGCTAGGGAGGAGACAGTTTACCTCTCTCTGCTTCAATTCAGCAGTCATCCAAGTGTAATAAGCATATGCAATTCAAGTACTTTGGGGCCTAGTACAAGCAGGCCCTTTACAACCTGAGAGCCCTTTACAACCTAAACAGTCATTCTAAAACCCATCTCCCGTCGACTTTCAGATCAGTTGAAAGAAAATAAAAGTTGGCCCTTCTTGTCCTTGTGGGGGTCCACTCTTGGATTCAGAGAAGGGTTTGCTGAACCTTTTTAAGGCATTATCTAATTATCTAAGTTAGTGTGTGGTGGGATGTACTCCTGGGAAGACATTTCATTCTAACACATTTTGGCCCGAAAACATGAACTTCATATTGTTCTTTCCTACAAAGCTCCAGTCTTTTAGGAGAGTTTGCTCAAAATGCTCTTCTTTGGGCCAAATACCCTCACCCACGCTGAAAGAGCAAGACATAAGAGACCATGAATTATGCGATGCCAGTCATAGAATAGAAGGCATGAATGAACTGGATAAAAAGATCAAGCTCTTTTAATCAGCATGAATTTTAATGGATTTTTTCCCCCCACTCTGAAGGTAGTGCAAAATGTCTCATTTTACCTGTAGCTTATCTCAGGAAGTAAAAATGATACATACGTCTGAAAAAAAAAAGTGAAAGTTAGTCACACAGTCATGTCTGACTCTTTGTGATCCCATGGACTGTAGCCAGCCTGGCTCCTTTGTCCATGGAATTCTCCAGGCAAGAATACTGGAGTTGGTTTGCCATTCCTTTCGCCAGGAGATCTTCCCGACCCAGGGATTGAACCTGGGTCTCCTGCATTGCAAGCAAATTCTCTACCAACTGAGCCACTAGGGAAGCCTGAAAGTACAAACAAATCAGAATGTCTTCATGGCATCTTTCCTTCTCTTTCAGGCCCTGCTCTATTACTGTGAAGCCCTAACAAAGTCTGACCTCCGGCTCCAGAAGGCAGCTTGCCTGGCCCTGAAAAGCCTGAAGGTAAGGCCCAGCCTTGGAGCCCCCAGCAGGTCAGCTTTGAGCTGACTTTGGCTTTGAAACTAAGCCAGGTGCATAGACAGCTTTCTTTCCATATTTGGAAGTACCTGCTTTAGCAGCCTTTCTCCTCTCGTTTACCCTGTGCATTAATTGGGAGTCCTTTTTGTCTTCAAATAGTACCTAAATGTGACTTGGTTTTGTTAAAGTCAATACTTTTTGGAAAACAAATCCCTTTTTCAGTAACTCAGAGGAATTAGTTTGCTTCAGGGCCACTATTAGAAAAACGTCTCTCATGCCGAAAAAGAGATGACATGCTGATTTCATCAATTTTTATTGTGTACAGAAGTACAGCAGAGATAAATAAAATTGGCGAAGAAGTACTAAAATCCAATGTGCCAATAACTTCCAAATCCTTCCCTGGAAACTCTTTTACTAAACAGCTCGTCCATCTTCATTGTGTCAGAGGGCTGAGAATTGCCAATGTTTTAAGGAGCTTGCCTTTTAGTAGTCAAGATTTAATGTCTGACTGACCTTAATCACAAAATATAAGATTAATCATCCTTGAGAAAAGAATGAAAAGGCCACACCTTGAGATCTGCTAAAATCTTGGATGCGTGCGCGGACCTGCAGACCTATTGGGACATGAAGAAAGGGATTAACACCTCAAAAGAAAAAGTTAATGACCTGTGAAGAAAAACAGTTCTGGGAAAGTTTGACTTCCTTGTTACTTGGTCAAAAAGTTACCTTCAGGTGGCCAAAAAAGGCCCACAGTGGTTGCTGCGCATTTGGGTGATGTCCTGATAGTGACAGGTCAGCGATGATGGCTGTGACACAGTTAATGTAAAGTAAGACTTAAGGATACGTGATCGACACCAGTTTTTGTGGATATACATGCTGTGAAGGTTTAAAAGCTACAGTTTTAAACTCCAGCATGTCCACAGTCTGGGAGCAGCAATTCCTCCCCATTCCTCTTCCCTCCTAGGGTAGGATCCTCTGTGCTGAAGCAAAGACCTCCTTCTAAACCATCCACAGCCCCCCAGCTCTTGAAAAGGGCTCCAAGTAGCAAGATGTAAAAAAACAGTGCAGACTCAACCAGTCAACTCTCGTTAACGTGTCAAGAGAAAAAAAATATTTTTTAAAATGAATGACAGCAAACAGACAACCGACATCTTTCTCTCCTAGTACCATACCGGAAACAAGCTTGAGAGGTCAGGGTTCTCAAATGCAGTTGTAGTTCCCCCTCTGTCTCGCTGGGCCACCCGAACCCATAGAAACGCCTGTGCTTGCTTCCGTCTGTTGTCTGCCGGCGCCCAGCACCAGCACTACCACTCCATAAGCCTCACTTTCCTCCAAGAGAGAAAACCATAATGTGTTATTCATTATCAGCTCTTCAGAATCACTGGAAGAGCATCTTCTTCACAGCAGGCCCTCTTTTATCTACCGGCCTTCAACACTGGCGCTCGTGGACACACTCTGCTGGGCTCTCTCCTCCTATGTGTCCTCCCTTCCATGGTCATGCCTATGCTAATAACTCCCCATGTTTCCAGCCCATGTCATCCCTTCCACCTCTGATCCAGCTTGCTCTCAGGTATCTCCCCTAGGGAGTCACCTCAGACTCCACCCATCTCACCCCTTCTCCTTGTCTCCGGTGTGTGAGTGGATTGTACACCCACTTCGCAGGAGCTCAGGCCAGAAACCTAGGAGCCATCAGTGACCTGCCCTTGCCCTCAGCCTCCACCTCCAGCCAGCCTCCTCATCCTGCACATCCCACTTCCTTGGTAGCCGGAATCTCTCTCCTATTCATTCCCATTCTAGTCACCTGGATTCCAGCCACATTCCCACCAGTCTCTCTGGCTCCCTGCAGTCCGTCCTCTCCTCTGTGGTTAGAAAGCTCAGAATTAAAAAACAAGTACTATTTAAACCTCTTACATGACTTTCCGTGATCTTAGAATGATATCCAAAACCGTTAATAAGGCTTATAAGCCTCCCCTTGATTTGGTCCCTATATTTCCTTCTCCACACCCTCAAACCCTACATACACAGATACACACACACACATACACATCTTTACCACATGTCCAAACTTGACCAACTCCTCTAAGATACACTTCTTCCAAGAAGACTTCCCTGATCAGACCACTCTGCATCTCCCAGTTGTGTTTGGTCCCAGCACCCTGACTCAGCCTGTCATTCATCATAATAATTAGTTTACTTATTTCACTGTCTGTCTTTCCACCGGACTGTAAACTCTTAAGGGTCAGGACCATGTCATGTTCATGGCTGAGTCTCCCAGGCCCTGTGAACTGCCTGATTCAGAGTGCTCAGAAACAAATAGACGAATTCCATCCTTGACCTTTATTCATCTCCTCTATTTTAATACATAAACTAAAATTAGGAATTCTTAAATTAGAGCTGTTTCGGAAGGAATGAGATACAGTAGAAAGAAGTAGGAGAAGTGGATTCTATTCTGGAAAATCAGGCTGGTCACTTCCCTTCTCTCGGCCTGGAGTCCCCTGTGAAATGAGGAACTTCCCTGTTCATCAGAGTTCCCACAAGTGCACATCCTGGGCTCCATCCAGGAGGTTCTAATCTGATGTGTCTGAGTAGCATCAGGAATCTGTACTTTCATAAGAGCTCCCAGAGTGATCCTGATACTCAGCTGGGTTTGGGAAGACCTGGGTGGTTTTTAAAGTCCCTACCAGCTGTGAAAATGCTAAGTCTCATGTGGTCCCACACCTAAATGTCAGAACTCTGTTTTAACTCTTTTCTCCTTGTAGGCTACTGAAAGCATTAAAATGCTGGTGACATTGTGTCAGTCTGATACTGAAGAAATCAGAAATGTGGCCTCAGAAACTCTCTTATCTCTTGGTGAGTTTTTTTGGGGTTTTTTTGGTAACATGATTGTTTATTTCTGACACTCGCAAAGGTAACGGTAAAAACTTTCATGTGCCTTGTTTGAGCAAGTTTTCTCTTATAGGCTATCTGCTCAACCAGTTACATACACACACACACACACACACACACACAGCATGAGGAACTGATCAATTAATACCAACTGGTATTAATTTATTATTTTGAGTGATGAACAAAAATGTTAAGTTCAAACTGGTATTTATTTTTGGTGTTCTGTATCCAGGAGAAGATGGGCGGCTGGCATATGAACAGTTGGACAAATTTCCTCGAGACTGTGTAAAAGTTGGAGGTCGTCTTGCAA
The DNA here is from genome assembly GCF_963930625.1 of Muntiacus reevesi. Classification (NCBI taxonomy): domain Eukaryota; kingdom Metazoa; phylum Chordata; class Mammalia; order Artiodactyla; family Cervidae; genus Muntiacus; species Muntiacus reevesi. The sequence goes on from NC_089268.1 coordinate 33,640,502, forward strand.
GTGAAGTTGCCACGGCCTTTTAATTACAAGCTGACTCTGCCTAACAGCTGTCTTAATAAATGGCCCTGTTAATCAAGATGGTGCTGTGACTTAGCTGGAAGCTGTTGAGGTTGTCTGGAAATTTAAAATGTTATGGAAGGAATCCAAAGTCCAGTTTCACAGTGCTTATCTACTTTTCCTTTGGCCAATAGAATAGGGCTATGTATATTTCAGTAGATTACATCATTGATTGCCGCTGACAAAGCTTAGTAGAAGAGTCTGTCTTATCTAGTATGTGTGGAATTTTAAAACAGCCATCTTTGTACTTTTTTGGAAGTTCTTCAATAAGCTTGAAATAGTCACATGATACTTTGATAAATATCATATGCTTTGCAGTTTTTCCTCTGTTGTGTTCTCAGGGTTGAGTGGCCCCTTTAGGTACCTAATTTTACCTTAAATGCGAAGCAAAAAAAAATAAAACGATTTCTTCAAATACAAGTTTGCCTGTAGAACCTGGTAAAAGAACACATTATAAGATTTTTTATTTTCATTTTTTCAAGCCTCCACAATTTCTTTTGTTTCTCTATTGTGAAAAATCCAAAGGCATGTTTCCAGTATGTAAAAAAAAGATGGATTAAAAAAAAAAAAAGATGGGTAGATCACTAAAAATTACCTTATTAAGATTATACCATACTCATTTTTAAGAAGATACTCAAAACTTAAGCTTTTTTTTAAATAAGAGCCATTTTTTAAATGATACTTTTTATAATAGAAGTATTTTGCTGCTAAGGCAGATCAAAACCAGAAGTTTTCAGAAAGTTGTGATTTTAATTCAGAAAGTTATGATGCTCCTTGAAGAAGAACATAGAAGTTGGAGGAATCCTAATGGGGTGAAAGGGGCTTCCCTGGAGGCTCATGGTCAAGAATGTACCTATCAAGGCAGGAGATGCATATTTGATCCCTGGGTTGGGAAGATCCCCTGGAGAAGGAAATGGCAACCCATTCTACTATTCTTGCCTGGGAAACCCCATGGTCAGAGGAGCCTGGCAGGCTACAGTCCATGGGGTCAAAAAGAGTCAGACACGACTTGGTGAGTAAACGACAACAGTGGGGTGAAAACAGAGGATCAATAACAGTGGTCTTCGCTTTTATAGAAGCTACTGTAAGGTAAGGAAGAAGAATGCCCTGAATGATGGCTACTGCCCTAGAGAAATCATTCATCACTGGATAAGAACCTTTGGCCAAATAGTTAAAACAGTTTCTGTCATTGCTTTCATATCAGGGTAATAAGTCCTTTAAATAAAGTACAAGTCCATTCAGTAGCTCTTACTGAATAACTCTTCTTCCTGTTAAGAGTATATAAGGTGGGATATGCCAAGATATCAAAATAATATGTGTGCGTGTAATTTAAACTGTGGAATATCTACTATTCTCTGAATGTGCTTGTATAATCATTTAGATGTTATTTGAAATATTTACATTTTAGCAAGACCTTTAAAAACAATTCTTATTTCTTTTAAAGTGTAAATTGTTTATCAGGCTTCCTGGTAGATAAGTTCTTTCAACTGTGAAGTTACAATGTATATATAAATTTGTAAATTTATAAATATTATATATATGCATATCTTTCCTTTTAAAGGTACATTGTACAGCCTACAGTTAGTATGTATAGTCTGTAGTCCCTGTCAAATTGTTGAAGTGATTTTTTTTTAATAGAAAGTCAAATCACAAATGTCACAGAACCGTTTTGTTGTTTGGGTTTTTTATTTTTTTGAGTATTGCATGAATAATTAATTCTATACCTTTTGTATTCACTTCTGCATTTTATTTTTGGTTGAAAGGGGTGCTTTTAGTTTTGTGGCATTTGTATTCGTCACTCTTTCAATCATGTAAGTTAAAATAAAAATTATTTTTGAATTACTAGTTTCGTGTTCAGGGTCTGCTATCTTTTTTCACATGTCCTTGTTGAGTTGGTATTTACACAACACACTACACTTCATTCTCAACTTGAATTTATTCTTATCTTGAAATTCCTTTATCCATACATGAGAATGATATTTACTTCTCAGATTTGTTGTAATGCTAATTGGAGGAAAAACAGAGCTACATTTTATCTGATTCCTTCATCTGGAACACATTCCTGTGCCGCCCCATTTTGTCTAAGTTGCTATTGGTATATTTTAAATTTATTTATTTATTTTTTGGCTTTGCTGGTCTCTTGCTGTGAGACATAAAAATTCCTGCCCTCACAGGGCTCATATCCTGGAAAGAGAAGACAATAAGACAGAGAAAAGGAGGGAATGCCCTGGCGGCCCAGTGGGTAGGACTCTGCGCTTCCACTGCCAGGAGCCCAGGAACTGAGATTCCACAAGCCATGCAGTGTGGCCAAAAAAAAAAAAGACCGAAAAAAGGAATGTAATTGCCCAAGGCCAACGCTGGAGATGGGAAATGGGATAGGGCAAAGATCACAAGTGGCAAAGAGCGTGGTCAGGGAAGGCCTAAGAGAAAATGACTTTCAAGGATGATCTGAGGAACTGACAGATGTGGATATGTGGATACCCCTGGGAAGAAACATTCCAGCAGATACAACAGTAAATGCAAAAGCCTTAAAAAGGGACCATGCTTGATGTTTTAGATTTTCTAGTAGCCACATGAAGTAACAAGAACAGGGGAAGCTAATTCTATTAATATGTTTTATTTAACCTAATATATCCAAAATCTTTCAACTTGTAATCAATATAAAAATTATTAATAAAATATTTTACATTCTTTTTCTCATACTTTGACATAGAGTATATATTTTACAATTACAGCACATCACAATTCAGATGGGTCACATTTCAGGTGCTCCGTAGCCATGTGTGGCTAGTGGCTACCATATTGGATAATGCAGGCTCTTTGTATCCTGAGTTGTCCCAGTCGTAGCCTTTATAGAATATACACACATACACATATGCTCACGCACATGCACGCACACACATGGATACAGGAGTCAACCATGGGTTACATGTTTAATTGTCATGCCTCTTCAGGTTCTTTTCTTTTTTTAATTGATTTACACTATTGTGTAGCTTCTGAATCAGAGCAAAGTGACTCATATAGATATAAAAATATTCTTTTTAAAATTCTTTCCCATTATGGTTTATTACAAGATATTGTAGTTCCCAATACTATATAGTAGGACTTTGTGGTTTATTTATTTCATTTATTTATAATAGTGTTTATCTGCTAATTCCAAATTCCTAACTTGTCCCTCTCCCAACTCTCCCTTTGATAACCATAAGTTAGTTTGTTTCTATGTCTGTGAGCCTGCTTCTGTTTTGTAAATAAGTTCATTTGTGTCATATTTTAGATTCCACATATAAGTGCTATCATATGATACTGGTCTTTCTCTCTAAGACTTTACTTAGTATGATAATCTCTTTGTCCATTCATGTTGTTGCAAATGGCATTATTTCACTCTTTTTATAGCTGAGTAGTATTCCATTAAATATATGTACCTCATCTTCTTTATCCATTCATTTGTAGATGAATATTGAGGTTGATTTCATGTCTTGGTTATTGCAAATAGTGCTGCTATGAATACTGGGGTGTATATATCTTTTCAAATTAGAGTTTTCTCCAAATATATGGCTAGGAGAGAGATTGCTGGATCCTATGGTGACTCTCCTCTTTAGGTTCTTTTAATCTAGAACAGTTGTGCCCCCACCCCTTAAACTTCCACACCTTACTATATTTGAAGAATACAGACAAGTACATTTTGTAGAATGTCCCAAGTTTGGACAGGCATCCAAATTTCTACCTTGAAATTATAGCCAGTAGGATTTGTTGATAAATTAGAACTGAGATATGAAACAGGCAAAAGCCAAGGGTGGATCCAAAAATTTCAGTCTGAAAAACTGGAAAGATGGAATGCCATCTTCCAAGACAGGGAAACTGAGGAGCAGCAGGTTTGGAGAGAAAGACCAAGAATTCTGCTTTGAGGGTATGTTAAGTTGGGGAAGCCTCTTAGGCATGGAAATGGAGATACCATCTTGGTGATTGAAAGTACTTGTGTTTAGAGTTCAGGTGAGAAATCCAGTTAAAAATAAAAAAATTGGGAGTCTTCAGCATGTGAATGGTATTTAAAGCCACCAAGACTGGTTTATTTCATCTCAGAAGTATATATAAAAAACAAGAGGAGGTACGAGGACTGAGCCTCAGGCCACTCCAATATTCAGAGGTCATAAGGAAGAGGGGGAGACAGCAAAGGAAAAGGAAGATGGCCAGTGGGGGAAAGTTAAAGGAATATGACATCTTAGAAACCAAGTGAGAAAAGTGTTCCAAGGAGCAATGAGTGACAAATGCCGAGGACTGAGAATTGAATTCAGCAGAGTGAAAGTCCCCAGTGACCCTGATGAACAATTTCAGTGGAGCCATAGGGTGGAAATCCAGTTTGGAGTACATTTAAGAGAAGTTCAAAGAATGTTTCAAATGGCAAGTATGGCAGCTCTTCGAAGAGTTTTTGTATAAAGAGGAGCAGAAAAATGAATAACCAGAGGAAGGGGCTCTATGAGGTCAAGAGAGTTGTTTTAATTTTTTTTAATGAGAAAAGGTATAGCGTGCTTCTTGATGATGCAAAGGTCCCAGCTGAGATGGAAAAATTAGAGGCAAAAGAAGGATTGTGAGCAATCTTCTTGAATGCAGTGAGGAGGATTGGTTGAAAGCTGCATAAATGGAGGGAGCATAACAGGAGGAAAGTCAGAGGATATGGACACACACAGATCAGAGGGTGGATATAATGGGGAGAACTGATGTAAGTCCCCCCTTTTTTTTGGTTGTCGCTGCATGAAGTCCTCTAGTTGTGGTGCGCAGACTTCTCGTTGTTGGGACTCCTGGTCACGGGCTCAGTGGTTGTAGCCTGTGGGCTTAGTTGCCGCAGGGCATGTGGAATCTTCCGGGACCAGGGATGGAACCTGTGTCCCCTGCATTAGCAGGCAGATTCTTAACTACTTAATGACCAGGGAAGTCCTGGAAGTTCTTTTTTTGACTGCTTCCATTTTCTCAGCAAAACAGGATCAACATAGAAAATCTATGATGTACAGAAAAACTCTATGTAACAAGTAAGCAAAATTGGCATAATACTATGAAAGATGAGTGGCAAGTTTGACACGTTGGAACAGTCAAAGCAGAAGGAGCAAGTTCCTAGTAGACATCGCCTGAACAAGGCATGAAGAGAGGAACTCACTGAGTGTGTGTGAGGGGTTCAGTTTGAGGTGAGATTCTGCGCACCAGAGAAGCAAATGTAAGCTTGGTTTAGCTCAAAGTGCAGAAGGCCTCAATGCCCGGCTGAAGACAGAAGTCCGGCATGCATGGCTCCCCCGCCCGGATTTGTGTTTGCCATTCCAGTGTTGCTAAGTGATGAGTTCCCGAGTTCTCGACTGTTCACCTCTGTTACTGCCAGGGATGTGACTGAAGCACCCTTGGCCTTTTCACACAATGGCAAAGACTCAGGCTTATTATGTGCAGTTTTGGACTCAGGTTCTTCAGTATTTCGTGGGGCTATATCACCGCCTCCAGAAATGCTGGGCTGCCCTTAAGGGCTTCTGCACTAAGAAGGAGGAAGAATACATTCCTCCAGCTGAGAGTATTTTTCATAAAGAAAAAATAATGATGCTTGGCAATATTTTGACAGATAATTCTCTAGCCCTTGAACAGAGAGCTCAAGCTGCCTACAGGATTGGACTGCTGGCCTTTACAGGTACTGATTTAACCAGCGGTACTGATGGAGTGTTCCACAGCCTTTCTGCCTGTTCTAACGCTCTCAGTGAGTGAGTCTCCTAGCACTCATCTTAAGAGTCCAATAACATTCCCTTTGCCTAAATTATTAGTCTCTCCTCTTTGTACCACCAGATGATTGCTAATTACTTTCTCCTCAAGGATCTCATGTTTTAAAAGAATGTGGCCATCAGCTATATGACTAATTAGGAACTTTCTAATTTTTATTCATTAAAATTATGTATACACACATATACACTGAAATTGTCTATAAAATTTTTTAATATCATAAAAAAAATCAAAGACTATGCTGAATTCATTTGTCAACCCTTTCACAGGGAAAAACTACTTGATATTTTATATTTTATGTTGCAAAAAATGCATTACACAGGCAATAGTTTAGAAAAATCAGTAAGAACTTTAGGCTCTTAAAACACTTATTAATACCAGGAAAGCCAATAGGTGTATTAGTGAAAAACAGCTATTAATGTACACTTGGCTAGAGAATTAAGTGGTAAGGGTTGAAATTATATTTAAGGGCCCTTGTGGTTCAGATGGTAAAGAATCTACCTGCAATGCAGGAGACCTGGGTTCTATCCTGGGTTGGGAAGATCTCCTAGAGAAAGGAATGCGAACCCACTCATTTTCTTTACTGAAGAATCCATGGACAGAGGCGGCTGGTGTGCTACAGTCCATGGGGTCGCAAAGAGTCGGACACGACTGAGCGACTAACACAAACCATTTTTAAAGACGCACTGTTCTGTCAAATCCAAACTTGCTTCACTTTTTTTTCCTAATAAATGTCAGGACGTGTAAAAAAAATTTTATAGACAGCCCTCAATAGCATGTCTCCTAATTAGAAGCTGTTGTTGGTAGCTGTTAGTGTCATTGGTAGATTATTTTTTAAATGGGAAAATGAATTATTTTGATGCCTTTTGATAGACTGCTTCCAACAGAGCGGTGTCCATGAGAGAAAACATTTAGAGTTTACAAGGACCGATGGGTCCTAAGGTGCCAGAATGATTTAAGAAGCACTAGCACAGGACCAGAGAGGACAGGAACTCAGGAAGACGCCCGTGTGCGGGAGGATAAACCGTAACCACCAAGGAGGCAGGCTCAGTTCACTACAGAGCCATGGTCACCATTGGGGGCAAGAATTAGCTAATTACAAAAGGGTCAGAATCCTTTAATTTCATGTGGGGAACAACAAAAAGGGCTCATGCCAGCTTTTTGCTAACACTTTACATCAAAGAGAAAATTCTTCAAACCATGAAACTGTGGTAGTACAAATAAGAGAAATCCAAGTGAGGTCAAAACTCCAGTGGCTAAGAATCCAGACAACTGTACCAGACGCTCCTCACCATCTAAATTGTCTTCCTCAGTGCCTTCTTATCTATGACCTTCTCAGAATTCAAGATTTGAACTAGGAAGATCTGGGGTCCAGGTATAGGATGGGAGTAGAGTCAAGGACCAGGTTGGCCCCAGATCTGCACGAGTTGGGCTAACACCTTAAGAACAGAATAATGATGGACAACTTGGGAAAAACCTTTCTTGCCGTTAAGATCCTGACCTTGCAGCTCAGTCTGTTGGTTTTTCCTGTTTGCTCTAATGTTCTGGTACTTCTTCAAGCACTGAAGACCAAGACTCTGGAATGAAACCATGAGGGAGATCTGCAAGGTGAACACAGCCAGGCTTTATTCATCTTGCATTACTGACAGGTGCCTGATGAAGGAACCAGGGAAGAGCTTTGAGCAGGCAGGGACCTCCCAGTGCTCTTCATGTAACCCCACGCGGATCAACGTACGCTTTCTCAATTTCAGAGCAGCACATGGAGACTGGGGTGGCGGGGGACGGGAAAACAGTGTGAACACAGGAGCACTCATGTTACTAGCTACTAGACATATCAAATACTTCTGGAAATGCAAATGCTTTGTTTTACAGGAGGACCCACTGCTGGGAATTTTGCAGCTGAGTACATGAAAGAAGTAGCACACTTGTTGCAAGATTACGAGATGGTACCCAAAATAAAGATCCTGCTGCTCCAGAGTGTCGCCTCTTGGTGTTACTTAAACCCTGTCAGCCAGAGAAGAGCCAAACATTTGCAGTTTATTCCTATTCTCGTCAATCTTTTTGATGACAAACTTGAGTCTACTATGAAAAGTGAAACAAACAGCAGCCTCCTTGTTAAATTTTGGGGTTGCTATGTTCTCTCCGTCATGACATGCAATAACTTGCCTTGTATGCAGGAGCTTAAACACTGCAGTTCTCTGAAATATCACTTGGAAATATTGGCCAATGAGAATTGGTCTGGATGGCCCGAGAATTTTGCAGAGGTGCTATATTTCCTCATTGGTTTTCACAGGCATTAATTTCTCTGAATCCAGCTACCTGATGCCTCTGTCTGCACCCCACTGTATTACCCTGGAAATTTTCAATAAATAACAAGAGCTGGTAACATTATTCTTCAGCATTTTCTTTTAGGTGGTTGAAAAACTCTATCTCCGTTTTCAACATTACTGTGATGAACCAAACTTGTGAAAAGCACCCCTGTTGAAATAACCTCGTAAAAATTAAGTTTATAAAATGAGAATTCACTGGAAGACACATTACCTATGTAACTGTTAGAAGCAGTGGTGTATTTGCTGGGGAGGGGTTACTGATGACATTTAGCTAAGGTACCCAGAAATGCCAAATCTAAACCCAGCTCACAGCCACAACAGATGCTACAGGGGATGTAGATGGATGCTGTTGATTTGTAGTGGACGCTGTCGCCCTACTCATATGCATCTTTGCGTTGTTTCAGTGCCAGCCTTCAAGGTGCCACATCCTTGGCTGAGGCCGTGTTTGGCTTTCAGACATAATCTTACTGCACATCAGGCTGACCAGGTCCAGCTCTGGAAAGAGATGGAGTATTATGTGTACAGATACCCAAAGAACAGCCTAAAGCTCGGCTCTTAGATTTTCACCGTCTGTATTTTGTTAGAAAATATTTAAAAGAAAACTTACACTTCCATACTGTTCAGCCTCATCAAAAGCTTTGTTACAAAAAATATTTATGAAAAAGCACTTAAAGGACTTGTAGCTTTTTGTGTCTGTAACTACCCTAATATTTGCCTCTAGCTTAAATTCGAGCCATCAAGAGATTTAATACTTTCGTCTTTCAGACATGCCTTTGACTAAACAGTGTCATGCTTTCACCTGAGGGGCCTGGAGAAAGTCTAGGTCGGTGATCTTTATTTATTACAGGAATGTTGTTAGGGATGCTTATTCACATCATGTGGATTCATGAGGTTCCCTGGGGAAATTGTCTCAAAACAGGAAAAGTTGTGTTCTGCTGCTGAGTCACTGTACCTTTTCACCCTTTGTGGATTGTGTAACTGTTTCTCAAACTAGAACTCAGTTCATAGGCGATTAGGGTTGGAAATCAGAAGCCCCATTTAGAAACTGCGTCACAGAAATTACATATTCCAAATGCTTTTGTAATTCAGAGTCAAATAATGCTGGGTCTCTGATGAAAAACAGGTTCAGATTCCGGCCTTGAGGCATTTTTATGCTAAGCTGTGATTTTACACTGGCTTACCAAAATTTTAACAAATGGTTATTTTCCTTTGATGTCCCTTGTAAGGATTCTCTTAGAAGCAAATGCTAGATAACAATTTGAGCTCAAGGGCTTTATTTGCTCATCTTCATAAAGGACTTATGCTTTCATTTCCCTCAGGTAAGAATACCTAAGAGTAGAATGGCTGGATCATACAGAATGTGTGTTTAATTTTTAAGGAACGGTTTAACAGTTCAACAGCACCTGTAGCATTTAATATCGCCACCAGGATTGCCGGAGTCCCATATCCTTATGCGACATTGTTTCATATCCTTAACTCTCAGTGTTGTGAAGGTTTTCTCAAACTTGAGCCATTCTGATGCACACCTAACAGAATCTCGCTGGTGTAATTTGCACTTCCCTAATGACTAACAATGCCATCTTTCCACACGCTTGTTTACCATCTGTACATATGCTCTCCAGGTGTCCAAACCTTTCCTCCATGTAAAGAAAAGTTTGTCTACTTAATAAGTTTTAAGTTCTTTATAGATAGAAATCGTTTGTTGGGTATGTTTTACAAGTATTTTCTCCCAGTATGTGGCTTGTCTTTGCATTCTCTTAAGTCTTTCAAAGAGAAGTTTTTTATTTTTATGCAATCCGATTTATGGTATAATTAGTGATGTGTCCTTTTGGAGAAATCTACCAAACCTGAGGTCACTAAAATTTCCTATTTTCTTCTAGATTAATAGTTTTAGCTCTGACATTAAATTTTAAAATCCTCAGTTCCCTCCCCTTTTGCTCCCTGCTACCAAATCCTAGCAATCCGTTTTTGACATTTTCCAGAAATACTTTCTATTTGCCAAGTCATCCTATTCTACTTAGCTCTCCTCTTTACCACTCATTCTAAACTCCTCTGATTCCCCTCTCCCTCTAATTAAGAATATCCTTAATTCTTTTTAAAAACTATTTTTATTGTGGTAAAAAACAATGTAAAATTTATCTATTCTTCCTCAATTCTCTCTTTGGGCCAATACACCAAATCTAAAATATATAAAGCTGCCACTGACAGCTTTATATAAATATATAAAGTGCCACACAGCCACTGACCTCACATGGCTCTTTAAAATATAAATAAACTGCTAGTTCCTCATTCATAAAGCCACATTTGGTACTCAAGGATACCTGGGTACTATACTGGACAACTCAGTTCCAGCATCCCAAAAACCTTTATTGGACAATGTTGCTATAGGTTAATAAGTTTCCATTATTTAAAATTTTTAGTCCTCACAAACACAGAGGTGGACTTTACCTCAATATTAGAGATAAGAAAATTGGAGTTCTAGAAGAATAACATGCCTAAAGTAATCCTTAAAAGCTTGATATTGCTCTTTATTGTCAATTTACACCAAGTTGCTTGTATGCTGTCCACAGAACTTAACTCAATCCCAATGCGGTATACTTCTCAATTTCCCCTGTACTACAAAACAGTACACCCTCCATTTCACCCTCTTACTTCAATATACACACTTTGTCTACTCCAGTACGTGAAATGTGTTAACAGGAAGTTTCAGAACCCTTAGTTATTCCTGCATTTCTTTATGTGCTCCACCCTCTGCTTTTCTAAGACCACCAACACCACCCCAACATTTTAACCTTCCAAGAAGAGTAGGATCCTACCAGCCAGTTGAGCCGTTTCATGGCTAATTAGATTCACCTGGGGAGCTTTTGGATATCTAGATGTCCACACTTCTTTTCTACTTGGTCCTATTACTGGGGCTTTGGGTCCAGAAATCAAATTTCCCTCCAGTGAGCTTGAGGTGCAACCAGGTTTATGAGGGAAAACCTCAGCTATCTCAGTCTAAAGAGGGAGAAGTCATTTTCCCTTGTTTTCTTCCAAGCTAGTTAGCAGAACAGAAACGAAACAAAAAGCACAGAAACAGACAAATTTTCTACACAGACTTTATACTTCATTCTTCCAAGATACACACAAAACTCAATAGAATGAAGTTTATTTATCATATACACAAGTCATGTCTGACAACTGAAAAAATGCTATTTACACAAAACACCACAGATTAAAAATACATAGTATTTGTATTTTAATACAATAGTAGGGTTCCAGGATACAAACAAGAGAATCTGATAACAAGTTTTCATTATAAAGTTATTTGCAAAAAAAAAAAAGTATATAATAAAGTTATTTGCTCTGCTACAAAGAACTACAGTGGAGGTAAACTTTGGCAGTTACTGAATTTCATATACTCGGTTTTACATCTGTAGAGGAAGACACAACTTCTTCAGCACATGTACCAGCAATTTCTGAGTCTTCTACTTCATTCAGAATCCTCAGCAGTTGCCTGTTCAGGATCAAATTCCTGACTATACGGTGATTCAAGGTTATCCAGAGGTTCATGACTCAGCCTCTTTTAAAGAATAAACCAATAATTTATTTTAAAAACTTTACAATCCAAGTCCATTATTACTATGCTGATATAAGGAACCCTCAATGTTGTAATAAGGTTTCATAATGTCTCTACTAAATTCACTTACAAGCAGTCAAGTGTTATATCAAAGTGCTAACCATATTAGATCCTATTTCTGCAAAGTCAGTGTTTACAAATTTGCTTATTTTTAAGTACTGAGATGCTTTCAGAATACAACTCAAACCAGTACTTCTCAAACTACAGTAAAGGACCAGGTTTCCTAATTTCCCATCTGCTTTGGACCAATACTCCCACTGCAGTTAAGAGAGCTACTACACTGCTTCCAAATGAAAACTTTATTCTGTCATGGTGCTAAAATGTAAGGCAGAAATTCAGTACAAGAAAAGTTGTGATTTGAAAACCTTCCTTCCTAACCATAAGATGATGTTTTGCAGACATGAATAAATTTAAGACCTAGTTTTTAAGACTGGTAAATTAAGGGTCATCAGGTTAATACTTATAAACACATTAGTTACTTCCAAATTTTAAAAAAAGGTAAGATGACCAAAGCTATTTAGTACACCAACTATTAATACCAGTTTTATAAGTGCCCATCATGTCTCATCAGCGTTAGTTATAATAAAAACTGTATGTCTGTGTGTATATATGTATGTGTAACTGATCCACTCTGCCGTGTACCTGAAGCTAACACACTACAAATCAACCAGACTCCAACAAAAATGTTTAAAAAAGCCTGTCTGAAAATTTGACACCTGTGAAATATAATAAATTCCCTATATTTTTCAGATATAATTCCTTTTTACATCTCTACAAGAAAACAGGTGTTCTTGTGTTTCATAATAGTAAACAACAGCACCTAACAGTTATTGGGTTCTCACTATATACAGGCAGTTCTCTCAATTTTTTCCCTATTATAACTCATTATTCTCATAGGAAGCCTATAAAGTAGGCACTATTACTCCCATTTTATAGATGAGGAAAATGGAGCCCTGACAGGATAAACAACCTGCTTAACTCTGACTTAATGGTGCTAGGCAGGGGCTAGGACTCAAACCGGGAGATCTGATCCTAGAGCCCAAACACGTTCTGATCACACTCCCTGGACTTGATAGGAAAACAGAAGACTCTGGGTCAGGTGAAGGTTAAGACACTTACCTGTATCATCTCTGCCATATACTGAACATGTTCTGCCACTTCTGCCAGTTCCTTATTCTCCTCCTTCAGGCGGGCAATTTCATTGTCCTTTTGTTCAATCTCTTTATGAAGCTATGTGACATAAATCAAAATAGTTCAATATCTCACAGGTTTGCGACACTGTAAACCAAATTATATGCCTCCAAGTATACACCTGACAGCACATTTAGGACAAAGTTGCCAACAAAGGTGCTGTCCAAGTGACTCTCAACACAACAGGCTTCTTTTTGTGTAACAGTTCTGCCTAATTAAACTTTTACTAGGCCAATATTAAATCTGGTTTACATTGCTCTAGTAAAATATCTTAGACAGCAGAAGAAAAATGATCCCAGAATGTTTAAAAATGTCACAAATTATATTCAGTACATACTTTCTCATTTTCCTTAAGGGCCTCATAGAGAGCCTTCCGCCGTTTTTCCGCCACTTCTTTCCAATATTGAGGGGATGGATTTTCTAAAATAAATGAATGTTTTACAGTGCAACTTCGGAAATCATTACTGCTGTGAAAACCCAGTAACTTTTTGTCTATTAAAAAAAAAATTTAGTCTTATTCAGTACTTAGTAATACCATTTTTAAAAAAGATTAAAGTTAGAAAGCCAAATCAGTTTTTTCTCTTATTTTTCCAAACATTCTGAAGATTTTCAATCTTTCAAAACAATTCCAACACCAGTATAATACACATATAACTTTCACCTAGATTGTTAAAGGTTGTTTGCTGCATTTGCTATGTGTCTTCATACTTTTTTGTTGTTTAACAGTGACATTTGTGAAAAGTCCAGATCAGTTATTTTTACATTGCCCTTAAATTTGCATTTGTCCATTTTCATTATTAGGTTCAAGCTATACATGTTGGCAAGGACACTGTGTAAATATGTTGTATCCTTCCCAGTGTACCTCTGAAGAAGCACATACTAACTTGTCACAATCCTAGACGTTATCTTCAATCGTTTAAGATGATTTCTCCCTTGTAAAGACACTTTTTTCCATCAGTAACAAGTAAATGATCTATGGAGTAAAACTTTTGAGTCTGTGGTATTAATATCTAATTCCCTAACAACCTTTCCTCCAGTTTTAGCTCCACTAATATTTCTTAAATCTGTTTCATGGTGGATAAAAAAAGTAGTGACTTTCCATTTATGTAGTTCCTTCTACATTCAGTAGTTGGCATTATTCTGTCAAAGAACATCCCCTCTCCCAATTCCGAAGAAAATTACCAGTATGGATTCATGTACTCTTTTTTAATTCAGTGTATTATAATCCATTTTTGTCATCATTCATTTTGATGCTCAAACTTTCCCTACTTTAGCCAAGGGGATCCCTTAAAGCAGTCTCCTTATCCGTTTAACCTCTGCATCAGTTGTTGATTTTCTAACACAAGAGATTACAAGCTCACTCTATAGTGAGCTTGCCCCAGTCCTGGAAGCAGCCATTTCTCCAGGGAGCTGTAGTGGAGAATCCTGTTTACACACCAAGAACTGGATGTGATTGTGCTTCTTGTTATTTAGGTGCCATTGTTTCTGGGCTCTTTCACTGGCAGAGGTAGATTCTTTAAAAAACAAAAAAATCAGTTCATACCAACACTTCCAATTCCAGTTCCACAAGAGTTCCTCCTTTCCTTCCCCATTACATATTGTATCACCCTTCACCATACCATGAACCCAAAAATATCAACATATTACTCATTTGCTCAATCCTAAAATATACTCAAATTTCCCCCATAACTGCTACTATAGCAATACCACTAACAGCAAAAATTAAATTCAAGATTTCTTTGTAGTTCTTTTAGTCCTCACAGTATATCCCACTGAGGTTGTATAGTCAAGAGTTCTGTGTTCAAGTTAAATGAATTAATTTTTTCTGTGTGGTTATGATAGCAATACAATGTATAGTTGACTTGTTTAATTCCATATTTAACTTTAGTTATTATTTCCTATCAATCTTCATTAATTTTAGCCAGATCAGATGAGTATCACAAATCCTGTTGCTTATTTTACACTATTATTAAAACTTCTTTATTTGTATGCAATCAACCTTTCTTTATTTTGCCTAAAAAACCCACTATCTACTTATTTCTTCCCCCAGTCATTCAGGCAACTCAAAATGAGCCCAAACACCACTTTAATCTCAGGTGAGGCCATTAACTTCTCTAGGTCTCAGATTTTTTTCTCAGTAATAATATCCAATGACTCATTATTAGAATAGAAGTAATCACCTTCCATAATACTTATAAAACATCACTAGCTTCCTTTTCTGAATTCCACTGCCATTCCATTAAAACCAGTAATTATCACAGGCACATGCTTCTCACTCATCTTCACTCCTCTTGTTCCCTTATATCATTCTCCTGGTATCTTTTCTTCAAGTTCCTCTCCGCAAATTCATTCTCTAGACACTTTTCTTGAGAAGAGACTATTTCTAAGTCTTACATGTCCAATATCAAAGCTGCCATATTATTCACTATCCTTTCCTTTAATATTAAACCCATATATGGATCTTACCAAACCGTAGGACCTGTCCAAATTTACATTTTATATATTTCCAACCATAAGAAATTTTAAATTATCAAAAACATTAAAGCAAAATAGTTTAATAGATTAAAAAGCTGTGGGCAGAATTCATAACAACAAACAATATTTACCCTTATTATAATTTAGGTTTTTAAGATAAAAGCTGCATATATACATATTTTTTTGTACCTGTAATCATAAGATCAAATGCTTCTTGGCTGACTCCTCCAAGAGTTTTATTTTTACTATGTTCTGGGTCAGTAACAACTCCAGAGCTGGAAGTCTTAGATATTAACTGGTCATTCCAATGTTTCTGTTTGGACAAGCCTTTAACCAACTATAATGAAAATATGTACATCAGTCATTTTGTTTAATGAACAAAAAAGCTGAATAGCTTTGTCTCTTTTGAATTAAAACTAAAGTATTCATATCTCTTTTTTATATCTTTGGCTCTTTTAAGAAATTATAAATTCAAAACTCTACAAAAATATATAGTCATATTTTAGGAATTTTATTTACAGCAATTATTTTAGATTAGACTTGGGTCTAAGGCTTAGCTGAATTCATTTTCATTACCTAAATAATTCAGTACCAAGGGAAGGCATGATTTTCAACCCATAAAAGTCTAGAAACCCTCATTCATGATTTCATTATTTACATACAGGGGTAAATGATTGAATGTAACATTTTATTCTTTAAAAAAAAAAAAGGAGAAAGAAATCAAAATTATGCCTATAGGTTAACTCATAATTTATTATCCCAGTTCTACTACAGATATCCATACCAACTTTCAACTTCCTAAACTGAAATTAAAACAAAAACCATTTCTGTGGGGAATATACAATTGTTATCCTTAAATTATTTCCAAATTTCAGTGATTTAGGTATTTCTGACCAAGTAAGTCTTTGAAATGTTTTTAATGTAACTGCAGTATCATCTGTACCCCATTCTAGCTCAGCAATACAACAATACACACCTCATTTTCTCTTCCAACTAGAGATCCAGCCGTAGAAGGCTGAATCATCTTCAGAGTTCTTCTTGGAACAGGACTACTCTGAAAGTCAACATAATAAATTATCTGGTTACTAAGTTACTATATGGACTGTTACTAACTTAATCCTACTATAATTTACAAAAAAACAAAACAACCCAAAGGACATTAATGTTTGATATGGTATATAATTTTATAAAATTACACATGGTTTGATCAACTAGCAAAGTTATTATTTCCCTAAAATTCTAATAAAGTTTGAAGAAATTCTAAAAATAAATCATATTACTCAAACTTGACACAAACAAGTGACTCTTCTCCCATTTCAACATATGTTCTTGCTACAGTCATACAGTCATTGTTTAGTTAAAACAAAAATACAACATTTTTAAGTTCTAATACTTCATATATGGTGAAATTCCAGAATACCAGAAATATCTGTATTCCATCTTATAAAAAAAAAGATCTTCCACACAGAAACTAGAAATGTACCAAATATCACTACATTCATGGCAGAAACCCACAAAAGGGGCAAATTGGAGGAAAGGGTTAATTATTTAACTGCAAAATATTTCTCTCCCCTAATCAAAAGGATTCCTCTTAGGCTTTCTTTAAATTGTGAATATCCCCTAACATATTTATATGAATTCACCACAAGAATATAATTTTAAGAATATTACACATGTAAGAAGACCTGCTTCTCCCCCTCAACCTTTACCTGAGTGTAGAAGCAGTTTGCTTCAAGACCATTCATTAGCAGACAGCAAAAATGTCAGTGCTTGAGGCATACTACAACTCCAAAATGCCCAAGCTATTGTTTCGGGAAAAAAATTGCCTTCCTTGTAATATGTAAATACCTTCCTGCATATTTCCTGATCTAAAAGATCTCTCTACTATATCTGCAAAAAATCATTAGTTATACTGCCACCATGGGATAGCAAACAATAGTGAATACTCAAACAAAGTTAGTAAGAACATGACACCAGAGCAGCGTGAGAAAGTTACTGATTCCACACTGCACTCCACAGGACTAGAGCTCACCTTTCCCACGGTAAAGTTTCTACTGCTGATTATTATCTCACCATTGAACTGAAGAACAAACGCTGGCTACTGGGAGAACAAATATTACACCAACATTTCAGATATAATTTAAGATTAGTCAACAGTCTCCAGACAAACAGAAGAAAATACAACTTTGAAACCCTTTAATAATAGATGTTAATTTATTTAAACACTTGCTACTAAGATAAATGACTGAAATACTAAATGACCATTTCCAAGATTTAACTTTCACAACTGTAAGCTTTATAGCATCCAGCCACCCAAATGTAACATTGCTATTATCATTTTATTCATACAGATCTTGCATTTAGAATAAGCTCTTTACAACCAGAAAGGTTCTCATATATTAATGAGTCTTAATCTTTTTAGAAAACAATTTTATATTCTGCAAACCCCCTCAAGAAACAGTAACAACAAAACAAGCATGCACACAGCATTTTGTGTGTGACTGGCAAGGAATCTATGAACTCCTAAAATATACTCTTACAGACTAGCTTCAGTCCAACTCGCTCATTTTACAGATGAGTAAACTGAGGCAGAGATGCTAAATAACTCACCCAACATCACAGTTTTGGAGGCAGAACCAAGCAGAACCCAGGTCCTTTTATATTCCAGATAGTTGTACTATAACTACTAAATATTAGACTTCTCTTTAAATGTTAGACTCTGCTGGAATTACATAAATTATCTGTCTGGGATTTGATTCAAAATAATTCAGTGGAAGAAAGAAGGAGCGAATAGAGACGGAGATGAAATAAGACTTGCCATATGCTGATAGTCCATGGGGTTGCAAAGAGTCAGACACGACTGAGCGACTGAACTGAACTGATATACTGATAATTGCTGAAAGTGGGGGAAGTAAATTGAGATTAAATTACTATTTTTTAATATTTTCCTAATAAAAAGTTTAAAAACACACACATACAAAGCACAATTGGAAGATGTTATTACCCTTTATGGAAGATGATGGGATCAAATTCACATATTATCAGTACAAACTATTATTCAAGAAAAATAATGCAAGAAAGATACTAAGGCAAGGTAATAATGCAAAATGTCTCTGTGATCAAAGATCTAACTTGAATATACACTTAAAGGATTTTAATAAAACCATCTCATGAAATGTAGTAAGAGTAAAAACAAAGGAATAAAAAGTCTTGTATACAGAAAACCATAAGGAATTTACTAAAAAAAACTATTACAACTAATAAACTAGCTCTGCAAGGCTGAAAGAAACAAGATCAAGATACAAGTCAATTGCATTTCTATATAGCAGCAATGACCACACCAAAAATTTAATTAAGGAAATGATTCCAGCTACAAAAGCATTAAAAACAACAAAATACTTAGACCTAAATAAATGGAAAACCATCCTATGTGCCTGAATCACAAAACTTAATGTTCAACCATAATTCATTTTTAAACAGTCCTCTATTGTTACTTGCCCTCAGACTCAAAATTTAGTTAAGTCAAGGTTCTTAGAAATTATAGCCAAGTTAAATTTGACCAAATTATGTCAAAAACATCTAACTACCTGCTTTCTACAAAAGCTGAAAGCGATTGCATCACATACCTTTACATTCTCTTGGAGTCCTTCTTGCTTCTGCTTCATGCTGTGACTCATTACACACTTGATGAACAGCAGAAGACTAGCAATTCAAAAACAGAACAATCTGCATCAGAAAGTGAAATTTAGTTTTTTGTTCAAAGTACAACATAAAAATAAAAATTAAAAAATCATAACGATAAAAAAGATAGAATCTTTTCTCACTGTACCCAAACTCAGCCCTGTCAATGACAAGTGACTAAAGCTAATGACTCTTAATATCTTTACTTTATACATACACACACACACACAAAATAATTCTGGCTGGTAAAATTTTGTTACATATGAGAAAATATGTAGTCTAAGCAAATTTACAAAACATGATGGTGTTCTATATTAAATGCAGGGCTCCCAAAGATCTGAAAAATGGTCAGTGGGAAAAGTAAAACACAGACATTCAGGTATGATCAGGTCAAAAACAGCATCCTAACTTTGCTGTTTCAAAGGCAGATTTAAGCTATAATAATCTTGGCTCTGGTAACCAGCAATAACTTAATACTGACTTAATATCTAATCAAGTAAGATTATGCATTTCCATGTGTAGGGAATGTTTAACCACCATTAACTGAGGCACTGATGGATGCAAAGAAAAGGGAGGAGACAAAGGGTTATGCAATCTTATTAACCAGGACACTGGCTCCACTCACTCCGAACCCAAATTTGAACTCCTCAGCCGTCTCTCTTCTCTCATACAGATCTCACTGATTTCTGTAGCTATGCCTTTCTTTACTCAGTGCAGTGACTTCTAAACTTTGACTATGACCCATCCCATGTGAATACATTTTATGCTGTGTGCCAGCACACACAAATGAAATCATAAAAGCTTAGAAAAAAAGTCTAATGCTGTGACTCATCCTATTTTCTAGTCTGTTTCATGTTAAGCAAATGCTGGTCGGGCTGAGCCAGGGCAGTGGTTTTCAAACTGCGGGTCGAGGCCTGGGATTCCAAAATCACTTAGCGGGTGTTTAAAACATCAAAGTGTATGGCATAGGAGGAATAAATACTGCTTCCTGAAGGTTCTAATTTAGCTGAGGAATGCGTCCTAAATTGCGATGTAAAAAATGATTTAGTACACGTCATGATTTAAACAGTTGAAAGCCACAGGTCAAACCTAACTCCTAACTTGCTCATTACACTCCCGCCGACATCCTTACTTTTTATTATCTAGTTATTTTAAACAACTAGATTGAAAACTCTAGCACAGGAGTGAGTCCAAGAAACTATTGATAAAATGATGAAACCAAGTGTCACCACTTTCATTTTTTCTTTAAACGAGC
The DNA here is from genome assembly GCF_963930625.1 of Muntiacus reevesi. Lineage (NCBI taxonomy): Eukaryota > Metazoa > Chordata > Mammalia > Artiodactyla > Cervidae > Muntiacus > Muntiacus reevesi. The sequence goes on from NC_089268.1 coordinate 33,660,858, forward strand.
AAACGCAGGATTCAGGGATCTTCTCCCCCGAGCCCAGTTAGCGGACCACTATGCAGGCTCAGTGGTAAAATAACAGCCTGTCAATGCAGGAGACGCGGCTTCGATCCCTGGGTCGGGAAGGTCCCCTTGGAGAAGGAAATGGCAACGCACTCCAGTATTCTTGCCTGGGTAATCTCATGGACAGAGGAGCCTGGCAGGTTACGGACGTGACTTAGCGACTAGACAACAACAATGGATTTCCACCAGTTAATTCCTGGTCATGAGGACGGATGATGTTCCTCTTGACAAGGTACACCAACGTTGATGCCCTCACACCAACCAACTGCACAGAAACCGCCCCATAACCCCGCAAATCTGTCCTCGGGACAGAGACCCAGACGCCAAAGAGGCGGCAGAAGGTTCAACGCGCCGGGGCCCTCCAACCCACGGGTGCGTCTGGGGACGGCGCCCGCCAGCCAATAGCGAGTGCGGACGGGAAAGCGCGCCAAAACCGACCTAACTAATCGGACGGGGTCCAGTCTCACCTCCCCCCCCGCCCCCGCCCCCCACCCGCGACCGTTTAATCGCCTCTTCACCCGACCCCGACACTGGCCAGGCAGTCATCAGAGGAGTATGCGACTTCTGGCCGGCGGCAGCCCTAAGAGGCCTCATCTAGCAACCCCTGCGGACCCCCTCCAGGCACCCCTCTCACACTTACCGGATGGAAGCGTGCAGTACTCGTAGCGAACTCAGGAAGTTGTGACCGCTGCTCCTCGCGCGGGGTTGACAGCCAACCCACGTTTGCCGGCTGCCGCTGGAGTGAGGGCGCGAGCTGCTGGGAAAACACTGAAACTCTTCCCGCCGGCCGGGGACGATCACGTAACCGCCTGACGCTAGACGTAGGGCGGAGCTATCGGAATCCGACGAATTGCCTCTCGCCTCCGCCCGTTTCGGCTCCGCCCCTTCCTGCGCCTGCGTGGTGGGCGTGGCGTGTATTTGGGCCCGAGTGGGTTCTGGGTCGCGGCTTCTGTCCTGCGGTCTCAACTTCCGTTCAAAGTGAATGATTTTGGGTTTTTTTGCCCCCACTAGATGTAAACACCGAGAAAAAAAAGTATTGTATTTTTCTGAAAATCCTTGTTCCGCGGCCTCCTCATTGTATTAAGAGCTTTTATATTTTGGCTTTTTCATGTTGACTAAATTGTGGTGCCCTAGTTCCCTTGTGGCTCAGTTGGTAAAGAATCCGCCCGCAATGCGGAAAAACTGGGTTCGATCCCTGGGTTGAGAAGATCCCCTGGAGAAGGGAAAAGCTACCCACTCCAATATTCTGGCCTAGGGAATCTCATGGACTGTATAGTCCGTGGGGTCGCAAAGGGTCGGACACCACTGAGCGACTTTCACTTCACTTCACTTCAGTAGTACTAGAAGGCCTAATCGTGCAACAGACCCATTGACTGAGCGCCTAGTAGGTACCAGTACTGTTCTAGGCACTGGAATACAGCTGCCATTGCAATTTGAAGGAGCAGGAAAACCTTAATAATAATTGTTTTTGTTGTTTAGTCGCTCAATTGTGTCTGAATCTTTGCAACCCCATGGACTGTAGGCCCCCATGCTCCTCTGTGCTTGAGTTTTTGCAGGCAGGAATACTGGAGTGGGTTGCCATTTCCTCCTCGAGGGGATCTTCCCGTCCCAGGAATCGAACTTGAGTCTCCTGTGTTGTAGGCGGCTTCTTTACCCCTGAGCCACCGGCAAGCCCTAATAATAATTACCTCTAGCTTTTTATTATTGTTATTACTTTTAGTCGTTTTACAAATTTCTCAACTTTCTTTGTGGGGATAGTACACTTCAGATAACCAGAGTCTTGTTGAATCTTTTGTTTATACCTATCATAGCTGTCAATGTTAATACAAGTCTGTTTTCCCTTTTCTTAACTTTTCACGGAACTATCATTCTCAGAAGGAAGGAAATAGCTGGTAACTACACACAGCATCACCTTTCTGAAAGCAATGCATTCTCAACTGTGTACCCTCCAGACACTGCATGCCCATCTCCTGCCCCCTACCACATTGTATTTCCTTTTGACAGAGCTCAAAATGTACAAAGCAATATCATATGATTCTAGTTATCTTTGGGTGAAATGTAACATAAAATCTAAATTCTAAATAAAGAAACAATCCATTCATTGGAAAGCTATCAATAGATGACTGAGTTTCCAGAGTAAGAATTCTGATGACCACTGTGTAATTTGACTTTGAAACACCAGCCAGTCAAAACAGTAAATCTGACTTCTAGCCAGTCAGTCAAAACAGTAAATCTGACTTCTAAATTCTTCATTCAGCCAGATGATTAAAACGGCATCACTGATGAAAAGAGCCCAAATACTAAGTATATATTTTAAAAATGTATAAAAAATTATATTCAGGTAGTCTGTAACAAGTATTATATAAAGCAAAATATACAATGTTACTTCTTTCCAGAACTAAAAAGCTGGGAAAGGAAAATGTCTTCCATATTAAAATGATGAGAGGTAAAATTTAGAGATTACCATAGTTGAAAATCTACAGAAGCAAGAAGAGAATTTATTTCCTAAGCATCTTATGAAGCCCACCTCCCCAGATGTTATCTGTAGTTGCTAAGAGGATTGGTTAGTTTGGGGATGGTGTGAAGAAACTTTTACTTTATACATTTTAGTGTTGCTTTACCTTTTAATTCAAAGGAGATGATGTTTCCTTTAGCAAAAACTGTGAAACCCCCAGAGTTTGAAAAAACTGTGTCACCAGCTTAGGTTAGATCCCTCCTGCTTTGCCTGCTAAATGATCAACTAATTAATGTGACAGATTAATTCAGATCTCTAAGTGCTATTCAGTTGGGTGGCCACTAGCCACATGATGGATATTGAACATCTGTATTTTCTGATTTATTAAAGGAGAAGGAATGAAAATAAATAAGTAAATAAATAGGTCAGTCCCTGAGAGGGACTGCCTGGATGCTGAAGGAAAATACAGATAGAACCCTTCATTTGTGGGAGGCTAGAGCCGCCTTATCTGCCACCAAGTGACTGTGCTTCAGCAAACAACAAATCAGAAACAGAACTTGGGCTCAGGAAAAACTTCAAGTGGCCTGAGAAAAGTCAACAAAGTTATCATAGGAGAGCCTGAAAACCAAGCACAGGCATCCTTAAAGCCAAATAATTTTTAATCCTATCTTAACATTGGTGTCTTTGAAACATTCCTTTTTAAAAAAAAACATTTATTTATTTGGCAGCACGAGGTCTTAGCTGCGGCATGTGGGAACTTCCATCTTCCTTGCGGCACGCAGGATCTTTAATTGTGGCATGTGAAGTCTTGGTTGCAGCATGTAGGATCTAGTTCCCAACCAGAGACTGAACCCAGGTCCCCTGCATTGGGAGCACGGAGTCTTCACCGCTAGACCACCAGGTAAGTCCCAAAACATTTAACACGTGCCATTTCACTTTCATCAGCACAAAAACCTGCAAAGTGAACACAATTATTTTTTTTCTGCATGCCACAGGCAAACTCTGAAAAGGAGGGCTGGTGTCTGAATGTGTGCCAGGCATCGATTTATTTCCTCTTGGCCCCAAATTCACTGCCAAGCTCCGGAGGGAAGATTTTCCCACGAGTTCCACCAGTACAGCATCACCGTGACTACTGTCACTTCCCTCCTCTCCAATAAGGTCTGGATCTCAGAGAGGAGGAAATTCCTCAGACACTCTATTTCAGCACCCAAGGAAGTAAAGACAGCTCTCAAGAGTATACTATAAGAAGCAGCCACTGTTCCTCCAGCTAAAACAAACAGCATCCAAGGCAGACCCCGCCACCCAGCTGAGATCTAGACCTTGTTGGAGCAGGCATGCTAGGGACAGGGATGTCCCTGGGGCGCTGTACCCAGGGAACTTGATGGAAATATTCCCTCTGGTACTTCCCTGAAATCTGTTCTCTAGGGTGCCAGAGAAAGCTGTTCCCTGGGAAGTATCTCCCCAGACACCAGAGGGGAATTCTACAATGATATTGCCCGAGGCAAGGGGGCAGTGAGGAGTGATGTCACGAAAGCTGCTGGCAGCCCATTGCCTCTGCAGACTTGCATCCCCGGCTCTATCGTGTAGTAAACAGGAAACTTGGTAGCTCATCCAGCAAAGTCTCCTTCTATACATGAACCTGCAGGACAGCAGTTGTTCTAACTGCTGCCACTGCAGTGACTTTGGGGTGTGTGGATGCCTGAACACCTGTTCACCCACACAGAAAGACCCTTAATCTCCTTCAGAACTTGCTTCTGACTAAATCCTTACCTCTAACGAGAAGGATAAACACCTTGTTTTGAATCAGATGGTCTTTTCTATCTCCCTTGGGTAGAGTTTATTATTTTATCCCCAAGAGACTAGATACAACTTGCTCAGAGGCTGTCAGGAGATTGGAAGCCTCAGGTTATCTCATTTAGGCCCTGACTGTCGACAGGGAAATTACATGGGACTCTCGAGGCTTCGATAAGTGCCCAGAAGGGCCATCATCCCAGGTGAATCTGCCATCTGAGAAAACTGCCGATGAACTCTAAAGACTCTGCTCTTAAATCTGCTAATATGAGAATGTCAAGAGTTCAGAACTTATTTTCTCGATCAACAAGGTTATAGTTAGAAACAAAGACTCACTGACTTTTTCCTGGAAATTTCTTTAAAGATAATGCACCACCTATTGTTACCCCCAAGTTGAATGTGATTTGGAAATCTACTGCCAGTTTAAGGAAATACTGGGGCTAGAAATATGAGAAACACCATAAGGATGCCAAAAGCAAAATCCAAAGTATAGGAAATGCCACAGGACAAATAACCTGGTTTCTTCAACAACTAAGTGGCAAGATGAGAAGAAAAAAAAAAAAAAGCAAAAGAATGGATTTGTAGAGTACAAAGAAACATAATAATAAAGGCAATATATGAATCTTGTGTGAACTAATGAAATGTAAAAAAAAGTAAGGGAAATCTGAATGCCAACTGAACATTTTATGTTGTTTAGGTATTAGGTATAATATCAATATTGTGGGGTTTTTTTCTTTTAAATTTCTTATTTTGTATTGGGGTATCATCAATTAACAATGTTCTGATAGTTTCAGGTGAACAACGAAGGGACTCAGCCATACATATATGCATTTATCCATTCTCCTGCAAACTCCTGTCCCATCCAGGCTGCCAAATAATATTGAGCAGAGTACCATGTACTACACAATAGGTCCTTGTTGGTTATCCATTTTAAATACTTGTGGTTTTGTTTTGTTTTGACTGCACTGCATGGCATCTTAGTTTCCCAACCAGGGATTGAACCTGTGACCCTTGCAGTGGAAGCTTGGATTCTTAACCATTGGACCTCCATACAAGTCCCAGTATTGTGATTTTTACTGTAATGGCTTTATCTGTATGCTATTTATAGAAACTTATGGATCTCTTCTTTGGAATAATCATTGTGGGAAGGAAGAGTAAAGGTACAAATCAGGCTTTCTCAACATGGGCACTATTGACATTTTGACTCAGATAACTCTTTGTTGTCGGAGGCTGCCCTCTGCATTGTTTGCTGTTCAACAGCGTCCCTGGCCTCTACCCTCTAGCTACCGGGAGCACTCCCCAGTTATGATGATCAAAAATGTCACCAGACATTGTCAAATATCCCCTGTGGGACAAAATACCCCCAGTTGAGAGTCTTTATTGTAAGACAAGATTGGCCTACCAATGTGTAACTGTTAACATCAGTGCATATGAATACATGCTCAGTCACTTCAGTCGTGTCCTACCCTCTGTGACCCCATGAACCTTGGCCCACCAGGCTCCTCTGTCCATGGGACTCTCCAGGCAAGAGTACTGGAGTGGGTTGCCATTTCATACTCCAGTGATAAAGTACGAAGTGAGTGAAGTGAAGTCACTCAGTCGTGTCTGACTCTTTGCAACCCCATGGACTGCAGCCCACAAGGCTCCTCTGTCCGTGGGATTTTCCAGGCAAGAGTACTGGAGTGGGTTGCCATTGCCTTCTCCGATGATTACATGAGGGCTTGTTATTCTGTTTCTCTACTCTTACATACATTTGAAACTTTTAATAATGATTTAAAATAGTAACTTAAAATGGATTAAAAAATAGATATACTGCAAGGTGTTTGACTATAAAAACCTTGACAACCACAAATATTTGCACCAATTAATTTTTGGAGACAGAAGACAAACTACAAGCTGAGAGAAAATATATGTAATGTGTTTCACAGATAAAGGGCTAATTTCTCTAACTTACAGAGTTCTAAAATATTGTGAGAGAAAAAAGCCACCAACTCAATAGAAAAACTGGACAAAAGACAGGAGTCAGTACCCAGAAAAAGATTATACAAATGGTGCTTGAATATATGAAACAAAACTCTACTCAAAGTAAGAGATACGCAAATTAAAACACTGAGAAACTATTTCTTACCTATCAGATTAGCAAATATTCCAAAGATGACAAAAGTCCTTGTGGTAGGTAGAATTCTAAAGTGCCTCCATGTATGATGTTTGACCTCTATAGAGTTATCCCTTGAATAGGTTATCTTATATAGCAAAGACAACTGGATTTTATGAGTATATTTAAGGTTCCAAATCAGTTGTCTTTAAATTAATCAAAAGGGGAGTGATCCTGATAACTTTGACTTAACCAGGAGGATGTTCTTCAGCAGAGGCTCAGACTTTTCTTGAAGGTGGAAGCATTCTCTTGCTGTCCTTTAAGAAGCAAGCCACCATGAATTTTACGGCCCCAAAGAAACGAATTCTGCCAACAACCTGAATGAGCTTGGAGACAGATTCTTCCTCATCTCAGTTTCAGAATGTTAGCACCTTCTTCACAGTAATTTACCAAACAGTATTCAGGGCTTCCCTGGTGATTCAGATGGTAAATAATCCACCTGCAGTGAGGGAGACCTGGGTTGGATCCCTGGGTTGGGAAGATCCCATGGCAACCCACTGCAGTATTCTTGCCTGGAGAATCCCCATGGACAGAGGAGCCTGGCGGGCTACAGTCCTTGGGTTCGCAAAAAGTCAGACACGACTGAATGATTGTGCACGGCGAAGCATATTCATGGCATATACCATCTTCCCAGGAGGCTCCGTGGTAAAGAATCTGCCTGCAATGCAGGAGATGCGTGTTTGATGCCTGGGTCAGGAATATCCTCTGGAAGAAGAAATACAACCCACTCCAGTATCCAGTATTCTTGCCTGGAGAATTCCATGGACAGAGGAGCCTGGCAGGCTTCAGTTCAAAGGGTTGCAAAAGAATCAGACGCAATTTAGCGACTAAGCAACCACAATTCACAGCATATAATTTCAGGAAGAATTTTTTACGATCCACTAGATGGCAATGTTCCCTAGCCTAATTGAAAGCAGAACTTGGAAAGACTCCTTCATCTAACAATCTATATATGCTACATTGATTTTCTCACCTATTGAGCAAACTAGATTTTCATTCATGTCTATGCAAAATGATGTTCTTTAGAACTTTAATAACAAAAAAAAAAAATCCTGTTTTCCCACCCATGGGCTATATTAAATTCAGAATCACTGGGTTGGTGGGGACTTCCAGAAGTCTGCTAGTCCCTTTCCCTATCATCAAACAGAACAACCCTCCTCCTCTGTTATCTTTTCTTTGCCTGGGAAATAGGACATTTCTCAAAGTTCTGTTTCAACATTTAGCATAAAGTCAAGTGGCTCATTCATTTCTTCATTCATTCTACATAAGGCAAACAATTTCCAAGCAATTACCACATGCCTGGTAATTTGCTAGGTATTAGGGATAGGATGGTGCCCAAAGATACAGTCCGCTGCCCTCCATGAGATTTTATCATCAATTGCCCTGGCAGTTGGCCCTCCTGAAAAAATGGAAAAGTCGATGTGGCTCCTTGTAGGGTGCTTGCTCTGCTCTTCTCAGCTCAAGCGGAGGAAAGATCTTACAACTATAAGAAATGGAGGCCTCCAAAAAAACAAAAGAAAAGAAATGGAGGCCCAGTAAGGAAAAACAGACAAGCAAATCATTACCAGGTAAGGTGAGAAATGTGAGGGAGTAAGTAGAGGGTGCTGTGAAGCCCACAGGAGGAGGAAAGAGCCCAGCCAGTCTTAGTAGTCAGGAACAGCTTCCCAGGTGAAGCGGCATCCTAAACTGACACGTGAGGGATACTGAGACAGGAGAGGAGGATACACTGAGACAGGAGAGAGGGGGTGGGGTGGGGGGTGGAGCAGATGGAATGGGAGGGGGGGAAGGGCCATGCAGGTTGCAGAAGTTGGAAGAGGAAGAAGAGCATCTTACCAACTCTGTCCTCTGTGACACCCGCGAGAGGTGGAATGAAGGGGGTGGGTGGGAGGCTCAAGAGGGAGGAAATATATGTGTGAAAGTGAAAGTGAAGTTGCTCAGTCATGTCCGACTCTTTGTGACCCCATGGACTGTAGCCTACCAGCCTCCTCCATCCATGGGATTTTCCAGGCAAGAGTACTGAAGTGGGCTGCCATTTCCTTCTCCAAAGCAGATATATACTTAGAGCTGATTCACGTTGTTGCGCAGAAGAAACCAACACAGCATTGGAAAGCAATTATCCTCCAATTAAAAACATAAAAGTGATAACTAAAAACCAAACAAAAAGAAGAGTGTCTTATCTGAATCTGTATCCCCAGCATTCAACACAGTGTCTAGCACACAGGGAACTTTTGTTAAACATGACCGTCTGGTGCTGTCACACAGGAAGACTTTGGACAGATCATGCCGCTTCCTTGAGCCCAGCTGTCCTTACTCTGAAGGTGAATAAGATCACTTAAGGAGATTGGGGAGAGGGAGATAAAAGGGCTCAAGGTCTAAGTATGCAGATAAACTTAAGAGACAGGGGGAGAAAAGAGTTGCAAGGAAGCCTGGCAATCAGCAGCGCCAGAAGCAGGAGCAGCTGGGCGAGTGTGGTATCTTGGAGACAAAGCATTTTAAGAACTTAGCATTGATCAACTGTCAGAAGTCAAGTAATTTAAGGAATAGACCAAAGTGACCATTAATACTGATAAGAAGCTGCCATTGGACTTAGCAGGAGAAGACTCTGTGGCCTGCTGGGTGCAGCAGCCACACTGCAGTGGGTTGAGGTGAATCCGTGGAGCCAGCAAGTACAGAAGACTCTAAAGAAATCTGACAGTGAAAGTAGGAAAAGGATTGTGCTTCTTTTGATGCTGCCGGAAAGGAGACAGGGGAGGTCACAGATAGTGAGGGAGAAGAGTGAGGCTGTGGGGCAGCTGTGGCATTCGGGAAGGCAGGTGAACTCGGGAGGTAAAACCTCATGGACAGATATTATTTGTAGACTTTTTGATGATGGTGGTCATTCTGATTGGTGTAAGGTGACATCTCATTGTAGTTTTGATTTGCATTTTAGAGTGGCTCATTTTTAACACATTATTTCCAGGAATCATGAAATGAAGCAAATAATTAAATGACCAGAAAGTAAATGCAGATAATGAAAATTTTCTCATATTGAACTTTGTATACACGTGCGTGCTAAGTCGAGTCAGTCATATCCGACTCTCTGCAACCTCATGGACTGTAACCAGTCAGGCTCCCCTGTCTATCGGATTTCCCAGGCAAGAATACTGGAGTGGGTTGCCATTTCCTACTCCAGGGAATCTTCCCAACGCAGGGATTGAACTCGCATCTCTTGCGTCTCCTGCATCGGCTGGCAGATTCTTCACCACTGAGTCACCTGGGATGACTCAGACCAACTAAGCAACTTTGTTTTCTAAGCAAAGCGGACTTTGTTTTCTAAAAAAAGCAGACCAACTAAGGGACTTTGTTTTCTAAATAGCCACAGACTGCACACCCCTCATTGCTTGCACCTGGGTGACTGCTCCTTCCCCTCTCCCTTGGTAGGCCACCAAGACATTCTGCCCTTGTAGCAGAAGGAAAGCCTAAGGAAGCTTAGCAAGGTGGCCAGAGCAAGCCTTCTGCGAGATAAGGGGAAGCTGAAGCGGGTGGTGATTGTAGCAGAAGTGCATTTGTTAAGGCTCTCACAGGTGGCAAGGAAAAGGTCCAGAAGGGGGTGAAATTACGTTGCACGGAGGCGTAGGATCCAGAAAGAGCATGGGAGACCACCTCAGCAGCTGACCAGTCACTCTGGGTCCCTTAGAAAACTGAGAGGAACAACAGGCCTCAGAATTGGATGGATAATCTGAGTTCATGTAAGCATCTGTCCTCACTGGGAGAGGGTCTGATTGGCTGGATCTGCTGACATTCACTTTATCGAGCATCCCTACTGGGAGGAGTTCCACTGAGCCCTCTCTGAGGAGCGGGGATCTCTGCCTTTACCCTGGCTACCTGTTGACGCCTGCTTTCTGAGATGCTCTTCCCAGGTTATAATCCTCAAATTTGGCTCAAGTAAAATTTCCCATTTCTTTCTTAGACTGACTGATTAGTTTTTCTTCTATATGAGTGAGAAAGAGAAGGGACAAATGGGCAAGCAAAGTACAACAAGTAGGCTTATTTTCAAAAAGAACTAAGGCAGGTGCCCCTTCAGATGGGAGGAGAATTAGAGAAAGTTACACGATGTCTTACTTGTGTCCTAGATTTTGCTCAATGCATCTTTTCCTCTTTGGGGAATTTACGGATTAGATAAGAAACAGGTTTTTGGGAAATGGACTGAAAAACAAATGAAAAGAAGCAAATATATCCCATGATTTAAAACTCCTAAAGTGTTTAAGAAAATTAAAGACACAAGCTCCAATCTAGATAGTGAATAATCTCAGTGATAATGGAGAGAAGAGAGCATCTGAAGGACCAATGTGGGTTTCCCTAGGAATTCAGAATTTTTAAAGATTTCTGTGAAAGGTGAAAGACAATACATTCTTCAAAATGAATGCAACATCAGCAAAAGCCTACATGAACAGTGTTTAAAAAACCAAAACCAAGAACAAATCAGAAGTTATATTCACCCCCTTAAGAAGCTGAAGGTTTTGGTTAGAAGTCGTGGTGGGTTGAGGACAGGTAGTGATTAGGCTGGGTCAGGGCCAGCCGCCTGTTTGGGGGACCCAGCGCAAAATGAAAACGGGAGCCCCCTCGTTAAAAAATTATGAGCAATTTAAGATGGCAACAGCAGAGCAGTAAGCCAAGTCCAGGACTCTTCCGCATGACCACTCGGGTGCACGCTGAGGAAGCCGGCCCTGGGCGGATGACACAAGACTGATCAAACTCTGCCTCAGCCCAGCCAGCTCCGCTTTAATGTTCTCAGGGGAGCTATGCAAGATACGATGTAGAAAACACTGCACCAGGCTACTTGCTCAGGTGTGTCCAGACTCGCTGCCACCTCATGGACAATAGCCTGCCAGGCTCCTCTGTTCATGGGATTTCCCAGGCAAGAATACTGGAGTGGGTTGCCATTGCCTCTTGCAGGAGATCTTCCTGTCCCAGGGATCGAACCCTCATCTCCTGTGTCTCCTGCATTGCAGGCGGATTCTTTACCACTGCTCCACCGGGAAAGCACACTACACCAGATCCCCCATCATTTTTCAGTAGTTCCTGTAACTGCTTTCACAGCGCTCTCTGGTAAACTCAGCAGCGGGACACATTTGAGGCTCAAGACAGCTCTCTCTCTGCCAAATGGAACTGAGAATGCCTGAGAGTTTATGTAAACAGAAGAGAGGAAAAGAGCAAATGACTGAAGGCACCGGCTAAGTCAGAGAGAAAAGCCAGCTCTAAAGACCTCTCCCTGTGGCCAAAGCATCCTGTTCACTATTTACAACTCCAGTCAGATCAGTAGCATCTCCTCTAGGAGGGGATCAAAATTGGAGGTGAGAAAAGGACTTTCTTCAGTTCCTTTAACCCATCCTGAGGGAAAGGGCTTTTAAAAAGTATATTTGAATTGAAAGAGGAACAGGAAAAGCACTGTTCTTTGTTGCTTTTGTCAGGGGAGTGTGTAATTTCCTCTGTTCTGTCCACGCACGGTAGTGTTACAGCTCCGTTTTATTAGGAAAAACAAAGGACAGTACACCCTTGAGGCATGAGGATGGGCCAACCCCAAAGGAGAGGCCTCAATCCTTCTAGACTTCCTCCTTTTATACATTTGTCTCCTTCCTCCTGAGCCTGCCCTGTGCAAATTGGGCTAGCCAAGTGTGTTTGTTTCACCTGAAGTTCTCATTCTGGTCCGTGGATTTCCTTTTTTTTTCTTTCCCCCATTTTCACGGGCTTTTTCTTTTGTCTTTTAGCCACTGCCATTTTGAACTCCTTTTTCCTATTCTAACTACCTAACGCTTTGTTAAAGTAAGCATAAATACTAAGAGATAACAATAAGCAAGGAAAATAGCCAATTGTTTTTCTTCATCTTTTCTTTAAAGCAAGGTTTAGTAATATGCAAAGTTTTAAAAAAGAAAAAGCAATGGAAACTTAATAAAAATGTGTAAGAGCATCAGATAATAATGCAGATGTTTTAAATGAACTTAAGTGTCTGGAACTAGACAAAGTGCATTCCAGGGATACTGCAGGAATTGGTCCTTGTGCTCTGGGTCATTGTAATTGCTCTTTGAGAAATTATAGGACATGTGAGGAGAAACAAAAAAACTGGGGGAAAAGATCTCCAATTTTGATAAAAAGAGGAAAAAATTTAATTCTTAAAACAGGAACTGGTAATGTCAAACCCAAGTTCATGTGCCCGATGCATACTGAGATCAAAACAGACCAAGATGTCGGAGTCTGGAGCAGAGAAAGGCTACCTGGCAGTACTCTTCATTCCAGGAGGGACAAGGAAGTAAGCAGTTATGGGGAAATTGACTTTGGGTTGGCTCATTGGTTACCAGGGAAACTAGCAGAGAGGCATGCCCCTCACTGCCCCTTTGTTAAGCTATCAAGGTAGAGATCTTCTGATCTCAACATAAGAAGTCACTAGCTGCGGCCAGGACAAGTATGTAGAATGGTCAGTCATGGGTAGAATGTAGGTGAAGCAGGCACTGGTTGACAGGTAATGTAGGGGAGAACAGAACATCCATCTTGAGTTGCCTGATCATGATCATACACATGGGAGCTCTCCAAGTTCTACCAGCCGGACACTAAGACACAACAGCAAATCATCAGAGAGACCTGGCATTTTAGATCTAATTCAGGTATTTTGGAAACCTTAGACACGTGTTTTTGAAAGTATTTGTGAACTGGATTTAATTTCCCTATAGAGAAGGTATAGAAATGGTGATGGGATAATGATATTAGAGATCAATAGGAATGAAATTATTACATAAATTGATGCACAAAATAAGTTGAAGAACTCTAAGACTAGCATAACAGGAATTCCAGCCTGTGGTATATGTGTATGAGCTGTAAAAAAATGCGAATCTCCCTGTAATCCAAGAACTATCAGTGGTGGCGATATAAGTATACAAGTGCCCCACCTGCCTTCTTTCAGATTAAAAATTTAAAAGTTCACTCCTAGGTAAAATCCAGGGGGGAAAGTCATCTAAGTTTACCATGTTCACCAAAAATAGAGGAGCGTCTTAGTTTTTCTCTCCAATGGAAGTCAAGGTGCTGTGTACACATCGTGTGAAATTAGTATGTGGAGTTCGATGTTGCTTTTCTTTTTTTGGTTGCACTGGGTCTTCGTTGCTTCACGCCGGCTTTCTCTAGTTGTGGTTAGCAGGGCCTACTCTTGTGGTGGAGCACAGGCTCTAGGCAAGCAGGCTTCAGTAGTTGTATTGCATGGCTCTTGGGTTCATGGGCTTCAGTAGCTGCAGTACACAGGCTCGGAAATTGTGGTGCAGGGGCTGACCTGCTCCGAGGCATGTGGGATTTTCCTGGACAAGGGATTGAGCCCCTGTCCCCTACCTTAGCAGGTAGATTCTTAACCACTGCACCACCAGGGAAGTTCCCAGTGTTGCTTTTCTTGCTCAGTGATTTTAATGAAATTGAGTAGTCCTGCATGGTTTATTTTTTCTTTTTTCTAAACTGCATTCCCATGCCTATGGAAAGCATGCCTCTGGTATTGGCTATTTCAAAAAGTGTTTGAGACATTTCTTGATGTACAATCCAAAATGTTGATGTTTTGAACAGTTATCAACTACTGCATTCCTTAATTCTTTCTGCTGTTTGTCACAATTGTTATTTAAAGATCCAAATATGTATTGTGAGAAGACATGCCCTTTTTCTCTTAGTTTAAATAAACACCTAGGTACCTAGGGAAAAAATTCAAGTGGAAAAATTCAGTAAGTCTCAATATGATCTGCATTCCATTAGGTATGACTATGAACACTGAATCATAGCTTTTCAGTTGTAATTTTATTTTCACAAAATATTTGAATACCTCCCAATATTTTTGAAAGAAATCTTTCAAACATACATAAATCTATCCACAGATTTCTTATGCTCTTTTCATTTTTAAAAATTGCAGCTGTACATGAAGATGGAAAGACTAGCAGTATGAAAGCCTGTATACCCTCTACCTAGATTCAACACCCATGTTTTTTATCTCTCTGCCTATGGTATTTTTTTTAACTGAACAATTTGCAATGCTTCATGACACTTTTGCTCCTTTTTTCTTCCCTTTCCTCCTGAGCTTTTTTTTTTTTCTTTTTTTAATATTTATTTATTTTGCTGTACCAGGTCTTAGCTTCTGCACACGATCCCTTTGATCTTCCTTGCGGCATGCAGGATCTAGTTCCTTGATGAGGGATCGAACCTGGCCCCCTGCGTTGGGAGCCTGGAGTCTTAGCCACTGGACCACTAGGGAAATTCCTCCTTCTGGGCTTTTAATTGTCACTACTCAAGACCTTTCACCAACTCTGCCTTCTGTTTGCCCCTTGAAGCAGGCATTCTAAATGGCTCCAGCTCCATCTTTATCTCCAACTAAGCACTAAAACATTTTGTCCCTTATCAAAGGATTAACTACCAGGTATCAATAAGAAGATGGAAAGAAACTGCTTTGTGTGGAAGAACTCAAGAGAATGTACTGGCCTTTGGGTGTTTGCTAAAAAACCATATGCTGAAGCTATTCAGAGGAAGGAATGTAGGTAAAAAGAAAAACTGATTATGCATGTTAGAGACTCAGGGAAAAGATTTGATGGTGAATGAGGCAGAATATCATCTTTCTCAATTATAACATCAGAGATGTCATTTATTCATGATAAAGTCCTGTCTCCCCCATCTCCACACATAGAGTGGACAATTGTAAACCCCATTAACACAGTACACAGTGTAATCCCAAATATACAGTGTACCTTGATCTCAGCTCCTAGTGCTTCACAAAGTGAATCAGTCTGTTTTGCTTGAAAGGACTGCATCTAATCCTTTAAGCATTAGAGAATGGAGTGCTAATCCAGAAGCAAAAGAGAAAAGCAAGTCCAACTCTCTGTGCTACCTGAATGGTAGGTAGGTAAATCCTCCATCCAGGAGTCCATTGCTATTAAAAAGGTAACACCTGTCTTGAGAATTAAGCCTAAACTGAGGTGAAGTGGACCTTGAGATTAGGAGAGAAAAAAGAACCAGTACAATGTTGATACATGAGATAAAGAACAAGGAAAGAAACAAGCTGAGTCTTTCAGTCAGTTTATGTGTGTGTGTTTTAATGGAATAAGAAAATTGGATATTTAAATCAACAAAGTGCAGAATATAAATTAATGTGCAAGATAGGCATTAATTAGCAATATATTTATTATTGGAAAAAAGTTTTTAAAAAAAGAAATACTTTAAAGCAAGATAGTTTTCTTTTATTTACCAAATATGGTAAAACAGTAGCAGCTCCAGATTTAACAGAAGTAAAACAGATGATGCTATTAGGAAGTCACAAAAGCACTGGTTTTAGATTTTGTTGGCTTTTAAAAAAAAAACAGTTGCCCTTTTTATTTTCCATTCCACATTACATATTAAATTCCCTCAAAAATCTAGTTAAAGGATACCAATCAGAATTTTTTAATAATCAAATAATCTTGACGGGGCTTCTTAATTAAGGAAAGAGTCCTTATAAAGATATACCCTGTGACTGTAATCTACTTCTGATTTAACTAGAGACTAAATTAATTACTAAGCTTTTATGCCTGATTTATTATGAAATGGTAGCCCAGTTGTAACAATTTTTTCTGACTTTATATCAAAAGACTGACACAGGTGAAATCTGGGGCAGAAGTTTGTCCCTCCTTCATGAATAGGCCATATGTCTAGTTCCATTATCAAAGTGAAAAGCCATCTTCTTACCAATTTCCCAAGCAAGAAAAATTTCCCTTGTGCGTCACTAGAAGTCCCAAGTGCCTACATTCATCCCAGTCCCTATCTGACAATACAGGAAATATATACTGTAATGAAAAATAGTTGGGAGATGAAAAGTGACAGAGAGAGAGAGGTCATTAAGTTGTGTTGATTCAATCATTTAATAGCCAGGAATAAAATAATTTTTTTATTTGATCAATCAAAAGTAGTGGAGAAACTATATTTAAAAACATAAAAATAAATACTGAAAAGATCAGAAAGAGGGAAGAAATTGTTAATACGCTAATTTTATCAGTGCTGATAGTATGGGGTCAATTGGTCCTGTCTAAAGAAAGAATAGAAGATTAAGTGTATTATATAAATGTATACTTATAAAGGTACCACTAAATTGAAGTTTGGGACTAACATTTATACACTACTATATATAAAGTAGATAATCAACAAGGACCTACTAATAGTATAGGGAACTATACTCAATATTTTGTAATAACCTATAAGGGAATAGAATCTGAAAAAGAGCATATATATATGTATATAGATAGATACATATATATGAATAACTTTGCTGTACATCTGAAACTAACATAACATTGTAAATCAACTATAATTATATTCTAAGATAACCACTACAACAAAAATGCAAATATGTATTTCCTTATAAGAAAAAATACCCATCTGCACTATACCTGTACCCACATCCATAGCCACAGAATAAAATGCAGTCCAAGTAGTGAAAGATTTAAACAGTAACAAAACAAAACACCCCAAATGAGCCCCCCCAAAAAACCAATTTAGAAAACATTACACAAAATGTGATGCTGCATTAAGACCAAACATATATGTGTATAGGCTTGCCTACCCAACAGGCCTCTTCCCTTTTTCATTTTTTATTTTTTTGGTGCCCACCCTGCTCTTGTTGTGGGGCATGTACCCAGCCCTATGGGATGAGTCACTATGGGCTAAGCCAAACATGGGTATGCTGTGTCCTTTTGTCAGCACCCGTTACACCTAAGACTAGCCAGGAGTTTACTGCAGAAAAACATACAACCTAAAAGTTTCAATTTCTGTGTTAGTCAGGGACCTTCCTGAAGACTTGGAGAAGGAAATGGCAACCCACTCCAGTATTCTTGCTTGGAAAATCCCATGGCTGGAGGAGCCTGGCAGGCTACAGTCCATGGGGTTGCACTTCAGAAAAAAAAAAAAAAAAAAAAAATTCCTGAAGACTAGTGCTCAGGAGACAGCTTCTCAGATAGCTCTGATCAATGTTCCAGAGAAGTAAAGAAGGAGCCAGGGTATATAGGACATTTTTTTGGGAAACAAACACCTTCCCCCGCCAAAAAAAAAACAAACCCATGTAGTCAAACAGCAAAAGATGACTGCTAATCACAAAAAAGCAGGCGTTTCAAGTTCTTGATTTTAGTGCTTTTCTATGTGTAGGAAGATGCAAAAATCTGGGCTCATTGACATTACTCCTTAATGTGTATCTTAACTATCTAGGGCTAGTGTCCTGTTCTCCATCTTGAACTCTCCTCAGGGTAGATAGATAGTTGTTTTGTTTTATGCACAGGTATATGACCCATTTGTGTGGGCAATGAGATTTAAGGGGACATCTACTGCAGGGCTACTGGGAAATATCATTTTATTCCCCTGATAAGGGCAGCCCCAGGAGGATAAAGGCTTTTACCCTATCCTTTGTTTTCTGGCTTCGAAGGTGCTTGTGATGTTAGGAGCTGTGGGAACCATCTTGTGCTCATGAATCAACAAGAATAAGGGCTGGCCGACAGAGGGAAGGAGCCTGAGATCTGATGACATTGCTGAATGAAGGCCAGCTACCAAGTTGCAGAGTGACTCATATCTTCCTTGCAACTCTCATTTCTTTCTTTCTTCTATAATACAAAGAGGTCATGATTAATCTTGCTTAGCAAAATATTCCTCTCCAAAGCTTTTAACCATGTAATGCTTTTGCAGACCATTTAGATATTTCACTTGTAGCAGAGAAGAGTTGACTTTGTACTAAAATTCTCCCTAGCAGAGAGTCTTCCCAGCTTCGGATTACATAAATGACCTTTAGCTTGTGGCATAGAATTCCAGAACACTGGAAATGGCAATGCAATAACAGAAAATGATTGAGGAAGGAGCTTCTTGAGGTCACACACATGGATTACATAAGCTGCTCCAAGCAGCTCTTCTTTATTCTTCTAAATGCTCAAGCTCCTGTTAGTCACTGGGTATTACTATTACTTGGGATGTTTTACTGATTTCTTTTTGACATCCACTAAATTTGTAATCTTTTAACAGACTTTCTTTCCTCAAGCTCCCTCTCCACTCAAGGGAGTGGCTAGTCATTGACTTCCCAGTAACCCTCAAGCTCCTAAAACTATTCTAATTCTTATTTCCCGTAAATCTTCACAGCCGTCTTCCCTCCTAGCTCCCTGGATGTCTAATCCACATTCATTTCTGAAATAAATTCATCCACAGTGCTCACACCCTGTCAATGCAACCCTAGAGGACTTCACTTCTGCACAGGCTTCTTTCTCTGGTTTTCCTGCTTCATTGGTTCCTTTCCCCTTTTATCTTGAACTGTGTGACAGGTTTCTGTGGGAGATCAATCCCCACTCCCCCCTCACTGTTCCTCCCTAGGGCAATCTAACCCCTAAACTTGGGATATGTGCCCTGGGGTTCTTTTCTCTCTTGTCCACGCTCTCACCCACTGCATACTTGGCAGTCCGCTTTCTTTCCCCACAGCTACACTGAAACTGTTCACTTAAAGATCAACAATGACCTCTTTTCAGCTAAATCCATGACTCTTTTCTGGTTCCTCATTCTCTTGACCTCTGTATTGCATTTTTAGAAAACAATTACTCCTACCCTCAAATGCTCTCTTCCTTGGCTTCCGTTCTGTTTGCTAGCAGTTCCTTCTCTTTTTCTGTTGGGAAATAGTGAAGGACAGGGAAGCCTGGTGTGCTGCAGTCTGTGGGGGTGGCAGAGTCGGACACAACTAAGCAACTGAACAACAACCTTCTCTTTTTATTGCCTTTGGTTCTTCCTGCCGTCCCTTCACTGGATACTCCCCTTCCCCAGTCCCTGACTCCCTAAGTTCTTTATTTTTTCAAGGTCACATCCACTTTCCTAGAGCCATTACTGTTGAGGCAGCCTGAGCGCGGGATTGGAAAAGAATTTCCAGATACAGAGCATTTCAGAAGGGAGTGAGCTGATTAAGAACGAAGAGCAGAGATTAAGTGGGCACTGCGAGCACAGCGAGCTGACCACTCCTGACAGACCCGGGAGAATCGACATTTTTCATGGGTTAACAGCCAATTTTTACAGTCTCAAGACAAAGAAAATTCCTGCTGGAAGGTTGGCGTTAGTTGACTGGTTGGGACGTTATAGCGTTGGGAGCCAAGAAGCTTGTTAAGTTATTCTTAGGTGCTTTTGGCAAGGTTACAAAGGGGCTCAGTCAGCTTCAGAGGTGACCTCGGTTCTGGGCTCCACTTCTGAGGCCTTGGTGTAAGGCCGCGCACCTGTGGCCTTGGGGCAGGACTCAACAATTACCTCTGTGCTACTTTCTCACAGGAATTGTAGTCCTCCACTGTACTGTGTTCAGTCACTTCAGTTGTGTCCAACTCTGCAACCCTACGGATTGTAGCCCTCTAGGCTTCTCTGTCTGTGGGTTTCTCCAGGCAAGAATACCGGGAATGGGTTGTCATGCCCTCCTTCAGGGAACCTTCCTGATTTAGGGACTGAACCCAAATCTCCTGCGTCTTCTGCATCGCAGGCAGATTCTTTATCGCTGAACCACCAAGGAAGCCCAAAGTCCCCCACTGCTTACTGCTTTTTTACTCTCGGATATTTCACTGGGACTTCAATGAACATCTCTTGTCTCAAACTGGCACCCCTTCCCATTTTCCTGCCTCTGGTCGTGGCACCATCATTTTCTTAGTCTCTGCTGTTTGCCAGAAACAACAGAAATTTAAAGTGGCTTAAACAGTGGTAATTAATTTTCTTAACTGCTCTGGAGGGTAGGAGTCCGAAATAAAGGTTTTGACAGGTTGTTTCTCTTGAGGTCTCTCTCCTTGGCTGGCAGACAGCTGCCTTCTTGTTGGGTCTTCATATGGTCTTTTCTGTATCCACATACATCCCTGTGTCTCTCCCTTTTGAGGACACCAGTCCTATTGGATTAGGGCTTACCATAATGACCTCATTTAACCTTAAAAACATCTTTAAAGGCTTTACCTCCAAATGCAGTCACATTCTGAAGTGTACTGGGAGTTAGGACTGCCATATATGAATTTGGAAGGAACATAATTTAATTCATTATAGTCACCCAGGCCATAAAACTTTGCTGTTCTTTTGATTTATCTTCATTATCTTTTATCCAGACATTTAGTCTTCTAGACTTTTCCTGTTAAATGTCTAAATCTATATCTTTACCGCCATTCTCAGATCCTAATTAATCTAAATTTCCTTGCCTTGTTTTTATCCTTATAATGACTCATCTTATCTTTTCTTTTGGTATTTTTATCAAAGCCATTCATGTGTGTAAGAAACATAAGTGAAAGAAAGTGAAGTCGCTCAGTTGTGTCCGACTCTTTGCGACCCCATGGACTGTAGCCTACCAGACTCCTCAGTCCATGGAATTTTCCTGGCAAGAGTACTGAAGTGGATTGCCAATTTCCTTCTCCAGGGGATCTTCCCAACCCAGGGATTGAACCCAGGTCTCCTGCATTGCAGGCAGACACTTTACCATCTGAGCCACCAGGGAAGCCATTTATGTAAGAAACATAAATACTACTAATAAGAAGGAACATCCTCTGCCCTAACCCCAGGCCCATCACCCAGGTGTAGCCTCCATGTTGAGCCAAAGACTTTGCCAAGAGTGCATTTTTTCCTTAAGATCCACTGTTTTTAGAGACTAAAAGCAAGATAGGTTGTGACACATACATGTTCCAAAAACTAGGATAGATTTTTTTACTGAATAGTGGTATATTCTTGGCATATGTTTGGTATATATTCATCATATATGTTTCTTAAAGGTCCATATGTAATTTTAAAAAAGCGGGAGAAAGGAGCCACTGTAATAGTCCCTGGGCCATCTGAAATAAAGTGCTCTTAAGAGCCATACAAATACATCCTCTTCTCTGTCACTGCAAAAATCTGCCATATTTTAGTTCAATTCATATTTGGACATTTTCTAATTATTCTTATAGCTTCTAATGATTATTTTTTCTTTTTTAGGAGGTATACTAGTTTCCTAGGGCTGCTATTACAAATTACCACAAACTAGATGGTGTAAAACAGCATACATTTATTCCCTCACAGTTCTGGAAGTCTGAAATCAAGGTGTTGGGAAGGGCATGCTTTCTCTGATCTCTAGGGAAGAAGCCTTTTGTTCTTCCTTTGAAGGTGACCTATTTCCCCTCATCTCTGAGGGCCTTCTGCATCTTCTCTTTTCCTTAGTACATCTAATGTTATCTTGCTCATCTTTCAGTATACTTTTTCAGTCCGAAGATTCATGGCTATCATGGCTTTGGCACATTTTCTTAATGATTTCTATGGAATCCTCTATGGTTGCACTTTCTCTGAGCTTTCTTTCTGGAACTCCCATTGATTAGATCTTGGATCAATATTGGACCTCTAGTTCTTTATTTTTCACTTTATTTTTTATTTGTTTGTCTTTTTTTTTCCTAACGATATTTCTTTCTAGAAAACTTTTCAGTTTCGCAACCATATTTTCAATTTCCAAGTCATTGTTCTTGACTTTCTTGTTTTCCATTGGTTTCTTATTTATAGCGCCCTGTTTTTTACATTATGTATTCTTTGTCATCTAGAATACCTCTGAGAATATTAATTGGAGGTTTGAAAAAAAAATCTTTTCCTGTTACCTAAATTGTTTCTTGTGAGGTCAGCTTTTATTTTTGCTTAGTCTGTTTTTTTTTTCCCCCCTAGTTTATGCAGCTAATTTCCCTTGTGTGTCCAGTGATGTGGGGGTGCTTTTTTAAAAATATTTGAAAAAGAGGAAATAGGCTGACTTTTTTTCTCTACTGTTATATATCAGGCTGTTAGTTAATTGCCCAGAAAACAGAAGAGATTAACAGGAAGTTCTGTGTTCATGCGCACAGTTTGCTCACCAGTTATAAGGAAAGGATAGGCAGGGAGCCAAAAAGAGGAGGGTTTACTTGGGGTCTGCTACTCACCTTAGCATTAGTTCATCAGTATTTACAGATATTTCTGTTTATTGTCTTGTTCTCATTTCTCTTAGCTTTTATGACTTTATTCACTTAAAAAATTCTTTACTGGTCTTTCAAATTGTGTTTTGTAAGGGAGGGGAGAGAAAATGTGCTCAGGCTGCTCTTTTGAACCAAAGCATCTATCTATTGGGGCTTCCTTGATAGCTCAGCTGGTAAAGAATCCACCTGCAATGAAGGAGACCCCAGTTCGATTCCTGGGTCAGGAAGATCCCCTGGAGAAGGGACAGGCTACCCACTCCAGTATTCTTGGGCTTCCCTTGTGGCTCAGCTGGTACAGAATCCGCCTGCAATGCAGGAGACCTGGGTTTGATCCCTGAGTTGGGAAGATCCCCTGGAGAAGGAATAGGCTACCCACTCCAGTATTCTGGCCTGGAGAATTCCATGGTCTGTATAGTCCATGGGGTTGCAAAGAGTCAGACACGACTGAGTGACTTTCACATCTATCTTTTAAAAATTATTTCCTTTTCTTTCTACGTGGGCGTCTTCCACTATATTCATGTTAATATCCTTACTGTCTCATGGATACACCAAGCTAGTATCAACCTTCATGCCCTCAGTTGTGTTTCTTTTCCAGAAACTTCCTTCTTCTCATCCCTCTCTTCTTCCATCTAAGCCTAATGAAATTCTTCCCCATTTTGAAGCTAATTTGAGAACACTTCCTCCATGAATCCCATGTGTTTAATCCAGCTTTCATGGATCCCCACTCCTTCACCTTTCTACTATCCAACTCTGTACCTGTCATTCACAATTCAGCTTTAACTCTAAGTATAAACAGAAGAGGGCTCAGTAATACTTTTGGTTAAAACCTGTAGGCATAAAGCATGAAAAGTAGAAAAGAAAAAAGCAAAGTTAGGATAGAGGAAGAAAGGAACTGGGGGAAGAAGTAGAGGTTAAACAATAAAGAAAACTGTAGTGCAATATACGTACTTTCTAACTTATTCCCCTGGTTCTTAACTATGTTCCCAAACCAAACTTGTAACTCACTTTAGGCCTTCAGTAAATATTCAACTATTAGGCTGCAACTAAGTACTGATCTCCACAGATCTGAGTCTACGTGAAATTAGGGTAAGAGGTAGCTCAGATGATAAAGAAATCTACCTGCAATGCGGGAGGCCTGGGTTTGATCCCTGGGTGGGGAAGATCGCCCGGAGAAGAGAATGACTACTCACTCCAATATTCTTGCCTGGAGAATTCCATAAACAGAGGAGGAGGGCTGTAGTCCATTGGGCAGCAGAGTCAGATATGACTGAGCAACTGATTTTTTCTTTTCAGGGGAGAAATTAACTATTTTCTTATGCTCCCCTCGACCCCCGAAAAGGCCTCAAAACTAATAGAATTTCCCCTTTCTATACCATTTCCGTTTAAAAATTATGTAAACGTGACTCTCTTGTGGATGGGAGGATTGTATGTATCAGAGTGTGTGCTGTGAACAAACCCTACTGAACTGTGGAATTTTATTGCCCCATGTTATCATTTACCTTAGATAGTACACCTGTAATGTCGAAATCTGGAGACCAGACCCCTGGTGTGCTGCTTTTAGGATCACACTGGAGAGTTTCAGAACTAGATCTCTAGGCATGGATTGACTTAAGTCTAAACTTGTTCTGTATAGATGCTTATCATGCGTATTAAACTATCAGTCATACATATGACCCATACACAATGAAGGCCCATGTCTGATAGACTTAACAGCATTGATGAAGGGAGACAAAATATTTGAGAATTCCTGAAACAGGTAGTATGCTTACTGGCCATGATTGTAGTTATAGAGAAAATCAAGCCACAAGTGTTTCCTTCCTCCAGGACACAGTGTTGCTATTTCTTGGTCCATCTCACCCAGAGCTGACACAGATCCACAGCACACAGTGTCTCTGGATTTGTTCAGCTTGTGACCAGGTGTCTCCAATTCTATTTCATGGTAGCGGAAACTGAAAACCTCATTTTTTTTTTTACCTCAACATCTGCTCCATCTTATTTTTTCATGATTATTATCAGTTCAGTTCAGTTCAGTTCAGTCGCTCAGTCGTGTCTCTTTGCGATCCCACGGACCACAGCATGCCAGGCCTCCCTGTCTGTCCATCACCAACTCCCAGAGTTTACCCAAACTCATGTCCGTTGAGCCAGTGATGCCATCCAACTATCTCATCCTCTGTCGTCCCTTTCTCCTCCTGCTTTCAATCTTTCCCAGCATCAGGGTCTTTTCAAATGAGACAGCTCTTCGCATCAGGTGGCCAAAGTATTGGAGTTTCAGCTTCAATATCAGTCCTTCCAATGAACACTCAGGACTGATCTCCTTTAGGATGGACTGGTTGGATCTCCTTGCAGTTCAAGGGACTCTCAAGAGTCTTCTCCAACACCACAGTTCAAAAGCATCAATTCTTTGGCGCTCAGCTTTCTTTATATTCCAACTCTCATATCCATACATGAATACTGGAAAAACCATAACCTTGACTAGATGGTTCTTTGTTGGCAAAGTAATATCTCTGCTTTTTAATATGCTGTCTAGGTTGGTCATAACTTTTCTTCCAAGGAGTAATCTTTTAATTTCATGGTGAAATGAAATTAAAGTAAGTAGTGGTTGGGCTTACTCCTTGGAAGGAAACAATTACCATAGTAGTATAAAAAAATTTCAGTGGTTTCATAGTTAGGACACCAAAAGCACAAGTAGCAAAATTGAAAACAGATAAAATGGATTTCAACAAAATTTAAAACTTCTGTGTTCCAAAGACCACCATCAAGAAAGGGAAAACCCACAACCTGTAGAATGGGAGCAAATATTGGCAAATCATATATCTGGTAAGGGACTTGTAGCTAGAATAAAGAACTCCTACATCTCAATAATAAAAAGACAAGAAACCCAACTCCAAAAATGGACAAAATCTCTGATTAGAAATTTCTCCAAAGGAGACAGAAGAATGGTCAAAAAGATGTTCAACACGATTAATCGTTGCTGCTGCTGCTTCTGCTGTCGCTTCAGTCATTTCCGACTCCATGTGACCCCATTAGACGGAAGCCCACCAGGCTCCCCCATCCCAGGGATTCTCCAGGCAAGAACACTGGAGTGGGTAGCCATTTCCTTCTCTAATGCATGAAAGTGAAAAGTGAAAGTGAAGTCGCTCAGTTGTGTTTGACTCTTTGCGACCCCATGGACTGCAGCCTATCGGGCTGCAGAAAATCCATCCATGTGATTTTCCAGGCAAGAGTACTGGAGTGGGGTGCCATTGCCTTCTCCAATGAATCCTTAAGGAAAGGCAAATGGAAATCAACATTGAGATACCGACTTCACACCCAGTAGAATAACTATAATAAAAAAGACACATAATAACAAGGATGTGGTGAAATTAGAGCCCTTATACACTGCTAGCCAAAATGTAAAATGGTGTCACCACTTTGTAAAAATAGTTCGGCAGTTTCTCAACCGGTTAAAGATAAGAGTTAACATCTGCCCCTATAATTTTACCCACAGGAACTGAAAATAAACGTCTACACAAAAACATTTACATAAATGCTCATAGCAAAATTATTCTTAATAGTCAAAAAGCAGAATAACCTAAAAGTCCCTAAACTGATGAATGGATAAACAAAATATGGAAGAGCCATACAATGGAATGCTCTTAAGCAATAAAAAAAAAAAGTACTGAGACATGCTACAACATGGATGAACCTTGAAAACATTAGGCCAAGTAAAGAAGCCAGCCATAAGGACCATGATTCCATTTACATGAAGTTTCCAAAACAGGAAAATCTATGGAGACAGAACACAGAGTAGTGGTTGGCTGGAAGAGGCAGGAGCCCAGTGGCTGCTACTGGGTATGGGGTTTCTTGTTTAAGTGATGAAAATGTTTGAAATTTCTGGTGATGGCTGTACAACTCTGTGACTATACTAAAATCAATTGAAATGTATACTTTAAGTCAGTACATTTTGTGGTGTGTGAATTATATTTCAAATAAAGCTGGTATTTAAAAAAATTCTTCTAAGGAGCTGATCATGGATACAAATCAAGCCCAGATCAAGAAGACATGAACCTTTGCTATTTTTAAAATATCTTTCTTTAAAACCAGTGTCCTAAACTACCTGAAATCCTCAGTTTTATCCTTGTGAGTTTTCTGCAGTTATTACTATGTGATTGTGAAAATCAATCAGGGAAGCACTAGCAAAATGTTGTATTTACTGTTAAGGCTTCTCTGGTGGCTCAGACAGTAGAGTCTGCCTGCAATGCAGGAGACCCGGGTTTGGTCCCTGGGTCAGGAAGATCCCCTGGAGAAGGAAATGGCAACCCACTCCAGTATTCTTGCCTCAAAAATCACATGGATGGAGCAGCCTGGTGGGCAACACCCCATGGGGTCACGAAGAGTCCAACACGTCTGATTGACTAACACACACAGTAATAATTTGGAAATCCAGAAATATCATCTTTTAGTTGCAAACAATTTATTTTGAAGGGTGGATATAATTAATCTTTTGGTTCATGGGTTAAAAAGGGGGTGGGGGGAGTCATTACAGATAATCTATTTTGATTTTACCAAGTGAAGAACAATAATTTGGGGGAACCAATGGAGTTCTAAAATTTCATCACAGAGTAGCTCATAAAAGATTATTTAGCCTTTGCTTTTGTTGAATGTTGACCTTTGCGGATTTCTTATTTATATAGCTTCGTTTTATAGGTACATTGGATCTCTGAAAAATGGGACTAATTGCTCTTTGGAGCCAAAGACGTGTGATTCGAAGACATGTGGGTCCGTCCTACACATACGCTCTTCATATTTTGAGGAACCACCTAAGGGACAGGTCCCAGGGTCTAAGGTCCTGAGTGGCGGACTGCCATAAAAATTGTGTTCTACAAGTAAGGTTAAAATGATGCACGGGGCAGGTTTCGGCAGTTTTCCTCCTAAACCACAAGAGCAACGCTCTAACGGCGTCTTTCACCTTCTTCGGAGCTCGAGAACCCCCCTCCCTTCTCTGCGCACGTGGAGAGGGGGGAACAGAGAGCCACGTGAGGCCAACATGAGCCATTTTAGGCGGCTTAACCGTTTTAAGTCCAGATACTGGAAACGAACGCTCAATTGCATGAGACCGCGGGGCAGACCCGCAAAAGGCCTGCCAATCAGTGGTTGAGAAACAAACTGCGACGAACTGAACGAGCATCTCCACCGCCCCTCCCGACAAACACTTCTCTTTTTCCTCCTCCACCCCGCCCCACCTTCGCGTTCTCGTCTCCGCCCACTGGCTCCGGCCACCGGCTCCGCCTCTCCCGCGCCCGGGCCGAGTCCTGAGGGGAGCACGAAATGAGGGCAGGGCGAGTCCATCCGGGTGCTCCGACGGGGAGGGCGTAAGGGCGTGGCTTTATGACAACGGCGGGGGCGGGGCGAAGGAGCCAACTCGGGAGCCGGGCCCTCCTGGACAGAGGGGCGGAGGGAGAATTGGGGTCGTCCCTTTTCACGCCCCATAGAAACTGCATTCTGGACAAGAGGGGGAGATTTCTATTCTCAAACTCCCCTTTTGAGGCGGGAGTGTTTAACCAAGAAGCTTCATCTCGGAGAGTCACCCATTCTCAAAGCTTGCTCACACCCTCTGCCCCTGCTCTTCTTTCCTCCCTCCGTGAGAACCATGTAAACCTTCACCACGGCCCGTCTTCTCTTCCCCCTTCGCCCCTGCGCGGATGGTGGCGGCCCGCGCCGGTGCGCAGCCGCAGAACGTTCAAGGCGGTGCCGGTGAGGGGCGGGTGACGCAGCGGCCGTCGCTGCCATTTTAAGTTGTTTGTTCTCGCTTCTCGTCTCAAACGCGACTCTGCCCCGGACCTGGGAGGCGCCGAGGCAGCTGCTGTCGCTTCCGCAGCCTACCGGTGGGGGGAAACCAGGCTGTGCCACCGCGGACGCTCACCCTCCGCTTCGGCTTCTCCCCCCTCCGGGTCTCCTCGACCTTCTTTCCGAGAGCCGGAGCTCGATCCGTGCGGAGAAGAAAGACTCCAGAGCAGATGCTTGAACTGAAATAACTTTTTATTTTGGGGGGTTTCCTTCGCTGACAGACCCCCTTTAGCGCAGGGCTCCCCTCCCCTTTCTCTCTTCCCCCTCCGCCGCCAGTACAAATCCAGCCCCCCCTCCCCCTTCCTCCTCGTTTCTCCTCTCTTTTCTCTCGCCGTCGCCGCCGTCCCCGCGTCCTTCCCGTCCGCCGCCGCCCGGGGCGCCGAGCCAGACTATGGGTCCCAGGTGGGGGCTGAGCGGCGGCAGCAGCGCGGGCGGCCCGGTCACAGTGCGCACTGCAGCGGGGATGGAGGGGTTCAGTTGGCTGGTGGTTTTCTCTTGACATGGCTCCTGCCCGTGCTGCGAGCAGCGCCCCCACCGCCGCCGCCTCTTCCGCCGCCGCCACCGCTCCGCCCGCAGGCTGCGGCTAGAGGGCCCGAACCCCGCCCGAGAGTCGGTCCGCCAGTCCCGGTCTCCGCGGGGACAGGGAGGGGACTTCCCCGTCACCCACCCCGCCCCAGCCGCCTCCAGTCCATCCCCCCTGTTCCTTCGGGAAGCCAACTAACGACCCCACCCTAAGCCATCCAAAGTCGGGAAACATGGTCTGTTCAACGTGAGAGCTGAATCCGGAATCCGGGAACTTAGTGTTTTTTTTTTTTTTTTTTTTCTTTTTTCTTTACTTGGGTGGGGTGGGGTGGGCATACTTTAAAAAGTAATTAATATTAACGCAACTATTTTCTTTTCTTCCCACTGATCCTTCCCCTTTACCCTCTCCCGCCTCCTCTACCCGGGCGGGGATTGTTTCCACGATGAAATGAGTGAAAACCCGAGTGATCCAGTGTCTCCCGTGGTGCGAGTGAGTCGCTGCCGCTGAAGGCAAAGGGCGGGAGTGGGACCTCTGGGGGGTGGAAGGCAGGTGGTCCCCGGGCATTGCCTGGGCTTTGGGAGAAGAACCCGCCACCTTTGCCTCAGCAATGCTAACAAAAAGATAAGTCTCACTCCCCACGGTCTTGCACGCGGGCAGATTCATAGGGAACGGTCCCTCGGGGAATGTAGGACTTATTGCAGGACTTGGGGTGTTGGGATCCCGGGCATTAATCAGGTCTAACCAGAGAGCCGGAATCATTATTATAGCGTATTATATACCCCTTTTTCTTCTGCCATCATGATTCTCCTTGGCAGCAGCATTAGCAGCCGCCTGATGGTGAAAATGTGGGTGATGGGGAAATTGGTAATGACTCCGCTGTTTTTTCTTATGGCTCCTTTGGGCAACAACTGCCCGCCCCCGGTATACACTGTAGTTGATTGCAGGGAAACCCTGAACCTCTCCCCTTCTTTCTCTACCGATTTTACACTTTTCTCTTTGTTCACTACCAAGTGTAATCAATAACACGCACTGATAATACATAGCAATAGTGAAATCTGAAATAACTTAAGAATTAATTAGGTACTACAGCCATGAATCTGGCTGGATAAAGTCCAATTGGATATTTCAGTTTCATTCACCTACCCTGTTTTGGTTTTGGGGGGAGGTTATTTTGGTGGCTTTTTTTTTTTTTTTCCCTTTTTGATATTTGGAAAGTAAGGATCACAGCCCCCCTCCTCATTCCTTTTCATTATTCCTTCTCTAAAAAGAGGGGAAAAAGATCCGGATGGATTTTAAGGATTGGACTGGTGTCAACTGTGTTTTATTGCACACCTAAATCCTATTCATAGGTTTTTCCCTTCCCCCACCTTTATTTTGGCAGTTAAGCCAAATGTGTTTTCCAAAAAGTTAGTTCAAGTATTTTCTCTGTCCTTCCTTCCCTTCCTTTTTCCCATCTGACCCCAAACCTTTCTTGTCCAAACATGACTGGACAGCAGCTTTTGTTTCTTGACCCTGTAATATGACAGTCTCCTAATATTGCCAGAAGGTGCAGTTTTTGGGTTGCAGTCGTGATTTTAGCTATACAATCATATTAGCAGGAAAAAAAATGACTTGTTTCTGTTGTACTTGAGTCTTAAGAAAAAGTGCCCATAGTTTAGTGACAATTTCCAAAGGCTTTAGTACCACCTGTATTTCAAAATGGGGGACCCAAACTCCCGGAAGAAACAAGCTCTGAACAGACTACGTGCTCAGCTTAGAAAGAAAAAAGAATCTCTAGCTGACCAGTTTGACTTCAAGATGTATATTGCCTTTGTATTCAAGGAGAAGGTAATTTAAAGTTCTTAATGTGATTTAGCACAAGGTTTTTTCTAAGTGTATATTACGTGATTAGGGTTAAAGAGTGGTGGACAAAAATCTTCATTTGTATGCTTTAACTTTGACCCTCAGTCAGAGGAGTTAGGGTGTAACCATGAATGAAAGGCTTGTGTGCTCATTGGTTTGGAAATAACGTAATTCTAAAGCTGA
The DNA here is from genome assembly GCF_963930625.1 of Muntiacus reevesi. Classification (NCBI taxonomy): domain Eukaryota; kingdom Metazoa; phylum Chordata; class Mammalia; order Artiodactyla; family Cervidae; genus Muntiacus; species Muntiacus reevesi. Next base: position 33,691,640 of record NC_089268.1, read on the forward strand.
GTAGGATCCACTTTTAGTTAACATGGGGTGAGTAGCATTGTACAACTCGCGTTTTTGTTTTACAATAAATTTTATTTACGTGGAGTTATATAGAGAACTTGGTTACTGAATTTAAAGATGATCTGAGGTATATAGAATGTTTGAAAGTAGTAAATTGGAATCAAAATGTTTACTTGCTGAAAGCTTTCTGGTTCTTAAGCTACATGCTGTAGTTTATTTTTTCTCATGGTACATTTAGTGAAATAGAATGCACTTTTATTTTTAGGAGCAGTTTATTACTGTAACGGTTAATTTGTCTTTAGAAGTACAACATGACCAAAAGAAGTGTACATTTTTTTTGGTGTTAGAGTTAATTCCACAGTAAAATAGCAAATAATGAGTTGTGAGTAGTCACAGAAAACCTGATAAAAAACTTTTTTGGCAACTTAAAATAATGGACAATTTCTTAGATAATTTTTATTTGATATGAGGTTAGGTTTTGAATATTAAGGAAACACTGATTTTGTGCTTAAGTTGTGAGCTAATTTCACATCAGAAACACCATCTTGGCATGGTATATCTTTAATTTGAAAGTTTCTCACATATTTATTCCCACTATTAAAGTTATTAGTATTTAAGAACTCTCTTAGCTGCTAGGTATAGCATAAAAAGTGGTTTCGAAAGTGGTTTGTTTTGAAATGATTGTCTCAAGAGTGAATATCTCGGATTTGCTATTTTCTTTTTTCATTAATTGCAGAATTGAAAAGACCAGATTTTAATGGACACTATTATAATGTAGGTTCACTAGAAATACGAGATAAAAATAGACTAGATCTCAGATGCTGCAAATTATATCATCTAGCTCTTCTCACACCTATGGAAGTCTTTGACTGGACAGTATCCAGACAGTTGTCTTGAGCAGTTCATGAATTTTATGAACTAAATTGATGAGTTCTTGATCTTAACTAAGTTTGAAGGTTTGGAGGACATTTTTTCCTTTCCTTTTGAATATTGACATTTGTAGTTACATAATACCCAGAAGGAATAATGGAAATTGACCCTAGAGCCTTGATTTTAAACTGCTGAGAGTTTGATTTTGCTGTATGTAGAACCAGTTGAGTGAATTTGTGTCAGGAGTAAATCACTGTTTTGTTTTTTTATTAAAGCAGGGGTATCTGGTGTTTTGTTTCTCATTGTTTAAGAAATACTGTGCAAAATAAGTTCTTGTTATGGTTACCATAATGCTAAAAAAAACGTGCAGTTAAACATTCTGATAATAGCCTATTTGTGTGTGGTTGGGAAGTAAGGGGGTTGAGGGAAGAACAGAGGAATCCACCTAGTTTGAAAATCTGTGTTTTCTGTACAGAAATGGCTTCAGTTAAGAATTTTGCTGTGTTAGAATAATGCTACAAAAATTGTATTATGAACTCTGGGTGTTAGAAGACAATGTGCTACCAGTAGGTTAATACACTTTTCTTTTTTCCTTTTAGAAGAAAAAATCAGCACTTTTTGAAGTGTCTGAGGTTATACCAGTTATGACAAATAATTATGAAGAAAATATCCTGAAAGGTGTGCGAGATTCCAGCTATTCCTTGGAAAGTTCCATAGAGCTTTTACAGAAAGATGTGGTGCAGCTCCATGCTCCTCGATACCAGTCTATGAGAAGGGTGAGTTCTGTTTTTAAGTCTTGATTGGGTAGGCTTTATGTGAGTTAAACTTGCCTTTTTTTTTTCCCCTCCTAAGAATGGGTAATGAACGGTGATTGTAAATCCCTTTAAAAACGGAATTTAAATAAAGCATGCGTAACTTTCTTAGGCATTACTCTGTTGGTAATAGTGTACATTACTGTGATTCATGTATTATGGAGGTTTCCTTTTTCAGGGAGAATAAAACATCTTGCCCCTTGTAAATACAGAACTTTTGAGGCGGTTTGTCTAAACTTCTGCAACTCATTGAAAGTTATTGTGGGCAAAGTAACTTCAACAAGAGGGCCCCATCATTAGTAGGCTTGGGGGGGGGGCAGCTGGAGATAACCATGTAGTGGTCTGGAAGAGGTTAATTGGCCTCAATAATCAGCATATGATAGAATTAACATTTCACCTGTAATAAGGTGATTTAGAAGTTCCAGGACACCTTTGCTTAATTAGGGTCTGATTTTGAAGAGTGAAAATAATGGTATAAGAACTTAAAAGACAAAAAATGAGAGCTTCAGTTGCAGTTTTCACTGTGCACTGATGAGTTTAGATCTCAGTATGATAACTATTAGACTGATTGATTATATGTGAACTCTACAAGATAAAAATTAGAATTAGGTCGTAAACTATTCAGATTGTATACAGTCTTCTTGTCACCTCTTAGAAGACATAACACATGGTAGACCCTTAACACAGATTTGCAGCAACTGTCAGGGCCCACTTATAAGTGGATTTTTTTAAATAAATAATTTACAGTACTGCTCAGTCTATAGTTGGTTGAATCCACAGGTAAAGAACTGCAGATACGGAGGGCTGGCTATAAAGTTACATGCAGTTTTCGACTCTGATCAGTGTCTTTCCTGTCCAGGTTGTTTAAGGGGCAGCTGTATAGTGAACCTTTTGCACTTGTAAAATGTGTTTGTAGTCAGACCCTGTAATTTGTGATATTGCTTGTTACGGCTTTGTTTTTTTGAAAGTAACGTTTTGTGTGTGTGTGGCATTTTACAGGATGTAATTGGCTGTACTCAGGAGATGGATTTCATTCTTTGGCCTCGGAATGATATTGAAAAAATTGTCTGTCTCCTGTTCTCTAGGTGGAAGGAATCTGATGAGCCTTTTAGGCCTGTTCAGGTATTTTATTCTAAAATAAATGTGGTGAACACATAAATAAGTTGAAAACTCAGAGAATAGGGTCCAATTTAAGAAATTCCTTACAAATATGCTTTCTGATAGGTTTTCCTTCAAGAGTCCCTCCTGGCCTTTTGACTGTTGTAGGAATGGACAGCATTTGGATTATAGAATCTCTTGAGATTGAGGTGGTTCTGACTAACCAGTGTGTCTTTGAAATTATGGTCAGAAGAAAATGTTTTAAGGTAGACATTTGTTGATTGATAGTGGAGCCTATAGATAAACTTTAGAAAATCTCTTCCCCTCCACCACACACACTCCTAAAATACTTTGTAACTTAACCCTGGTTCTCAGGGGAATCTCATCCAAGAAATGAATGAAGAAACCCTTTCCTAGGAGTTGATTTGCATATAAAGCTTCATAGGAGAAAAGAATTTAGTAGTGGTTCTTAATTAACTTTCCTTGACATTTTGCTATGTTTTGACTTGTCATTTAATGTGCTTGACAATTTCTAATGTTTTATTTAAGGGAATTTATCTGTGTGTTAATGTAATTTTATTTATACTATATATGTGTGCATGGTTGTAAGTACAAGATCCACCAAAATGTTAATTATGGTTAGTTTTAGGTCAGATAAGGTAACTTTTCCTTTTTTAATTAAATAATATATGTTCAATAAATTTCTACAATGAACATACTTACCAATCAGACAAACTAAGTAACTACATTTATTTAAAGACTAAGTATACCAAACTAAATTTTAGAAGGATTATTTTGAACTAATTGCTTCAGTTCGGTTCAGTCGTGTCCGACTCTTTGCGACCCCATGAACCACAGCGCACCAGGTCTCCCTGTCCATCACCAACTCCCAGAGTCCACCCAAATCCATGTCCATTGAGTCAATGATGCCATCCAACCATCTCATCCTCTGTCGTCCCTTTCTCCTGACCTCCATCTTTTCCAGCATCAGGGTCTTTTCCAATGAGTCAGCTCTTCGCATCAGGTGGCCAAAGTATTGGAGTTTCAGCTTCAACATCAGTCCTTCCAGTGAGCACCCAGGACTAATCTCCTTTAGGATGGACTGGTTGGATCTCCTTGCAGTCCAAGGGACTCTCAAGAGTCTTCTCCAACACCACAGTTCAAAAGTATCAATTCTTCGGTGCTCAGCTTTCTTTATAGTCCAACTCTCACACCCACACATGACCCCTGGAAAAACCATAGCCTTTGACTAGATGGACCTTTGTTGGCAAAGTAATGTCTCTGCTTTTTAATATGCTGTATAGGTTGGTCATAACTTTCCTTCCAAAGAGTAAGCATCTTTTAATTTCATGGCTGCAGTCACCGTCTGCAGTGATTCTGGAGCCCAGAAAAATAAAGTCAGCCACTGTTTCCCTATCTTATTTCCCATGAAGTGATGGGACCAGATGCCATGATCTTAGTTTTCTGAATGTTGAGCTTTAAGCCAACATTTTCACTCTCTTTCACTTTCATCACGAGGCATTTTAGTTCCTCTTCACTTTCTGCCGTAAGGGTGGTGTCATCTGCATATCGGACTATGAAAATTGTCATTGAAAAAAAATTTTACTTTAATCCATTCTAGCGAAATGTCTTTATAGTGCTTCTGGGTGTAATAGACTAATTGGTACCCTTGTCCTGTCCCCATGGTAATGTTGCTACACATAGCTCAAAGAAGTTGTCATTCCTTTTTCTAAGGTTCATTTGACAGTAGGCTAAATAGAGGTGAATGTCCTATGTTTCTGTGTTGTTTTAATTGACGACATCTGACTAAGATGAACGCTCTGGAGAATTTAAGCTGAATATAGAAGACGGGAATGGAAAAGGCATGTTGGTCTTAAACCTTAATGGCGCTGCTCTCCAAAAGTACTGTTAGGTTTTTTGTGTGTGTTTTCAGTTCAGAATATCCCATTGGAAAAACTTAGGTCTGCTTATCACAGTATGTTTTTTTAATTCCTAGTACCGTCTTTCTCTCAGACCTTGTTTTAAAAAAATAGTTGTATTAAAATAGTTTTCTCAAGTGTTACTTTTCTTTAAAATCATGGCTGTTATATTGAGTGTTGACTGCTAGCCTGTCTTTTAAGTAAAATTTGATGTATGTTGAATCTTACTTAGTCCTTAAACTAGGTAGATAGGAACCTCCTTTTGCAAAGAAACTATCAGATAGGTAAATTATCCAAGGTCATGCAGTTAAGTGGTAGTCAAGACTTAAGTCTAGACTGACTATAAAGCCTACGCTCTTAACTCACTCCTGTACTGTGGAAAGTTCCCTGAATGATAAAATCTTTAAATTACAGTAGGATATAGGATTATCTAGGATGTAGGTAATATTTTTATAATTAGCAGTGTAAAAACAATCATACTTCTTTTGAAGTAATTTTAATCTAAATATCCTGAGTGAGAAACCTTAAATAAAAATAGCAGGGTTTATTCTCTCAAGATAGGTGAAGGAAAGGCAAACTTTATTGACACACCTTTTTTTTCTGACTCAAAGCATTTTAAAATCAGAATTCTTCAGTAGTGAGATTTAATAGAAACCACAGTAAAGCTGGTTTTAAAATATTGAGTTCTGCTATAGTCATAGTTCTGTGAAGTGCAGGGAGATAGTGTTACAGTTGGCCTGGTCTTCTCTTTCCTCCTCATTCCTAATGCTTTTGCTGCAGGTTAGCTCTTCATCATGCTATGAAAACATTCATTACTTGCCTTCTGGGAATTGTTTCTTACATGCTGCATATTAGTTTTCTTTTTTGTGTGGACCATTCCTTCCCAAAACTCTGGATATTCAAACAGGATAGAATTGATGTGCCACAGAAACGCAGGCAAAACAGGCAAAGCCTTTTTCAGTCTCACTTAAATTTCTTGTCAGTGTGTTATCTACTGGCCTCTTCCATCCACCCTGATATGTGCCACAGTGAAACACTTGAAGCTGTCTTTTTTGAGCAGCGTCTTGATTTTCACACACTTGTGTTTGTGTAGGTTTTGTTTCCTAGAGTGGCATTTTCCAAATTGCTTACCATTTTTATTTTCCCCAGGGAAAATTATTGTCATCTTTTAAGGCCCAATCCAAAATCATCTGCTAAAACTGCCCTCCTTGTCTACTGTTAGTTAATTATTCTTTCTTCTCATGGCTCTTTTAACAGTAAGAACCCATTTTAAGATTTTTTTCTTTCTTTTTTTTTTTTTTTTTTTTTTTTTACAAATAACCAGATCATATTCTGGGAAAGGTTTGAAGTAAGTTAGGATTTACGTTTTTATGTGCTTTTCCTCTTCAGCAGTATGTGAGTCCCTTAAGATTGAGATAATCTTACTTATATTTGTCAGTATCTAATAACATGCTTTTCATATAGAGTTCAATAAATATTTGTGCAAAAGTATAATTCAATATTTTATGTAGAGTCATGTGTGAAAGTGAAGTCGCTCAGTCGTGTCCGACTCTTTGCGACCCTGTGTACTGTAGCCCACCAGGCTTCTCGTCCATGGGATTCTCCAGGCAAGAAGACTGGAGTGGGTTGAGAGTCATGTGTTCAGTTCAGTCACTCGGTCATGTCCGACTCTGTGACCCCATGAATCGCAGCACGCCAGGCCTCCCTGTCCATCACCAACCCCCGGAGTTTACTCAGAACTGTGTCCGTCGAGTTGGTGATGCCATCCAGCCATCTCATCCTCTGTCATCCCCTTCTGCCCCCAATCCCTCCCAGCATCAGGGTCTTTTCCAGTGAGTCAACTCTTCACGTCAGGTGGCCAAAGTATTAGGAGTTTCAGCTTCAGCATCAGTCCTTCTAATGAACACCCAGGACTGATCTCCTTTAGGATGGACTGGTTGGATCTCCTTGCAGTCCAAGGGACTCTCAAGACTCTCAAGAGTCTTCTCCAACACCATGGTTCAAAAGCATCAATTCTTCAGTGCTCAGCTTTCTTCACAGTCCAACTCTAACATCCATACATGACCACTGGAAAAACCATAGCCTTGACTAGATGGACCTTTGTTGGCAAAGTAATGTCTCTGCTTTTTAATATGCTGTATAGGTTGGTCATAACTTTCCTTCCAAGGAGTAAGCGTCTTAATTTCTTGGCTGCTGTCACCATCTGCAGTAATTTTGGAGCCCCCCAAAATAAAGTCTGACACTGTTTCCACTGTCTCCCCATCTATTTCCCATGAAGTGATGGGACCAGATACCATGATCTTAGTTTTCTGAATGTTAAGCTTTAAGGCAGCTTTTTCACTCTCCTTTTTCACTTTCCTCATGAGGCATTTTAGTTCCTCTTCACTTTCTGCCGTAAGGGTGGTGTCATCTGCATGTCTGAGGTTATTGATATTTCTCCTGGAAATCTTGATTCCAGCTTGTGCTTCTTCCAGCCCAGCATTTCTCATGATGTACTCTAGGGGATACCATATTTGATGTTATGGCTTATGAGAAAAACTACTGGGTAGTAAAACCCTAGACATCAAGCAAGGTCTGATGTTTTTTCCATGTTAGTATTTTCTACTGTCTTTAACATAATGGGAGAATAAAGATTGTTTGAACCAAATGGACTAATAATCATTTTTACAATTCACTATTCTAAAATAGATTGTTTAAGGTTTCCAGGTTTCTTGAATTCCCTGTTAGCCTGGTCTTTTCACCTGTCATTTGGCCTCTCCATAGACGTTTTGTTGGATAATCTTCTTAATGTTAAAAGATTAAAAGAATGTTATGACTGTTCTTCATAATGTAAAAAACTTTACTAATATGAAAAAAATGTGTATACAAACTTTTTTTTTAATTTGAGGGGTTCCTGTATCCTTAGATACTCAACTTTGTGAGGCCTGAAGGTATATTTCAGGTGTGGGTTTTACTTTTCATTTACTCCTCTTAACTGATGGGTTAGAGCCCTTTTATTTTATCGGTGAGGAAGCTGAAATTTAGAAAAGTTAAGGGGTTTGCACAGGTCACGTGTGTAGTGAGGTGTGCAGCTGGGATTGGAATATAAATAGATTTCTTTCCAAGAGCCATCTGTAGCATTCTTTGTTATATAAAAGAAAGATGGGTGGTGGTATTGGACTAAAGTACTAAAGTAGGAGTCTTGAGCTAAGTGGATCTGAAAATCTTATTTAATGATATTTGGCTTAAAAGGGGTATTAAAATTTAGTCACTTAGGTATAGTTTTTCTTGAAGGTCAAATTATGAAGGTGTTATGCAAAAGAACTTTGTGATGAAGGAAATCTTGTGTATCCCAAGAGATTATTTAGAATGGTGGCCACCAGCTACCAAATGAGACTATTGATCATTTGAAATGCAGCCAGTACAATTAAAGAACTGAATTTTCAATTCCATTTAATTAATATAAATGTAAGTAGCCTCTATTGGTTACCATATTGGAGAGCACAACTGTATGCATATGGGTGCAGTAGACGTTTTAGGTAGTGTAACATGCTTGTAGTTACATGTAAATGTCTTATTTCTTAGGCCAAATTTGAGTTTCATCACGGTGACTATGAAAAACAGTTTCTGCATGTACTGAGCCGAAAGGACAAGACTGGAATTGTTGTCAACAATCCTAACCAGTCGGTGTTTCTCTTCATTGACAGACAGCACTTGCAGGTAAGCTGCTGTTGTGTGTGTTTTTTTTTTTTGGTAAACCACACAAGGGCTCATTTTAAAACTTTACTGGTTAGTAAATTGTTTTCTCTATGTTACTTATTTCTGATACGCCCCTTCAGTATTGCATTATTTTTGAAGTTATTTAAAAACCAAGAAAAAAAAAAAAAACCAAGAAACAGATGTCCTGACCTTAACCTGGAATATTGGTTCCCAAACTGCTGCATGTTAGATCTACATGGGGAACTTTTCTAAAAGTCATGATTTCAGTTTGCAGTAATCAGAATCTGTATTTTGAATAAAATCCTCAAGAGATTGATAACACATTTGTTTCGAGAAGCACTGGCCTAGATCTTTTTAAATATCTAAAAGGATGGAAGCACATCTGTATTTTAAAGGTCCACATGTATTTTAAATAAGTACTTCCAATTTAAGTAGCAATCCAAGTATTCCAAATTGATTTTTATTCTGTAAAATGTTTATTCTTATCAACCTAAGCCTAATAAATGTCATCACTTAGAATTTATAGTGGGTAATAGATACTTTGTTAATTGTTAAAAATAGCATAATTGTAATTTATTTAGCATTCATTCAGCAGATGAGTGCTAAGTGTCAGGTATTGTATAGCGGTGAACAAGTTAGAAATTCCTGCCCTATGGATTGGCATTTCATTGTGGGAAACCCTAGAAGTAGGTAAGTAATAACTACTAAGAGAAAAGAGGGAATTATATACTGTTTGGTGTGAATTCTTAGGTAATGTCACCAGAGAAGGCCTCATTGAGAAGGTGATTTTAAATACTTTTAAAAAAAAGTACGATATTAATTGCATTGTGTATAATGTTTTTGTTTTTATTTGAGCAAGTCTGTGCAAGGTACTAGAGAATTAGAAATGGGAATCATACTGCTACCTTCATGGAGCTGATAGGCTATTTGGGAAGACTATACATTTTGTACCTTATAGAAAGTAATTTTATGGTGTAGTTACAAGTAAAACTGGGAGTTAAGAAAATTAATTTCACTGGAAGCATGTGGTAAAACTGATAGAAAACCATACAATTTAGCTGGGGTGTATTTTGTTTTGGGCCTTTTTTGTTTTTAGTTTCTTATTTACCTTAGTACTCCTGTGGTGAATATTTTTTTGTTGACTCTCTTGTCCTTTTTAATTGCTTATAGTATACTTTCGTTTGAGTTACTTACTGAGAAAATACTGTAGAGCAGGATATTCCAGTAGTGTCTACAGTTGACCCTTGAATGACAGCGTTTCAACTGCACTCGTCCACTTACACGTGAAATTTTTTTTGATAAATACATACTGCTCAGTCCAGTTGGCTGAATTCATGGTTGGTTCAGTCAGCTGATCTGGAACTGTATATATGGAGGGAAGACTAAATTATACATGGAGATTTTCAAATGCACTTAGGGTCTGTGTTCCAATCCCTGTGTTTAAGTGTCGTGTCATCTGTACATAATATTTTACACATTTATGACATAACCTTTTTCTTTTTTGGATACTTTTAGGCTATGTGGTTTATCTGGATTTTTTCAAATTTTCACAAATCTCAAATTTTTTCCAATATATTTATTGAAAAAAGTTACTTATGTGGCCCTTGAGCAGCCCAAACCCATGTTGTTTAGGAGTCAACTGTATTATGCACCAAACTCAATACTAAGAGCTTTCCGTGTATGAGCTCATTTAATCCTCATAACAATTTTTTGATGTATAGATATTACTACTCCCATTTTATAGTTAAGGAAATCAAGAAATTAAGAAATTTGATTGAAATCATCTAGCAGAGATTTGCCCTTTATATTCTAACATAAAATACATGATAACGGCTAGACCAAAAATATTTTGAATGGGAGGTGATATAGAAGCTCATGCCTAGAATTCGGATTCTAACGCACATGCAGTAACTTACTGGCCATGAGACCTTGGACAAATAACTTCTGTGATCATGTTCTTTTCTATAAATGTAGTAAATGAAAGTCCTAAGTTTTTAAAGTTAAAATGAAAAAATATACATGTATGGATTCTGCTTGTAGGTATGTAGACTGCTTCAGACATTGGCAAAGTCCACCTTCTGTTCCTTTTGCCTTTTTTTTTTTTTAAGAGGTGCTATAGTGAAAAGATGCAAAACTTTGAAGGCAGTTCTGGGTTCAGATTTCATTGTCCACTTACTAGCAGTAGATTTTTGTGAAAGTACCTAGCCCTTGTTTATCAGAAGTTAGATGTTAAAATGGTAACTGCTTTTTAAAAATACTTAACGAGTGTGATTTATCTGTTAATACTTTGGGCTTGTTCTTTACCTCAGGATATGCTCAAATCTCTTAACCTATTTCTAATTTCTCTACCTTCTCCTCTCACCACATCTGCTGTCTTTCTCTATACAAGCGTGATTGCAAACCTCTATTCAAATCTATCTCCATGATATGCCTTTAATCTTAATTTCTTTTAGCTAGTAGTCTGACTTTTGTAACTTTTTAAAGTCTGCATAAATTCTGTAAACATTTAGTACCATGTTGACTCCTCTTCTGTATTTCGTATGTCAGGGTTCTGTCCTGACCAGACCAAGGTCCCTGTGAATAGGGACCATAATTTTCTTGCCTTACTCTGTAGAGATTCTCATGTGATAATTGGCCAGTTACGTTGAGGTCCTTCTTAAGAATATTCTAAAATTTTTTTCCCTTTCCAGACTCCAAAAAACAAAGCTACAATCTTCAAGTTATGCAGCATCTGCCTCTACCTGCCACAGGAACAGCTTACCCACTGGGCAGTTGGCACCATTGAGGATCACCTCCATCCTTACATGCCAGAATAGAGTGCTGACCAGCAAAATGGAGAAGATCAGAGAGTGCAGCAGCAATTTTTTTTTCTTACCACTTGATTCTTTTAGAGTTTAAAGAAAAATGGACTCATGCACAGAACACTATGCATTTTGAAACTCGTTCATCCTGGATTTTTTTTTTTTTTTTTAATCATTTGTATCTCAGAACTTAAATTAGATGTCTTCTGCACGGACTGTGTGAAAGAAGATGCTTTGCATATTTGCTGCACTGCATCAGCATCTTACTAAAAATGTGAAATGAAAGGACAATTGTACACTGAAATGCTTAAATGTTTCTGAAAGCACAAGGTGATACTCATTTTTGATGGTCTTTCCATTTGTGCTGGTGTTGGCCTCTTTGACACCTGTCATCAGTATTTGGAGGGTGAGAAGTGAATGTAACAGGTATAAACGACGTTTTTAAAACTTATAGCTTTGCTATAATCACCGTTGTTCAGAGCAGTGTCAGATTCATTCTAATGGCCAAAAGTGGTTGTTTAAAAAAGAAAAAGAAGATACAACCATGGGAAAGAAATCTCTTAAAAGCATCTCATTTTAGGCAGTCTTGCCTCATGTATTACTGGGTCATGTTTGTTTCCTGGTACTCATAAATGTATGTATTTTATTTCCAGATCTCTTTCCCCAAGTTGCTGTTATGAAAGAGTATTCTGCCGAGTGTGCACAGTTACACACACGTTAAAGCAGATCTGGAGTCTGAAGTAGCTAAGCAGCTGTGAAACTGAGAAATACATTCATGGCTGCAGAAACCACAATAGGGAGTGGACTTTCCTTTTGGTATTTGGGGTTTTTTTTGGTTTTGAAGAGATTTTTATTATAAAGAAAAACAATTCCAGTGAATTGTGCAGAAATACTGGTTTTTACACCATCCTAAAGGAAAACTTAGGGTTTTTTTGATGTAGAAAAGTTATTAAAGTTGGGATCTTAAATTGTTCGGGGAGGAAAAAAAACACCATTGAGTGTCAAAGTTCTAAAAGCAGAACTCATTTTGTGCAATGAACATGAGGAAAGACTACTGTATAGTTTTGTTTTATTTTTCTTTTAAATGAAGAAAAGCTTTGCTTAAGGGTTGCATACTTTTATTGGAGTAAATCTAAATGATCCTACTCCTTTGGAGTAAAACTTAGTGCTTACCGGTTTCCAATTGTATTTAGCTTCTGGTTGGAATTTGAATAAATGAAAACCTAAATAAAATAGGTGAAAGTTCCCTGACTATTCAGGTGAATACACAAAACTCGAAGTGGTAACTTTTCTTCTAAGTCACTTGGGTACTTGTTATTGAGACCTTAGCCCATGGCTAAACCATAAACTCAGAAGTTGGGTTTGTAATTTCAACAGGAATTGGGAATCAAAGACATTTTGTCAGCTTTTAACAATTACCATCCTGGCCTTATACCTGGCTTCGTGGAAAAGACAAAAATATTCTTAATTTCACAATGCACTTCCATGTTTTCTGATCAATTGACAATTGGAATCTATTTGAAATGAACACTTTCTCCTGGTCAGGGACTGTTCTAATAAACTCTTTACCTAACCGCCCTGAGTGGAACTAGGTGCCAAGGTTTAGAATTTGCCCCCATACTCAAGTTTTGAAGGGTTCAGGCCAATTTTTTAAAAAAAACAATGTCCTTATTTGGTATTTGATTGCCTTTGTGGTTAAATTTGGATTGGGCATCCTGGTCATTGCCCATTGTGAGTGATGTTACACCCCCCTGAAGTTAATATCCAGAAACACACTGCTCATACGCTCTTTATTGATGTTCACGTTCATTGGTGAAGGTGGTGTCCTGTTTCCCCATTTTATAGTTACTATTTTATATTTACTCCTCTACATGTGCCAGCGTTCTGTTAACAAGGAAGGGCTCTCCTGTCTCAGCCATTTATTGTCACCTAAACAGTATGGACTCATTTCTTTTTAATGGTATATAGTTTATTTATTTGTAATTGGAAGATAATTGCTTTACAGTAATGTGGGTTCCACCATACATTAGCACGAATCACCCATAGGTGTACATGTCCCTTCCCTCATGAACTTCCACCTCCCACCCCTCTAGGTTATCACAGAGCACTGGGTTTGAGCTCTCTGCGTCATACACTGCTATGTAATTTTCACGCTTTCTTTTATTGAGCACTTCTTGACTTTCAAATACAAGATAGGTTCATCTTATTTCCCTATCCCAACCTCCAGCTCTGAAATCAGCTGTTTTTTCTAAGGATCCCAAGTTCCTTTTTGTGGGCAATACTAGATCTGGGTTTCCTGTGTGCTCACTTGTTATTAAGTCTGCTTCTGCCCTTCCAGCAAACAGGGCTATATATATTCTGATGTGCATGTTGTATTCTAATAGAATCAAAGGATCATCAACCTTTAATTGTTAACTGTTTCCAACTTCCAAAGGAAATTACTTCCTTTCTTTATGATCAGTTGTGAAATGTTAGAACTAAGACCCTGATGCAGAAACCAATTATAAATACCACAGTTGACAGAAATTTGAGAAATTGACTAAACAATTAGTGAACTTGGTCTTTCCAGTACCAAGCATTAGGAGACTGAAGATCTGCATGGTTTTATCCGAGATACTAGAAAAGGGGTAATTCTGTGCTTCCCACTACCACCACTATAAAATATACCAATCCTGAATTGTCAGAAAAGCAGCATACCCACTGGGCTATTTATCACTAATCTGCTTTGCCTTAAACTTTATTGAGGACTGCTCACTCTTATTTTTCAGTGTGGCCTGTGGTTCCTCTGCTTTGAAGTTCCATAATGGAATTGGGTTTTTTAAAAAACTTAGCATTTTAGAGCTGAGGACCTACAATTTAAGGATTAATCATTAATTTGTCCTTTAGCACGATACTGGGTTTTAGTTATAAGGTAATCTTAACCTCAAATGGCCCTGTGAGCTTTGCTTTACCTGTTTTCAAAACACTCTAAGCTGAGTGTTTTCATCCAAGTATCACGGATTACTGACTAAAACTTAAGAGGCTCGAAATCAAAGAATACAGACAACCCCCTGTCCTATATCCCACTTGATCTCTGGCATTTTCCCCAAAGACACTTTCTTGGCTACTTGTGGTTGTGCTATTTTGAAAACTACATTTGTCCAAGTCAGGTTTACTCTGGACACTCATTGTTGAACTTCTTCAAGTTGCCTTCAGATGGTGTGTTTCCCATGTGTTTGGTATGTCTGCCTTGTGCTATTAATTTTCCCGTGGCCTTGTTAGTCAGATCCACAGAAGCAAATGATAGTAATCTTCCTTCCTTCAAAACATGTGCTGTAATCAGTATGTCTTCTCCCATTTTAGCAGGTGATAAGTACCTTGAAAGGAAATATTTAAATTAACAAATAGTTTTTAAAAGAGAAAGTTGAGTGCATCTCATAACAGCTGCCTTATTTTTTTCCTAGGTAGTTCAAGAATAGTATCAGTAAACTTTCTGTCCTTTCTAATTTGAATGGCAGATCCTGACCCAAGTTAGCTCTTATGATTCCTTACACGCACACAAGTTTGTTTTCCCATAAACACAGGGGTTTTCAACTGCTCCCCAGCCCTGCGGCCCTTCTTTGTTTTTAGGTTTCCTACTTCATATTTATTTGGGGCTAGTGAAAGATTCCCCCAAGCTTTCGTTTAATTTGCTTAACTTCCTATGTGAGGTAATACTTGCTGTTTTGTTATCAATATGCAGAAGTTACTCAGCTCTAAAATGATTTAAAAACAACTACAAGGAATTAATATAAGGCCCTCTTGGATTTTCAGGCAGCTCCTGATGGTGGCCAAAACTTCAGCCACACAGACTTTTTAAAAGGCCAAAATTATGTTTGGCTTATTAAAGATGCTTTATGGTTGTAATAGCAGTATCTTGGAAGATCATGAAGTGCAGTGCTAGGTTGGAAGATCTTTGCTCCTAATAGTCTTGAGGCAAAGCAGGGTCATCAGGCGGTCTTAACCCTCGTCACATGGAATAAGGGAAGAACTGCTGAATATGTGCCTCAATGCCCCAGCAGTTCTTTTCGTTCATCTTAATCTC